>NC_053496.1:13597784-13905235 GCF_905171775.1 Rana temporaria
AAAGCTGTTAATACAGAAAAATTACATAATAACATAATTAAAAAATGAAAGCAAAAAAAAAATACAAACTAAATCCATATTCGCATATGTTAATAAAGTTTCTGTTTTTCTTCATTTATAATGGTTGTAAACCTCAGACATGAAATATAAACAAGGCTTATTCCTCTATAGTGTGTCGTTTCTTCAATCCAGAGCACTTGGGGGTTGATTTATTAAAGGCAAGTAGACAGGGCAGCCATCACAAATTTGGGGGCCCCTTACACAGGTTCAGGCAGGGCCCCCCTGGAGCAGAGAACCGGGGGGGGGGGGGTTGCTGACGAAAAAACAAGTGTAGTCTCTTCTCTCCTGACGATAATAAGCGGGGGGGGGCCTGGGGATCATGGGGCCCCTTACAGTAGGGTGACCAGACATCCCCGGTTTCTGGGGACAGTGCCTGGATTGAGGACACTGTCCCCGGTTTTGTCCCCGGATTGGATTTGAACAGGGGCTGGGGCGATTTCAAAGACAGTCAGTGTTGAATAAAAAAAAAAAAATCTGAATTACACCCCCCCGCTCTTCTGCTCTTACTAGCTTGGGGGGGGGGGGTGTATATTTTTTTTATTATCTGTGCCCCTTTCTGATGATCATGTGCTGGTCGGAGCGGAGGGAATATTTCTTTAGTTTCGGGTGCTCATTCAGCTCCACTCGTATGTTCTTCAGCCTTGGCTCAAGTCCTGGCCAGCCGCCTGCTTATCTCCTTGCCTTCCCTGTCGAAGAGATCTTCCTCCGCTCCCCACCCAGTAGTACCCGGGGCCCGGAGAGTAAGACTTGGTGGCTGTGAGGCGGGCAGCGGCGATGGCCAGAGAGTCGCTGATTGCCGCCATTACTAGTAAAGAAAAAATACGTCCCCGGATTTCATTTTAAAAATCTGGTCACCTTACCTTACAGGTGTAATGCAAAACATAAATAAATAAAAAAACAATTAAAAAAAACAGGAGGGGGGCCGGCTGGGCCTGTAAGGGACCCTGGGGACCATTGGGCCCCTTTCAGGTGTAATGCAAAAAAATATATATATATATATAGATTTTAAAAAAAATGGGAAGGGGGGCCAGCCAGGCCCCTGGAGACCATTGGGCCCCTTACTGGTGTAATTTAAAAAAAAGACAGAAAGAAAAACGGGAGGGGGGCCAGCCGGGCCTGTAAGGGGCCCTGGGGGCCATTGGGCTCCTTACAGGTGTAATGCCTGTACCCCCCCCTGATGGCGGCCCTGCAAGTAGACTGTGCATTTGGCAAAGTTGCCCTTACAAAGTGCAGTTGCTCTAGAGCTCAGTAAATGAGGTAAGGCTTCAGTTTGCAAAAAGTACACTATCAGGCAGGGTCCACCACACCCCCCTAGCCAATTGATCCAGGGTTGCACCGATCGCCGTTAAGGGGTCAGGAAGGAATTTTTTCCCCCGATCGCTGCAGATTGGCACAGCACGCCTGGGGTTTTTCGCCTTCCTCTGGACCAATCTGGGAGAGAAGACTCAACGAGTGACGGCTCACTTGGACAGTCTTCCACCCATCACGTCCGGCGTCTCGCGGCTCTTCCCGCATCCGCGCCAGACCAGGCCTCATTCGCGGCCGCCGCAATTAGGAAAGACTGACGACAATGTGACTGGCGACAATGGCTAATCTGCGATACTCTGCGGACTCTATTCGGGGTCTGAGACAATTCGCAACAGCATTACCAGCCGTCACCAAAAAGGCCTTAAAAATAGAGCAACTTTTGAGATTCGATCGACGATCGACCATCAAAAATTTTAACCATTTAACCCAGCTCGAGCACATATCATGTGCTTTGATCAACACAAGATCGGCAGTAAAACACCAATTAGAAATCCACGATTTCTTACTACAAAACGATCTAGACTGCCTCTTTATTACAGAAAGCTGGCTCTCAGACGACTGCAACACCATTCTCGGAGAATTGGTGCCAGAAAACTATTGCATTATAACGGAAAACAGAATAGGGCAAAGAGGAGGAGGCCTGGCGGTGATCCACAAGAATCGCATTACAATCACTAAGCCAGCCCTTCAAAATCCTCTTCCATTCATGGAAACCCTTACTCTTCAACTTCAAACTTCCCCCCAGGAGACTGTTCACATTCTCCTCTGCTATAGGCCACCTGGGCCAAAATCGCAGTTTTTGCCATCATTAACGGAGTTTATATCCACTTATACCCTTAACAGCAAACACCTTTTGCTGCTCGGGGACTTTAATCTGTGGGCCAACTCCGCACAGGATCCCATTGCGGACGCCTGCATTGATCACCTGGAGGGATTAGGGCTACAGCAACTTATATGCGGGCCAACACATGCTTCAGGTCACACACTCGACCTAATTTTCAGACAAAATCTGAAAATAAGCATTTTAGAAAATGAACCATTGCCATGGACAGACCACCATGCAATTAATTTCATAATCTCCAAAATTCCCCCAGTGATAAAAGCACCCAAGCCGGTGACAATACACTGGGCTAGATCTCAGAAGAAGCTCCATTCGGAACTCTTCAAATCTACCTTGGGAAACAGAATCAAAACAATCCATCCACATCAAACAGCCGCAGATACACTGGATGCCATAAACGCAGCCCTGCTACAGTCAGCCGATTTAGTAGCACCGAAACGCAAAGCCTGCATCCGAAAAAGAAAGTCCGGCTGGTTCAACAACCAGCTGTCGCTTCTGAAGCAAGAGCGCAGAAGGGCGGAAGCCGCCTGGAAAAGAAGTCCTGCAGAGGATAACCTCATCATCTACAAGGCAATAACAACACGATATCATAAAGAAATCTTCAAAGCCAAGAAACATCATTTTTCTATGACGATTAACAGCGCCCTAAACCGCCCCCGCGAACTCTTCAAGATGGTCACCCAGACCATGAATCCAGGATGTCTTGAAGTCCCCAACTCAGACACCCAAGAGTTCTGCAATGAACTATCGGATTTCTTCATCAACAAAATTGAAAGAATCCGGGAAAGCATCATGCAAAACAATACCCCCCTCAACCCCACCGTCAATCAACCACAAAACACCCACAGAAACGCTCTACAATCAACAAAGTTCACTCTGGAACCGATCTCCATCGATACCACAAAAAATATCATTGGTGCTTTGCGGAACAGCACATCGCCCAATGATATCATCCCCACCAAACTGCTGAAGGAATGTGCCGACATCCTGGCACCACCCATCACACAGCTTATAAACCAGTCATTTAAGGAAGGCACAGTGCCATCCCTGTTGAAAGAGGGCACAATCCAGCCCATCTTGAAAAAACCTAACCTGGATCCCAAGGACCCAACTCACCGCCGTCCCATAACAGGCCTAAATGTTCTCTCCAAGATAATGGAGAAAGTAGTGGTACAACAGCTGCAACAGCATCTAGATACCCACAATCTACTGGATCCATTACAATCAGGCTTCCGTCCCGGACACGGGACAGAAACGGCCTTACTCAAAATATGGGACGATGCCCTCAAGGCCGCAGATGAAGGAGAATCTTGTCTCCTGGTTCTGCTGGACCTAAGCGCAGCCTTTGACACGGTAGACCACAAACTGTTACTGATGCGACTAGCCAAGGTAGCAGAAGTCGCAGAAGGTGATTTACCATGGTTTTCTTCCTTTCTTGAAAACCGATCACAAACAGTTAAATTGGGTTGTTTCACGTCGGAAAAGCGCACGGTGTCATGTGGAGTCCCCCAAGGATCCCCCCTGTCACCGGTGCTTTTCAACATCTATCTTCACCCTCTCTTTGATATTATCAGTAGCCAAGAACTACTCTATCACTCTTATGCAGACGATACGCAACTGTATTTTCGCATCTGCAACAAAAAGGATCATCATCTCAGTTTAGAGAAATGTCTCTCTTCGATAGAAAACTGGATGACTAAGAGTTATCTCAAACTCAACAGTTCTAAAACAGAACTCCTTATGTTTCACGCCAGCCGAAAGAGTCAACTGGCAACAACCTGGACACCCCCGCCCATTCTGGGCCAAATCATCACCCCTAGCTCCAAAGTCAAAAGTCTCGGGGTCATCTTCGACACCTTCATGACAATGGACGCACAAATAGGGTCAGTAGTCAGCGGAGCGCACCATCTGTTGCGCCTACTACGCAGACTTATTCCATTTATCCCCAAAGAAGACGTAGCAGTCGTGGTGGGAACAATCGTGAATTCCAGACTGGACTATGCTAACGCCCTGTACCTCGGACTCCCAAAGTACCAAATCTCCCGTCTGCAAGTCGTTCAGAATACGGCCGCCAGACTGGTGACTGGGAAAAAAAATGGGAATCAATCTCACCTTCGGTGAGAACCCTTCACTGGCTGCCAGTAAAAGACAGAATTGCATTTAAAGCACTCTGCCTGACACATAAGTGCATCCATGGGAAGGCTCCGCAATATCTTTGCGACAAGATAGAACCTCACAATTCAAATCGCGTTCTGCGATCCACCGACCAAAATCTGGTCAGGGTACCAAAAACCAAATACAAGTCCAAAGGAGAAAGAAGGTTTGCTTTTCAGGGTCCTAGACTATGGAACGCTTTACCAACCAGCATTCGGTTGGAGGAAAACCATCTGACTTTCAGAAGACGGATCAAAACTCTGCTCTTTTGATGTCATGAGACACGAACAACTAGCGCCCAGAAGCGATTCAGTTCGCATGCGCCGCGCTTTATAAGTTTTTCATTCATTCATTCATTCATGTGCAAGGAAAAAAAATCCAGCATTTTTGCTTGCACGTGATTGGATGGTGGAAGTCAGCAGAGCTTCTGCTCATTTACTAAGCTGGAGCAACTGCATTTTCAGAAAGCAACTGCACTTTGCAGCGTGCACAGTCTATTTGCAATTAGTAAATCAACCCCTTAGTGTCCTTTCTGTCTGTTGTTTCATTCTTCTGCTATCAGCATGAGTCACTTCTGACAAGTTTTCCTGACACCAAGAAAAACAAAGGTGACAGGGGAGGGACCTTCAGCAGATTGACAGCTTCAGCTCTGTTCTTGTGCGCTGTGTGGAGAGAGGAGGGGTGTCCCAGTCAAGATCATAAGAAATGCTCTAAAGCCGGGGTGTCTAACCTGTGGCCCATGGGCCACATTCAGCCCAAGATGGCTATGAATGCACTTAAAATCGAAACTCACTTAAAAATTTTGATTTTTTGAGGATTTTTTTGAAAAAAATGCATTTACACTTAGCGAACACATTCACGACCCAAGACATTTTTGATAGTGTCTCTTCACTGTACTTTTATAAGTTCTATCTTCCCAAAGAAAAATCTCCCACTCTTCACAATCACGCCTTATGCCCCGTACCAGGGCTGTCTTAATGAGAGGGCACACCTGGGCACTGCCCAGGGGCCCCAGCTGCATGAGGGGGCCCTGCCCTTCCCCCAAAGCAGCTGATCCTTGACCTGGGCTGCCCTGAAATTGGGACAGCCCGGGCTGCCCCTCTACATCCCAGATATCCCCCCAGCACTCTGACCCCTCAACACCCTAGATATCCCCTACCTCCTACCTACTTGATTTCTGTTTACCTGCAATGTCTCCATTGTCTGGGCCCCAGAGCAATACTTTGCCCAGGGGCCCATGATGCTATGAAGGCGGCCCTGCCCCAAACACACGCTCGGGATTTCCGACGGGAAAAAGTCAGTCCGGATCCCCGCCGGGGGAAAAAAAGAGAGCTGGTTCTCTTTTTTTTGCCGGCGGGTCTGGCAGTTTTCCCGTCGGGTTTCTCGGCCAAAAGCTCTCATCACAGTTTTACCATCGGAAAACCCGGCCGTGTGTACAAAGGCATTACTCATGTCATCAGTTTTCAGCAGCATCTAAATTTGTGAGCAACTATTTTCAAGGATGAAGCACACTAAGGCCCCTTTTACTCTGGAACGAGGGCAGCGTCGGCAGTAAAGCGCCGCAATTTTTAGCGGCGCTTTACTATCAATTTTGCGGCACTATTCAGCCGCTAGCGGGGGTAAAAACCACTACTAGTGGCCGAAAAAGGGTTAAAAACCACCGCAGAGGCGATTTGCCGGCAGTATAGCCACGGTGCCCCATTGATTTCAATGGGGCAGGAGCGGTGGAGGCGAGGTGTACACACCGCTCCTTCACTGCTCCAAAGATGCTGCTAGCAGGACTTTTTTTTACCATCCTGCTAGCGCACTGCTCCAGTATGAAAGCCCTCTGGGCTTTCACACTGAATAGACAGCAGCGGCTGTTTTAGGCCGCTTTGCAGGCGCTATTTTTTGCGTCATACCGCCTGCAAAGCGACTAAGTGTGAAAGGGGTCTAAGGTCAAAATTAGAACCAAAATATCTGATGAGCACCTGTGACAATGTGAAATATCGCTCTAGGTTTATGCCCTCAAGAAGACTGAGGAAAATAATAACTTCAATACCTTCGCCATCTCCCTATCCTTTGTAACCAGATTCCCTTCATCATTCTTTATGGGGCCAATATGATCTGACCTCCCTTTCTTACTATTTATGTACTTAAAGGATTTCTTGGGATTTTTTTTTACTCTCCTCTGCTATGTGCCTTTTGTGTTCTATCTTAGCCGCCCTTATTGCACCATTACATTTCTTGTTGCATTCTTTGTAAAGTTGGAATGCTGATGATCCCTCAGCCTTGTATTTTTCGAAGGCCTTCACCTTTGCTTTTATATGCATTTTGAGTTAAGCCACCCAGGACTTTTATTAGCTTTTTAAAATGTATTCCCCATTGGAATGCACTGGTTAATGCCCTTATTTAATATGCTCCTAACCACTTCAGCCCCGGACCATATTGCTGCCCAAAGACCAGAGCACTTTTTGCGATTCGGGACTGCGCCGCTTTAACTGACAATTGTGCGGTCGTGCGACGTGGCTCCCAAACAAAATTGGTGTCCTTTTTTTCCCACAAATAGAGCTTTCTTTTGGTGGTATTTGATCACCTCTGCGGTTTTTATTTTTTGCGCTATAAACAAAAATAGAGCGAAAATTTTGAAAAAAAAATGAATATTTTTTACTTTTTGCTGTAATAAATATCCCCCAAAAATATATATAAAAAAAAAAATTTCCTCAGTTTAGGCCGATATGTATTCTTCTACATATTTTTCATAAAAAAAAAATCGCAATAAGCGTTTATTGATTGGTTTGCGCAAAAGTTATAGCGTTTACAAAATCGGGGGTATTTTTATGGCATTTTTATTAATATATTTTTTTTACTAGTAAAAACTAGTTTTTTTTACTAGTATGGCGGCGATCAGCGATTTTTTTCGGTACTGCGACATTATGGCGGACACTTCGGACACTTTTGACACATTTTTGGGACCATTGGCATTTTTATAGCGATCAGTACTATAAAAATGCATTGGATTACTATAAAAATGCCACCGGCAGTGAAGGGGTTAACACTAGGGGGCGGGGAAGGGGTTAAGTATGTCCATGGGTGTGTTCTTACTGTAGGGGGGGTGGCCTCACTAGGGGAAACACTGATCCTCTGTTCATACATTGTATGAACAGAAGATCAGCATTTCCCCCGCTGACAGGACCGAGAGCTGTGTGTTTACTCACACAGCACCCGGTCCCCGCTCTGTAACGAGCGTTCGCGTGTGCCCGGCGGCGATCGAGCACGCCGGGCACACGCATGGGAGTCGGGGGCGAGCAGGGGGCACGCGCCCCCTAGTGGCGGCTCAAAGAGCCGCCGTATAGCTACGGGTTCTCGCCCAGGAGAGCCGACCTGCCACCGTATAATGACGGTGCGCGGTCGGCTAGTTGTTAAAGTATACCCATTTTTCTCTGTGTTTTTTGTTCCTAAGATTTTATCCCAATTATTATCTTCTAGCAAGAATCATAGTTTAGGGAGGTCTTTGATCTCTCCTTATGTTCCCTATTTGTGTGATTTATACTCAAACTAATTGACCTGTGATCGCTGTTTCCTAAATTGCCCCGTATTTCCACAGCCTTGATCAGGTCTGTATTGCTGGTAATCAGTAGGTCTAGAAACGCATTGTTCCTTGTTGGTGCGTCTACCATCTGACTCATGAAATTGTCCTGCAAGACATTTAGGAACTGGCGAGCTTTAGCCAAGTCCATTGTTTGTACTCCTGGATACACGGCTTAAAGCGGTAGTTCACCCCCCCCGACACATTTTACCATCGAGACAGGCATTGTAGCGCGAGCTACAGTATGCCTGTCCCGATTTTTTTAACCCCGTACTCACCTTGTAGTCGTCCATCGTAGATTTCGGCTCCCGCGGGGAATGGGCGTGCCTATGGAGAGGGAGGATGATTGACGGCCGGCCCTGGCACGTCACTCTCCCCGAAGACAGCCGGAGTAGGTCTCGGCTCTTCACGGCGCCTGCGCACAGGCTATGCGCACGCGTCGTGAAGACCAAGCCTATTTCGGCTATTTCCGGAGAAGCGTGACGCGCCAGAGCCGGCCGTCAATCATCCTCCGTCTCCATAGGCACGCCCATTCCCCGGTATCTTCGATGGACGACTACAAGGTGAGTACGGGGGTAAAAAATTCGGGACAGGCATACTGTAGCTCGCGCTACAATGCCTGATTTTAAGGTAAAAGAAAAAAAAAAAAATTTTTCCCGTCGATAGGGTGAACCCCCCGCTTTAAGGATTTCATCGGGAATCTGTTGCGGCTCTACAGCACACCGTTTGAACATCGCTGGTTCCCGGTGCCCATGCCAGTTGGAGTCTCAACTACAACTTCCATCCTCCACCCGGTTGCAGTGGTGCCGGTTTCCAAATGACCACAACGCCCGTTTGACTCTTTTGCTGTATAGTATCAGAGTCCAACTTATCTGGTAAGCGTATTTACACCTACCATATATCTGATGTGATTGCGATTCTCACAGACAACTTGATCACCTGTTTGTTCTTTTAATCATCGGACATCAGTCCACCCCACACCCTTCACCAATTCGCTCAATTTATGTTCACCTCAAGTTCATAATACAGTAGAGACTTGGTTATGTTCTTTTTTTATATGGAACTTTATTTTTGACTTTTTAAATGTCATCTGATATGTGCACATGCACTAATTAATGTTGGTGCCTCACATTGTATCTTTAGCGCTACATTTTTTTGTCCAACATTTTTGGGACCATTGGCATTTTTATAGCGATCAGTGCTATAAAAATGCATTGTATTACTATAAAAATGCCACTGGCAGTGAAGGGGTTAACACTAGGGGGCGGGGAAGGGGTTAAGTATGTTCCCTGGGTGTGTTATAACTGTAGGGGGGGTGGCCTCACTAGGGGAAATGACTGATCTTCTGTTCATACATTGTATGAACAGAAGATCAGCATTTCTCTCCCTGACAGAACTGGGAGCTGTGTGTTTACACACACAGCTCCCGGTCCCCGCTCTGTAACGAGCGATCGCGTGTGCCCGGCGGCGATCGCGCACAGGAGTTGGGGGCGAGCGGGGGGAAAGCGCCTCGGCGGCGCGCACACGCCCCTAGTGGCCTGCGCGAGAGCCGACGTATAGCTACGGGCTCTCGCGCAGGGGAGCAGACCTGCCGCCGTAAAATGATGGCCGCTGGTCGGCAAGTAGTTAAGGAGGATTCTGGACCACTATTGTCTCCATTGTGTTCAACCATTGGGAGGGTCTGTGGCAGAGACTTAACCCCAAAGTCAAGTGACATTCTGGCTGCCAGGCTTGTGAGAGAGGCCTGTCCGGGTGCGCTGCATCCACTCCAGCTAGACTGGTGAGACAGAATTTGTCGTTGGAAGCAGGACTGTTTCCCATCTACATACACCTGGATCTGCTATTCTTCATTTCTACTATCTCCAGAGGAGGGCTGGAGGGCAAGTCCAGTCAAGTGGCCCATAGAGCGTGGAAAAGTGATGGATCGAGGAAAACAGTCTAAGAGTCCGCACAGAGCCTCCCCTTACATCAGAGTCCACACAGAGACTCCCCTTACATCAGAGTCCGCACAGAGGCCCCCCTTACATCATAGTCCGCACAGAGGCCCCCCTTACATCAGAGTCCACACAGAGCCTCCCCTTACATCAGAGTCCGCACAGAGGTCCCCCTTACATCAGAGTCCACACAGAGGCCCCCCTTACATCATAGTCCGCACAGAGGCTCCCCTTACATCAGAGTCTGCACAGAGCCTCCCCTTACATCATAGTCCGCACAGAGGCCCCCCTTACATCAGAGTCTGCACAGAGGCCCCCCCTTACATCAGAGTCCGCACAGAGCCTCCCCTTACATCAGAGTCCACACAGACCCTATATACATCAGAGTCCGCACAGAGGCCCCCCTTACATCAGAGTCCGCACAGAGGCCCCCCTTACATCAGAGTCCGCACAGAGGCCCCCCCTTACATCAGAGTCTGTGTAGTGGCGGCCCGTGGCTGTGCATAGTGTCACCAGCCCGGGGGGAGATTTCCACCCTGCCCCCCCTGCCAGCCCTCCCATGACTATCTCTTTACTCTTCACCAAGTCCTACTGTTTTTACCCGGCTGGGTAATAAAAGCACAGAAAAGACACCTGTTGTGTGGACATTCCATTTACTACAACTCTCATCAAGGAAACATGAGGTAACATGCCGCCCAAAACAATCCAGCAGCTCCTTCGGGGGTAGTGCTACACATATATTATTATTATCATTATTATTTTATATGTACTGTACATATATCATTTGTCATATATTTATGTATAATATTATTTGTTTATTTTTATTTAACAAGAACTTCACATTTACCCAAAAACATGTCCCTAAATGTTGTTTATTCACAGCAATTATCTTCTTAATGAAATAATGAGAAGCCTAGGGAAACACTCAAAGATGTCACCTCAACGGGACTGCCAAGCACTGAACTAATTAATGCATCTGAGAATGAGACACCAGAGTAATAAAGAGAGAATTGACACAATTATGAAAATTGAGAACAGAAAAAAGAGAAAACAAATCCTAAAGGTGATGCATACAGAAAGCAAAATAAATGAATACTTTATTGTTTGTCAGTGTTCTAAGTGGGGCCCCTTTTACAAATAAACTAGACAGTACTCAGAATGTACATTTTTGGTTTGGTTTGGGGTTCCCCTTAATATTCATAGCAGACTCAAAGGGCCTGGTAATGGAATGGGGGGGGGAACCTATATCATTTTTTTCAATGACTTTGATCTGTATTGCCGGGACCCAAAAATTCATTATAGCCGCAATCAGTTTTAAATGTTGTTTTTTCCTTTAGAAATTTCATTTTGTGCAGGGACAGTTCTAAACACGGGAAAAATGTGCCACTTTACAGGCATACTATACACACCCCCCAGGTAAGAAATTTCCTCTGCCAGAAACTTTTCGTGCCACGTATGTATTAGTACACCAAAGTCTGTATCCCAGAGCCCAGACCTCCGCAGAGAGACATTACAGGCAAACCTTGTTTCTTCTCAACACGAGGCCCGGGTACCACCCATCTTAGGCCTTTGATATCGGCCTGAGGAATTTATTCGGTTATAGCTCCTAGGTCTCCGCAGACAGACCATCAAAAGAGCATTTTTCTTCTTAGCACATGTTGAACGTGACCAACCACCTTAACAGTGGTGAAAAAACTGAGGCACTCTCCATTTGGGAGGAGTTATATAGTGGAGGAACTCAATTCTAATTGGGTTAACCAGTGTCCAGTCACCTGTGGTCACTACATAACCCATTAAGTAATTAAGGGCCTGATCCACAAAAGGGATACGCCGGCGTATCTACTGATACGCCGTCGTATCCCTGTTTCTATCTATGGAACTGATCCACAGAATCAGTTTCTCATAGATAGGCAGAAGATCCGACATGTGTAAGGGACTTACACTGTCGGATCTTAGGATGCAGTACCGCGGCCGCCGCTGGGGGTATTTCTCATCGAAATCCAGCGTCGGGTATGCAAATTAGCACTTACGGAGATCCACGAAGCTTTTACGCTTCGTTTTTTCTCCGTAAGTATTAGTTTGCCGTCGCAAAATTAGGGCTGCTTTTACAAAGTACACCATGTAAAAGTAGACACTTCTTTCCCGCGACGCTGTCAATTTTTTTTTTTTTTTTTTTTTCCCGACGCAACTTTTTTTACCCGGCGCGATTCACAAAACTCGGCGTAACGTAATTTCAGAGTCAGGACGCCCACTAACACACAGCTCCTTTCTCTATCTGCAACGTAATGAGCGTCCTGACTCTCCCGTAGTCCAAGGGAGGGGGCGAGCACGACACTCCACACCAGGGAGAAAGCCTTGCATTACTGTGTGGAGTTACAGACAGAAGAACAGGAAGTGAGGATTTCTCAGAAGAAATAAGGACATTTAAAAGCAAAATGGAAGGATGAGGTAAGTGAAGGAGGACTGCACTAAGGTAAAGGAAGATATTTAGGAAAAAGAAAATTGTACCTTTACAACCCCTTCAACATCTTCTGATGCTGCGGCCACATATGTCGCCACCTCAGCTCCCGTGACAGGGTCAGTGTTTCCGGCTCACCATGTACCAGTTACCACATGCTACATTTACTGCCCATTTTGGTAAGTGTGGTTGGTTAACCATCTATAGAAAAACATCACATATTTTACCTCTCCCCTCTATATACAGAGTGTGGTTTAACATACTATTATACCTTTCATATCCTATAGGATTGTGTCGCATCTGCTCCTGACGAGTGGAGACAGCCACGAAACGCGTCGAGCTGTATCTGATGCCACAGTCATACTTGATATGATTTGTCATCCATCTACCCAATATATAATACATTTATATATCTTGTGAATATAGACACAGCCAACGGGCATGCCGCCTTGGCACTTGTAGGCCAGTTTACCGGTCATACTTGTATAATTATATCAACAATTATGTATCTATTATGATTAAGTTTTATGTTTGTATTTACATGTACTCTCTTATACATCATATTTTATACCTTGTGCAATTCAAATATGTTTATACATGAAATTATTGGTCTACTACATTTTTGTTACTAATAAATTATTTGTTATCTACTCTTACCTCCGCATTTAAAATTGCTTAATTTAAAGTCCCAACTTTCCTTTTTTGCGTATTTACAACCCCTTTAAGTCAGGAAAATACCACATTATGGCCACTAGGGTTGTCCCGACACCACTTTTTTAGGACCGAGTACAAGTACCGATACTTTTTTTCATGTACTCGCCAATACCGATTACCAATACTTTTTTTAAAACGCAGCCATGTCTCCCCCCCAAAACGCAGCCATGTCTCCCCCCAAAATGCAGCCATGTCTCCCCCCATAACGCAGCCATGTCTCCCCCCAAAACGCAGCCATGTCTCCCCCCAAAACGCAGCCATGTCTCCCCCCAAAACGCAGCCATGTCTCCCCCCAAACACAGCCATGTCTCCCCCCAAACGCAGCCATGTCTCCCCCCAAACGCAGCCATGTCTCCCCCCAAAACGCAGCCCTGTCTCCCCCCAAAACGCAGCCCTGTCTCCCCCCAAAACGCAGCCATGTCTCCCCCCAAACGCAGCCATGTCTCCCCCCAAACGCAGCCATGTCTCCCCCCCAAAACGCAACCATGTCTCCCCCCAAAATGCAGCCATGTCTCCCCCCAAACGCAGCCATGTCTCCCCCCAAACGCAGCCATGTGTCCCCCAA
The DNA here is from genome assembly GCF_905171775.1 of Rana temporaria. Classification (NCBI taxonomy): domain Eukaryota; kingdom Metazoa; phylum Chordata; class Amphibia; order Anura; family Ranidae; genus Rana; species Rana temporaria. Next base: position 13,611,387 of record NC_053496.1, read on the forward strand.
AACGCAGCCATGTCTCCCCCAAAACGCAGCCATGTCTCCCCCCAAACTGCAGCCATGTCTCCCCCCAAATGCACCGTATGTTCCCTGCCGCGCATCGTCATAGCCCCTCCCCCTTGTCTGGGCACTTTGATAGACAGATCACCCGTCCAATCCGGGACGGGTGTTCTGTCTATCAAAGTGCCCGGACAAGGGGGAGGGGCTATGATGATGCACGGCGGGGAACATACAGCTATTCAAATGAAAGCTGTTATGTTCCCTGAGCGCCGAACAACTAGACGGCGGCAGCAGTTCTCCTACAGTGGCATGTTATACATACCCGAGGACTACTCTGCTCTCCGCCTCCTCTCCGCCTCTCTCTCCGCCTTCCTCTCCGCCCCCTCAGTCTCCTCTCGGTCTCCTCTCCGCCTCCACTCAGAGAAAAAAAAAGTACAAGTACTCGTGCAAATGCTCAGTATCGGTATCGGGACAACTCTAATGGCCGCTAATGATCATAGGAAATATAATTATTAGGAAAAATGCTTGAGACATTTGCACTCCTCTGCATCTAGTACCAATAAAAATATTGATTTATTTTTTTAACAAACAATTGTATGATAAGCAAACCTTGCTCCTTTGTTACATTTCTTATAGCACTCAAAATATCCTTGTTCCTCAAAGTGTAGACAAACGGGTTGAGCATTGGAACCACCGCCGCGTACAGCAAGCACAACAACTTGCCCAGTTCCTTCGAATGTTCAGATTCTGGTGTTGCGTAGAATATAATAATCGGGCCGTAGAACAACATCACCGCGATGAGGTGGGAGGTGCAGCTGGAAAAGGCTTTACGTTGGCCCTTCAAAGACTAAATATTTAGTATGGTGGAGATAATGAACACATAGGAGATGATAATCAGCAAAAAACGGTGTCGATGCCAAAAATATATCCTGAAATACCATAAGCATGTTCCCACTTGTGACGTCGCTAGAGGTAATAACGTACAATGTTTTTCGTTCACAAAAGAAATGGTCAACGTTTTGCATGAAGCAGAAGGATAACAAAGTCACTGATGCGTCAATGGTTGCGTTAATGGCGGCGATCAGCCAAGAACCCAGCGCCATTGAAATGTAGACATATTTACTCATGAGTAAGGAATATTGTAATGGTTTACAGATCGCTACGTATCGATCATAGGACATGGAGGTCAGTACGAAAATATCACACACGGCTGAAAAGGAAGCCATACAGGCAGAAAAGGACATCCAATGGTCTTGTGTTAGGAGTATGGAGAGAAGTTTTGGAAGAGTAACTGAAACATATATAACCAGGGCTTTTTTTCAGGGGAACTTGGGGGAACTCAGTTCCACCACCTCTGGCTCAGACCCTTTGGCGCCTGCTCACCTCAATCACTTGTAAACACAGAAGTCTGGTTTCTGTGTTTACAAGTGACAGCTCTGCACTCTGTGTGTAACCCCCTGAACTCTACACTCTGTATGTAATGCAATCCTGGTATTTAATGCCCCTTTAAGACCCTTCTACTATTTGTGAAATTTGAATGGGGTCGTGGTTGAGTTCCTGCACCTATTTTTTGAGAAAAAAAGCTCTGTATATAACATCGCTAATAGCAAGATTACTCAAGAAGAAATACATTGGAGTATGGAGCTGGGGAACCAGACAAACCAATACAGCAATGGTCATGTTTCCAAGGACAGTCGTCAGATACATCAATAGAACTCCAACGATGGTAAGACATTGTCCAGTTTTATTGGTGGAAAATGCTAAAATATGGAACACGATTTCCGGACGGTTTGAGCATTCCTCCATCTTCCCTGCCTGGTAAAAAGAGTTGATGGGTTGGTCAATAATTTGCGTCTTTAACCACTACAGCCCTAAGCCTGTTTTTCAGACTTGGTGTTTACAAGGTTTTTTGCTAGAAAATTACTTATGCTGCATACACACGATCAGGCATTTGCCCAGCCAAATCACATCGGAATTCCGACGGAGAAAAATAGAACATGTTCTATATCTAAACTCCGATGGAATTCATCGAAATTTCCGATGAAAAAACTCAGATGGGGCTACACACCATCAGAATAGCCGATGGAAAACTTTCGTCTGACTTTTTCCATTGGAAATTCCAATCATGTGTACAAGGCATAAAAACCCCCAAACATTATATATATTTTTTTTATCTAACACCTTACACACGATCAGTCCATCCGATGAGAACGGTCCGAAGGACCGTTGTCATCGGTTAACCGATGAAGCTGACTGATGGTCTGATGTGCCTACACATCATAGTGAGTGAGTGAGTGAAAAACTTGTAAAGCGCAACACATGCGAACTGAATCGCCTCTGGGCGCTGTATCCATTTCATGGGTAAGGAACCCCTTGACCTCAGAAGAGATGGGTTTTAATCTTTCTCCTGAAGGCCAAGTGGTCCGACTCCAGTCGGATGGTAGTTGGTAGAGCATTCCACAGGCGAGGTCCCTGGACTGCAAATCTTCGTTCTCCTTTGGACTTGTATCTGGCTTTGGGTATCTGGAGGAGGTTTTGGTTGTTGGATCGCAGAATGCGATTGGGGTTATGGGCTTTTATTTTTCGCATAGATATTGGGGGGCGTTGCCTTGAATACACTTATGTATCAGACAGAGTGCTTTGAAAGTGATTCTTTCTTTTACTGGCAACCAATGAAGGGATCTCAGTGAAGGTGAGATTGATTCCTATGGTTTTTTCCCAGTCACTAGTCGAGCGGCCGTATTTTGAACGACTTGCAGACGAGTGATTTGGTATTTGGGGAGACCGAGATAGAGGGCATTTGCATAGTCCAGTCTGGAATTGATGATTGTTCCATTGGTTAAAAACCGATCGTGTCAGAACGTGGTGACGTAAAACACAACGACCTGCTGAAAAAAAGTTCAATGCTTCCAAGCATGCGTCGACTTGATTCTGAGCATGCGCAGGTTTTTTACCAATGGTTTTCCATACTAACGATCGGTTTTGACCTATCGGTTACCAGTCCATCGGTTCAATTTTAAAGCAAGTTCTAAATTTTTTGACCGAGGGTTAACTGACAGATGGGGCCCACACACGATCGGTTTGGACCGATGAAAAGGTCCTTCAGTCTGTTTTCATCGGTTTTGACCGATCGTGTGTACGCGGCCTTAGAGAATATAATGGCGGTCATTGCAATACTTTTTGTCACACCGTGTTTGCGCAGCAGTCTTACAAGGGCACATTTTTTTGGGGTTAAAAAATAAGATAACAGTAAAGTTAGCCCAATTTTTTTTTTTATATTGTGAAAAATAATGTTACGCCGAGTAAATTGATACCCAACATGTCACGCTTCAAAATTGCACACGCTCGTGGAATGGCGACAAACTTTTACCCTAAGGCCCCATGTACAAGGAACGCTGCTAAACGCACGTTCAGAGGCAGTTGGACGCTTTTTTCAACTGCCCCTGAACTCATTCAATGTTATCCTATGTTTTTATCGATATCCATAAATACACTAGAAAATTGAACATTAAGAAATACTTTCTCAATAAAAATCCAAGTGCCACTAATAGAATACAGGCACCACCCACAGATAGTGGCCTGCGAAACAAGTCACTTTTCAATCCTCTGGTGGGATCAAATCAGCCACTTGAAGTCTTCAAAGGCCTTGTACTCCGTGATCTAGAGCATGTAAAACCCAAGAATCCAAGACATATAAGGGATGGGTTTGAACTACTGGAGAAGAGGAAAGATATTGTAGTAAGACCAGCAGACAAAGGAGGAGGTGTGGTGATTTTAAGCAAAGAGTTTTATCATACACAAATGATGAACATGCTCACTGACACCAAAACGTATTCTAAATTAAAGAAGGATCCCACTCCACAGTATAAAGATAACCTACAGTCATATACCAACTATTTACACATTACCGAAAATCTATAAGGACGTGCGACACCCACCTGCTAGACCCATAGTGAATGGGATAGGATCTGTCTCATCCCGTTTGGGACAATTTTTAGACCATTATCTTCAAAAAAGTGTGACTATAACAAAAGCTTATTTAAGAGACACGATGGAGTTGCTTATCCAATTACAAGGGATAGACCTATCTGGACTACAAAACGTGTTTTTAGTAACAGGTGATGTATCATCTTTGTACACGGTTATTCAGCATGATGACGCCCTTTTAGCACTTAAAGGGTCACTAAAGGAATTTTTTTTTTAGCTAAATAGCTTCCTTTACCTTACTGCAGTCCTGGTTTCATGTCCTCATTGTTTGTTTTTGCTTTGATGTTGCTGTAATTCCTCTCTGTTCTGGACACATCCTGGTTGCCTGTTTCCTGATAACCACAGTACTGTGAGATTTCTCACGGTGGTCACTAATCAAGGAGCTGTGTGTAAAACGAAACTGGATTGGTGCTGAGGAGTTTTAGACAAAGTATCACTGCTCTCTATTGGCTGACTGCCCTCTAGTGGCTCTCTGTACATCAGAGAACCAGGAAACAACAGCAAAAACGAAACTACACTGCAGGCACATTATATGATTGTTTTTTTATCTATTTTTAATTATTTTTAAAAGGAATCAGTTAACTATTATGTCTCTATGCCCTGTAAACAGTCATTTCAGCAAAAAAAAAATTTTCCTTTAGTGACCCTTTAACTGGGCTCTCTCTAGAAGAGAAGATATCACACACACTTTAAAATCATTTCTACGCAACTGTTTGGACTTTTGCTTAGGACACAACTACTTTTGGTATGATGGGTGCTTTTATTCTCAGAAGAAAGGTGTCGCAATGGGGGCCAAATTTGCCCCTAGTATAGCGAATCTTTTTATGGCGGAGTGGGAGGGTAAAACAATTTTTAATGTGGCACGCAATGAGCTGATCTTTTATCGTAGGTATATAGACGATTTGTTTTTTATCTGGGCAGGCTCCCTTTTATCGTTGGAAAACTTTTTAAAGGAATTAAATACAAATACTTGCAATATTCACTTAACTAGTGAATATAACCAACACAGTATCCATTTCCTAGACCTTAATATATTTAGAAACGGGAACTTGTTGGGAACCAAGGTTTACTTTAAACCAACGGACTGTAATAGTTACCTACCCATGCAAAGCAGACATCACCCTATGTGGTTGAAGAACATACCTAAAGGCCAGCTAATGCGTGTGAGATGCAACTGCACCAATGACGTTGATTTTAAAACACAGGCCCATGTGTTGAAAGGGAAATTTATAGAAAAAGGCTATAAGGACAACCATCTGGAGAAGATCATAGAGGCATTAGCAATAATACCAAGATCAAGTTGCCTAGCCGGTACAAAAACCCTTAACAGAAAAAACACGCACGAATGGAGCTTCATCTCAGGATATCACAGCCAATACAAAGAGGTAGAAAGAATATTCAAGAATCATTGGCACATACTATTTTTGGACAAAATACTCAATACAGTCCTTCCATCCAAACCAGGTTTTATTTATAGGAAGGCCATCAGTTTCGGTGATAAGATTGTAAAGAAAGTACTAGACCCTCCGAAAAAGCCTCCATCTATTTGGGATAAAGATGTTTTTTTTCCTTGCAAGAAATGTCTTCCATGCAGAGAAGCAGATAGATCAAGAGGCTCTATCGACACCTTCACCTCCACATCTAATAGCATGCAGTTCCAAGTCAAAAAAGCTTTTATTACCTGCAATACGACCCATGTGGTTTATATGCTAGAGTGTCCTTGCAAATTAATGTATATTGGGCGAACCAAAAGGGCATTAAAAGTCAGAATTGCTGAACATGTGGCTAACATTAAATTAGGATATAAAGATCACAGCGTATCATTGCACTTTAAGTTGCATCACGATCGCAACCCCGCAGGTCTGAAGTTTTGGGGGATAGACCACATTGGACCCACATGGAGAGGATCCAATTATGTGAGGGAGTTGTCTAAATGCGAAACCAAATGGATTTATACAGCTGATACATTGTTGCCAAAAGGGTTGAATGTCGATTTGGACATAAACTGTTTTATCAGCGACTATTAATCTTAATCCTATTTTTTTAGCTGTCTCCCTCAGTGGTTTTTAACCACTTCCTTACTGGGCACTTAAACCCCTTCCTGACCAGAGGACTTTTTGCGATTCGGCACTGCGTCGCTTTAACTGACAATTGCGCGGTCGTGCGACGTGGCTCCCCAACAAAATTAACGTCCTTTTTTCCCCACAAATAGAGCTTTCTTTTGGTGGTATTTGATCACCTCTGCGGTTTTTATTTTTTGCGCTATAAACAAAAATAGAGCTACAATTTTGAAAAAAAAAAACATTTTTTTACTTGTTGCTATAATAAATAGCTCAATTTTTTTTTTTACGTTTTTCGCAATAAGCGACTGGTTTGCGCAAAAGTTATAGCACCTACAAAATAAGGGACAGAATTATTATTATTTTTTTTTTACTAGTAATGGCGGCGATCTGCGATTTTTATTGGGACTGCGACGTTATGGCGGACACATCGGACACTTTTGACACATTTTTGGCGCTATTCACATTTATACTGCAATCAGTGCTATAAAAATGCACTAATTACTGTATAAATGTGACTGGCAGGGAAGGGGTTAACACTAGGGGGTGAGGAAGGGGTTAAATGTGTACCCTAATTAGTGTTCTAACTGTGGGGGAAGGGGGGTGACTGGGGGGGTGACAGATCTGTGTCCCTATGTACAAGAGACACAGATCCGTCTCCTCTCTCCCCTGAGAGCACCGCTGTCTGCGAGAGCCGGGAATGAGAGATGATCTCATATGTAAACATATGAGATCATCTCTCATTGGCCGCACAGATCGCCTAGGAAACGGCCGCTCCGATTGGCCGTTCACAGCGATCTGTGACTGGCTGTGTCCAAGGGACACGGCCAGCACAGCAGTTCCCCGCTGCGCGCTCGGGAGCGCGCGCGGGGAACGTGCAAAGGGGCGGCCGTAAAAAGACGGCCTGTTAGAGATTGGGAGCCGCGCTGAGGCCGTACAAAGTCGTACGGCAGTCAGCAAGTGGTTAATATGCAGATCTACCATGATAGTGATCTACAACCACTCCATCCTTTTATGATACATTGTTGTTCATTTTTTCATTCATTTTTTCATCTCTCTTCTCCAGTTAACTGCTGCGCTCACATATTATTTCCGTGAGTACTAGCAGTCTCCTGCCCATTACCATTGAGTAATCCCAGGAATGATAGACTATTGCCGCGTACACACCATCACTTTATGTGATGAAAAAAAATGACGTTTTTAAAAACGTCACTTTAATTGACTGTGTGTGGGGGAAAACTTTGTTTTATGTCTTGTAAAAAACGACCAAAAAAAATTGAAGCATGCTTCAATTTTATGTGTCGTTTTTCAAAAGTGCACTTTTTACTTCACAGAAATTGACCGTGTGTAGCAAAAAACGTCGTTTTCTAAGACGTTTTTTCATCCACGCATGCCCAGAAGCTACTTATGAAGCAAGCTTCAATGGAAAAACGTGGTGGAACGTAACCTCACTTTGCAAGATCATTGTAAGAAAACGATGGTGTGTAGGCAACTTCGTCTTTGAAAATTGAAGTTTCCAAAACGTCATTTTTTACTTCACAGAAAATGTTGTTTTTTTTCATCACATAAAGTGATGGTGTGTATGCGGCATATGAGTCAATTACCTGATCTCTCTTCTTGTTTTTGCTTTTTAAAAATATTCCCACATACATGTATATGTGCTTATATATTTTTATATTTTTATATATACATGTTGATCTTTTAGTGGGTCTCTGCCTTTTTATCTTTATTTTTATATCTACTAATTTTTATATATAATATTTTTTTTTATATATATATTTTTAGATTCGTCTGGTTGATGTACGTTACTGTGCATTTTTATTATATCATTTTTTATGGCCATCACGTGTGCGTATATATACATCTTTTGCAGACTAGTTTTTTATAAAAATTAGCAACATTATGTTCATGACGTCTAAATTATATACTATATGCATCTATTCCGCGCTTTGAGTGCCATTTATAGAAGCCAGTATACACCCATCTCTGTAACATCTGAATCCTTTCTCTAAGGACCCGGTATCTGTGTTAGGCTGGGTTCACACTACGATTTTCCCGTCCGTCAGCCACATACGATTTATATGAAAAAACGTATGCGGCTGAAACGGACGTAAACGTATGGAACCGCACATATGTGCGTTTTCCATTGACATTAATGTTAAAAAAAAACGTATGCGTTTGCCATACTGTTTCAAAAACGGCCGCAAAACCGTGGTTGAACACGGTTTTGCGTACGTTTAAAAAACGTTTTGCCAGCAAATCGTACGCACCCGGATGCATCTGAGTGCATACGATTTGCAATGCATTGTCTATCTATACGTTTTCCCGTCCGGGCCCGTACGTTTTCAATACTGAAATCGTATGCGGCTGACGGACGGGAAAATCGTAGTGTGAACCCAGCCTAACACATAGGCATACTAACCACCAGATCCATTATACACGCCCACATCAGCTATGATTGGGTGCAATATAGCGTGTGTTTAAAGCACAGAATCACTATATATGCTTTGCAACATTCGTTCCTCGAATTAAAGGCATTTTTTATTATTTACCGCTTGCATTGATCATTGTCTAATGATCTTTCCTTATGTATGGGACAAGCGCACTATTATTCTAATTTACCATATTTTTTAAACCTATTAAAATGCAGTAGAATGACCTTTTTCACAACCTCTTTTAAACTCCTATATAACACAGCTGACGTCCAGCCGTCCATCCGGTCTGAGCTGCACCTGTCACGGCCGAGGGGCGGACTGAGCTGATCCAATGGCTGCTGTTTACAGAGTACAAAGAGAAAGTGACAGCGCTGTGTAGCCACGCCCTCTGTTGAAGTCGGAAGTGATGAAACGCGTCAGGGCGTGGCTACAACGGCGCTACAAGGAAGACAATCTGCGTTCCACTGTTTACCAGCCAACTAGGATTCGATTACCAGTTAGGCTGGGTTCACACTACGGTTTTCCCGTCCGTCAGCCGCATACGATTTCAGTATTGAAAACGTACGGGCCCGGACGAGAAAACGTATAGATAGACAATGCATTGCAAATCGTATGCACTCAGATGCATCCGGGTGCGTACGATTTGCTGGAAAAACGTTTTTTAAACGTACGCAAAACCGTGTTCAACCACGGTTTTGCGGCCGTTTTTAAAACAGTATGGCAAACGCATACGTTTTTCTTTAACATTCACGTCAATGGAAAACGCACATATGTGCGGTTCCATACGTTCCCGTCCGTTTCAGCCGCATACGGTTTTTCATATAAATTGTATGCGGCTGACGGACGGGAAAATCGTAGTGTGAACCCAGCCTTACACAGCGCGCGTGCGGCCCCTGTGTGTGGAGGACAGCGGTGACAGCGGTGAACCTTTTGTTTTACATGTTCATTTACAAATGTTACACTGTATGGGCATTATTATTGGGTTTGCTCCTAACTCATCTAAGGGTGACATTTCATAACATTATCACACTATATTTGTGTCCTTTTTGTCTTTTATGTACCTCTGCTGAGAATAATCCTGACAGTGGGGCATATTCTTATAGATCTGAGGCGGCGGAACGTATGTCCTTTACGTTACGCCGCCGCAAGTTTAAGTGGCAAGTGCCTGATTCCCAAACCACTTACCTGTAAACTTGCGGCGGCGTCGCGTAAAGTTCACCCGCGCAAGCCCTCCTAATTCAAATGATCCTGGTAGGGGGCGCGGATCATTTAAATTAGGCGCGCTCCCGCGCCGATCGTAATGCGCATGCTCCTTCGGGTAAATTACCCAACGTGCATTGCGCTAAATGACGTCTCACGGACGTCATTTGTTTTGACTGTAACGTAAATGGCGTCCAGCGCCATTCACGGACGACTTACGCAAACGACGTTAAATTTTCAAATTTCGACGCGGGATCGACGGCCATACTTAAAGCGGGGGTTCAACCAATTCCTTTTTTTTTTTCCCTTAGCTTCCTGCTCGTTCGGTCTAGGGGAATTGGCTATTTGTTTTAAAATATGATCCGTACTTACCCGTTTTCGAGATGCATCTTCTCCGTCGCTTCCGGGTATGGGTCTTCGGGAGCGGGCGTTCCTTCTTGATTGACAGTCTTCCGAGAGGCTTCCGACGGTCGCATCCATCGCGTCACTCGTAGCCGAAAGAAGCCGAACGTCGGTGCGGCTCTATACTGCGCCTGCGCACCGACGTTCGGCTTCTTTCGGAAAATCGTGACGCGATGGATGCGACCGTCGGAAGCCTCTCGGAAGACTGTCAATCAAGAAGGAACGCCCATTCCCGCAGCCCATACCCGGAAGCGACGGAGAAGATGCATCTCGTAAACGGGTAAGTACTGCTCATATTTTAAAACAAATCGCCGATTCCCCTAGAGAAAACGAGCAGGAATCTAAGGGGAAAAAGTGCCCTCTAAGGGTGAACCTCCGCTTTAACATTGAGTACGCCACCTAGGGGGCATCTTTATCTTTACGCCGCGTATCGCTTACGGAAACGACGTTAAAACACTACGGTGGGCAAGCGTAGGTTAGAGAATCGGCGTGACTAGTCATTTTCATATTCTACGCTGACCGCCACCTAGCGGTCAGCGTAAATATTGCAGCCTAAGATACAACGGCGCAGGCCGTCGTATCTTAGGCATGTTTAAGTGTATCTCAGTTTGAGAATACACTTAAACATAGGATCGGACTTACGTCGGCGTATCTGCTGATACGCTGGCGTAAATTATTTGAGAATATGGCCCAGTGTCTGAAGCAGGGGTGGGCAATTATTTTTTCGATAGGGCCACATGGGAAAATAAAAATATTTTGGAGGGCCGGGCCAAAAGGCTAAACTCAATACTGCATAAAATCAATTGTATTTCTTTATAAAAAGCAGTAAATATGTGGGACAACTGGTACGAGTACTTGTTATAGACATGGCACAGGAGGGGGACAGAGGCTGGGGACATGGCACAGGAGGGGGACAGAGGCTGGGGACATGGCACAGGAGGGGGACAGAGGCTGGGGACATGACACAGGAGGGGGACAGAAGCTGGGGACATGACACAGGAGGGGGACAGAGGCTGGGGACATGACACAGGAGGGGGACAGAGGCTGGGGACATGACACAGGAGGGGGACAGAGGCTGGGGACATGACACAGGAGGGAGACAGAGGCTGGGGACATGACACAGGAGGGGGACAGAGGCTGGAGACATGACACAGGAGGGGGACAGAGGCTGGGGACATGACACAGGAGGGGGACAGAGGCTGGGGACATGACACAGGAGGGGGACAGAGGCTGGGGACATGACACAGGAGGGGGACAGAGGCTGGGGACATGACACAGGAGGGGGACAGACGCTGGGGACATGACACAGGAGGGGGACAGACGCTGGGGACATGACACAGGAGGGGTACAGACGCTGGGGACATGACACAGGAGGGGGACAGACGCTGGGGACATGACACAGGAGGGGGACAGAGGCTGGGGACATGACACAGGAGGGGGACAGACGCTGGGGACATGACACAGGAGGGGGACAGACGCTGAGGACATGACACATTAGGGGGACAGAGGCTGGGGTCATGGCACAGGAGGGGGACAGACGCTGGGGACATGACACAGGAGGGGGACAGAGGCTGGGGACATGACACAGGAGGGGGACAGACGCTGGGGACATGACACAGGAGGGGGACAGAGGCTGGGGACATAACACAGGAGGGGGACAGACGCTGGGGACATGACACAGGAGGGGGACAGACGCTGAGGACATGACACATTAGGGGGACAGAGGCTGGGGTCATGGCACAGGAGGGGGACAGACGCTGGGGACATGACACAGGAGGGGGACAGAGGCTGGGGACATGACACAGGAGGGGGACAGACGCTGGGGACATGACACAGGAGGGGGACAGACGCTGAGGACATGACACATTAGGGGGACAGAGGCTGGGGTCATGGCACAGAGGCTGCAAATAAATTATCATATCACTTCTTCACATCATCAGTATGCTGTGTCAGTGGCGTCACTAGGGTTGGTGTCACCTGGTGCGGTAAAATATGGTGTCACCCCCCCAATAACATTTTTCAAATATTTTTTACCCTACTGTTTGCTCTCTGTTCTCCTTTCTTCCCCTTTTCTCTCTCTCCCTATCCATCTTTCTTGTTCGTTCTATCCCTTCTTCTTTCTCTCCATTTTTCTTTGTCCCCTCCCCCCACCTCTCTTTCTCCAGGACCGGAATTCACATCTCAGGAGCCTATAGGCCAGGGGCGTACCTAGAGCATTTGGCAACCGGGGCAAATCCAATATCTGGCACCCCCCACGTTAAAATGTAAAAACACTCCGCTGTGCCCCCTGCATACCTCTGCATCCTTCAATATCTTTTTGTTACTACTGTGTACCCCTCTCCACAACTGCACCTCTGGACCCCTTTACATTACACAGCACCCTGCACCACTGGACCACTTTACATTGCACAGCACCCTGCACCTCTGGACCCCTTTACATTACACAGCCCCCTGCATCACTGGACCCCTTTACATTACACAGCCCCCTGCATCACTGGACCCCTTTACATTAAACAGCCCCCTTGCATCACTGGACCCCTTTACATTACACAGCCCCCTGCATCACTGGACCCCTTTAAAATTACACAGTACCCTGCATCACTGGACCCCTTTCAAATTACACAGCACCCTGTATCACTGGACCCCTTTACATCTCACAGCCCCCTTCACCTCTGGACCCTTTTACATTACATTACACAGCACCCTGCACCTCTGGACCTCTTTACATTACACAGCCCCCTGCATCACTGGACCCCTTTAAAATTACACAGTACCCTGCATCACTGGACCCCTTTAAAATTACACAGTACCCTGCATCACTGGACCCCTTTAAAATTACACAGCACCCTGCATCACTGGACCCCTTTACATCTCACAGCCCCCTTCACCTCTGGATTCTTTTACATTACACAGCACCCTGCACCTCTGGGCCCCATTACATTACACAGCACCCTGCACCTCTTTACATTACAAAGCCCCTGCACCACTGGACCCCTTTACATCACATAGCCCCCCGCACCTCTGGACCCCTTTACATTACACAGCCCCCTGCATCACTGGACACCTTTACATTACACAGCCCCCTGCATCACTGGACCCCTTTAAAATTACACAGTACCCTGCATCACTGGACCCCTTTAAAATTACACAGCACCCTGCACCACTGGACCCTTTTACATTACACAGCACCCTGCACCTCTGGACCTCTTTACATTACACAGCCCCCTGCATCACTGGACCCCTTTACATTACACATCACCCTGCACCTCTGGACCCTTTTACATTACACAGCACCCTGCATCACTGGACCCCTTTACATTACACAGCACCCTGCACCTCTGGACCCTTTTACATTACACAGCACCCTGCATCATTGGCCCCCTTTAAAATTAAACAGTACCCTGCATCACTGCACCCCTTTACATTACACAGCACCCTGCATCACAGGACCCCTTTACATCTCATAGCCCCCTGCACCTCTGGACCCTTTTACATTACACAGCCCCCTGCACCACTGGACCCCTTTACATCACATAGCCCCCTGCACCTCTGGACCCTTTTACATTACACAGCACCCTGCATCACTGGACCCCTTTACATTACACAGCACCCTGCACCTCTGGACCCCTTTACATTACACAGCACCCTGCATCACTGGACCCCTTTACATTACACAGCACCCTGCACCTCTGGACCCTTTTACATTACACAGCACCCTGCATCACTGGACCCCTTTACATTACACAGCACCCTGCACCTCTGGACCCCTTTACATTACACAGCACCCTGCATCACTGAACCCCTTTACATTACACAGCACCCTGCACCTCTACATTGCACAGCCCCCTGCATCACTGGACCCCTTTACATTACACAGCACCCTGCACCTCTAAACCTCTTTACATTACACAGCCCCCTGCATCACTGGACCCCTTTAAAATTACACAGTACCCTTCATCACTGGACCCCTTTAAAATTACACAGCACCCTGCACCACTGGACCCTTTTACATTACACAGCACCCTGCACCTCTGGACCTCTTTACATTACACAGCACCCTGCATCACTGGACCCCTTTAAAATTACACAGTACCCTGCATCACTGCACCCCTTTACATTACACAGCACCCTGCATCACAGGACCCCTTTACATCTCATAGCCCCCTGCACTTCTGGACCCTTTTACATTACACAGCCCCCTGCACCACTGGCCCCCTTTACATTACACAGCACCCTGCACCTCTGGACCCCTTTACATTACACAGCACCCTGCATCACTGGACCCCTTTACATTACACAGCACCCTGCACCTCTGGACCCTTTTACATTACACAGCACCCTGCATCACTGGACCCCTTTACATTACACAGCACCCTGCACCTCTGGACCCCTTTACATTACACAGCACCCTGCATCACTGGACCCCTTTACATTACACAGCACCCTGCACCTCTGGACCCCTTTACATTACACAGCACCCTGCATCACTGAACCCCTTTACATTACACAGCACCCTGCACCTCTACATTGCACAGCCCCCTGCATCACTGGACCCCTTTACATTAAACAGCACCCTGCACCTCTGGACCTCTTTACATTACACAGCCCCCTGCATCACTGGACCCCTTTAAAAGTACACAGTACCCTGCATCACTGGACCCCTTTAAAATTACACAGCACCCTGCATCACTGGACCCCTTTACGTCTCACAGCCCCCTTCACCTCTGGACCCTTTTACATTACACAGCACCCTGCACCTCTTTACATTACACTGCCCCTGCACAGCTGGACCCCTTTACATCACATAGCCCCCTGCACCTCTGGACCCCTTTACATTACACAGCACCCTGCACCTCTGGACCCCTTTACATTACACAGAACCCTGCACCTCTGGACCCCTTCACATCTCATAGCACCCTGCATCTCTGGACCCTTTTACATTGCACAGCACTCTGCATCTCTGGACCACTTTACATTACACAGCACCCTGCATCACTGGACCCCTTTACATCTCATAGCACCCTGCATCTCTGGACCCTTTTACATTGCACAGCACCCTGCATCACTGGACCCCTTTACATTACACAGCACCCTACATCACTGGACCCCTTTACATTACACAGCACTCTGCATCACTGGACCCCTTTACATTACACAGCACCCTACATCACTGGACCCCTTTACATCTCATAGCACCCTGCATCTCTGGACCCTTTTACATTGCACAGCACCCTGCATCACTGGACCCCTTTACATTACACAGCACCCTACATCACTGGACCCCTTTACATTACACAGCACTCTGCATCACTGGACCCCTTTACATTACACAGCACCCTACATCACTGGACCCCTTTACATCTCATAGCACCCTGCATCTCTGGACCCTTTTACATTGCACAGCACCCTGCACCTCTGCACCCCTTTACATCACATAGCCCCCTGCACCTCTGGACCCTTTAACATTACACATCACCCTGCATCACTGCACCCCATTTTAAATTACACAGCCACCTGCACCTCTGGACCCCTGCATGTTACACAGACTCCCCTTCAGTGCAGACACCCCCCAGTGCAGACACCCCCCTCAGTGCAAATCCCCCCTCAGTGCAAACCCCCCTTAGTGAAAACCCCCTCAGTGCAAACACCCCCTTAGTACATCCCCCCACCCCTTCAGTGAAATCCCCCCAGGTGCAAGCACCCCCCCCTCCCCATTCAGTACCTCAGATCATCGCATGCAGCGCCACGGCACATGGACAGAAGGTCCCCTCGGCCCCTCCCCCTCTGTACACACAAACAGAGAGGAGTGGGCTGTGCCTGTGTGCTGACTGCCGACCACCACTAACAGCCCGTGGCTGTGAGAGGAGGGGATGGATGGTGCTGCGGTATCACCCCGCAACCCCCCTCCTCTTGTACCGCGGCGCTCGGCTCTCCAATTCCGCGGCGCTCATCGCTGCAGTCGCGGGGGGGAGCCGCCCCCCCCCCCCACATGTCAGCTAAAAAATAAAAAAAAATATATATATATATTTTTTTTTTTAATCGGGATGGTGTCACCCCTCTAGTGGGTGTCACTCGGGGCGGCCCGCCCCCCCCCCCCCGCACCCCCTAGCAATGCCTCTGTGCTGTGTCTTCCTCCTGTGCCCCTTTCACCTCTCCACAGATCTGACCTGTGGAGAGGTGAAAGGGGCACAGGAGGAGGACACAGCATACTGATGATGTCTAGGTAGGATAGCACTTCACACCCTGCTGCTGGACAGGGAGGCCCGGAGCAAAAGACAGCAAAGACTAGCAGAGGGCCGGGCATGACAGAGTGTCTAGTGACACAGGAAGGGTTAAGCTGAGGGGGGGTTGGAGGTAGGAAGAGCAGGATTGGTGTAGAGAGGGGCGGGGGAGTTAGTATTAGCAAGTTCAGAGGAGGAGCAGGATTGGCTGCTGGTGTCAGGGGAGTTACCCTATAAAAGGGTGGGGCGGGGCCAGGCGGGCACTTGCAGTCAGGAGAGCAACGAGGAAGCAGCTTTTCCCACCCTCCCTCCCTTATTGCATTACCAGTTGTTGCCGGTGTTTTTTCTTTTACAGGTACGGTGTTGGACGGTCGTCACGACAGCTGGGTTGGCGGTTAGTTCTGTTGGTCCTTTATGGTGGCAGTAGAAAACGTGTGAAAACGGGGGTGGGGGGCTCATCAATATATGGGCCCCTTAAAGTGTATCCCAGCGAAAGGTTAGTTGGGATACTGTAACGTTTGCACTGCGGGCGGGGGTTGTCTCCGAGCGTACTACACGGACTGGAGGCCTAAAAAGTTTAATGTTTGCTCGCAGTGCATTGTTCATCTGGTATATGGTAAAATGGTGGAGAATGGGTGTGCTGCCAGAAAGGACCAACAGAGTGGGGGTTTACTGTATGTCATTTGACGTTGGATATTTACTGTTTCATTTAAGTTGGAGTTTTATTGCAATTTATGTTTTAATAAAATAGGCTGTTGTGGCCAGTTTACTCCAAAGCAAAGGTGTGGTCTCTTTACTATATAGTAAGTGGGGGACAATTAAGGGGTGGAGTACATGGGGTCTCAATGGTCGAAGGTTATTGTGTCATATCTGGACTACACTAGTCATGAGGAGGACTCACCAGACAAGGCCAGGGCAGTGGCACTGAGGGCAGGCAGCAGGCGTCACGAGGAGTCCTACTCCAACGAAGAGAGTGGAGACCAGGGTCCACTCCAGGTCCGGGCCCCAGCATGGCGGCTGGCCGACTGCTACAGTCAGTCAGTCGGGCGGGCAGAGCAGGCAGGCGCACTGGTCGGTCTCCGTCTGCCTTCACTCAGTCCACTCCGTCACAGTGGGGGTGCGTCTGCAGTGTGTCCACTACATTTGCTGCTGTGTGCTATCCCGCCGGTGCCGCTCTCCACAGAGTCCACACATTCTATGATGTTCCTCAGTTTCCCCGCGTTGCTATTTTGAATAGGCTGGCAGCAGTGTTGTTAGCGCGAAAATGCGCTTTGATAATTGGCTGCGCGGCGGGTGGTGGTGGGCTGGGCGGTCAGAGAGGGCGAGGCTATGCATAATGTAGGAGGACTAGACGCTGCCTGTGCTGCGACTCACATTCGGATCTTTTTACGGGCACATTTCCCTTATTACGGACTTTTACGAACAGGGAAAAAGTGCCTTTTATTTACGTACTGTCCGTAATTCTACGGACGGTTGGCTGCCCGGGGGCCGGATTAAAAGGTCCGCCGGGCCGCATACGGCCCGCGGGCCGTAGTTTGCCCAGGTCTGGTCTGGAGGAATATTGGATGATGTGATTGAAAAACATTTTTGTTTTTTTTCTGTGGTAAGCCTGCACCCCGGAGGGGGGAGTAACCCACTTTTGTCTTGGTGATCTCTTTGATTGGTGTAGGGTGCACTAATACCTGTTATAGGATCACCTGGCACATCACCTAATTTTTTCCTATTTACACATTGTTTGGGCTGAATTTTACCACTCCACAGCGCTGTTTTATCATTTTTATCATTTGAACGCCAGTTCATAGATCATTCTGATACTTTGTTTTATTGTAAAAAATAATAAAATAAATAAAAATAAATAAGAAAACACAAAAAAAAATTATTTTAAAGCGCCCCGTCCCGACGAGCTTGCGCGCAGTAGCGCCCGCATATAAAAACGCTGCTCAAACCAAACAAGTGAGGTATCACCGCGATCATTAGAGCGAGAGCAATAATTCTAGCCCTAGACCTCCTCTGTAGCTCAAAAGATGCAACCTGTAGAATTTTTTTAACGTTGCCTATCGAGATTTTTAAGGGTAAAAGTTTGACGCCATTCCACGAGCGGGCGCAATTTTTTTGGGGTATCATTTTATTTGGCATAACATCTTTCACAATATATATAAAAAAAAAAAAGCCAAATTTATTTTTTAATTCAAAAAAGTGATTTTTTTCCCCCAAAAATTGTGCTTGTATGATCGCTGCGCAAATACGGTGTGACAAAAAGTATTGCAATGACCGCCATTTTATTCTCTAGGGTGTTAGAAAAAATATATATAATGTTTGGGGGTTTTAAGTAATTTTCTAGCAAAAAAAAAACTGTTTTAGTCTTGTAAACGCCAAATCTGAAAAACACCCTAGGTCCTTAAGTGTTTAAACTACGTAGAGGGTTCTTTACTGTAGGAGCGGCCAGGATGTGGAATTCCCTTCCACAGGCGGTGGTCTCAGCGGGGGGGGGGGGGCATTGATGGTTTCAAGAAACTATTAGATAAGCACCTGAACGACCACAACATACAGGGATATACAATGTAATACTGACATATAATCACACACATAGGTTGGAATTGTGTCTTTTTTTTAACCTCACCTACTATGTGACTATGTGACATCATTCCTGGTTAGAATACAAAGTCCACCTCTGACATCATCAGCTTTACATATGAATCCAGCCGCAGACGGTCCTTCTTCTCCAGGACTGTCCCAGTGTGTATGGCCAGGAAAGCCAGAGGCAAACCTCAGCTGCATAACAATCATTGCTCTCTTTCAGCATTACTTCTCCACCTGACAATCATCTCACACCTCTACAATGACATTTTCCTTTCACTGGGGTAGATTCAGAGAGCAATTGCGTCTGCGTAACCATAGTTACGCAGCGCAATTGCTTACTTGCGCCGGCGTATTGAATGCTCCTGATTCAGGAACCTCGTTACGCCGACTGCAGCCTAAGATATGCGTGGCATAAGGCTCTTATGCCGTCATATCTTAGGCTGCATTCTTACGCAGGCCGCTAGGTGGCGTTCCTGTTGTGCTCAGCGTATAGTATGCAAATTGCATACTAACACCGATTCACAACAGTACGAGCGCCCTGCGTACGCAGTTTACGTCGTTTGCGTACGTCGGTTTTTGCGTAAGGCTGCCCCTGCTATTAGCAGGGGCAGCCAATGCTACGTATACCCGTCGTTCCCGCGTCGCGTTTTTGAAAAATTACGTTGTTTGCGTAAGTGAATCGTGAATGGCGCTGGACGCCATTCACGTTCACTTTGAAGCAAATGACGTCCTTGCGACGTCATTTACCGCAATGCACGTCGGGAAAGTTTCCAGACGGAGCATGCGCACTACGCGGGAACGCGCCTAATTTAAATGATCCACGCCCCCTATGGGATCATTTAAATTGCACGCTCTTACGCCGGGCATTTTTCAGGAGCGCCCACGCAATTTACGGAGCTACTGCTCCGTGAATCAAGCGTAGGGCAGGTAATTTACAGAGGCGCAGCGGGAAAACAGTGCGCTGCGCCACCGTAAGAAAAGCGCAAAGCTACCTGAATCTGGCCCACTATCTCTACTTTTACACCGTGACACATTGTCCCCTTTGCTACAATATATCCTATACATAAAAAAAAAGGAATTGGTGACTCCATGATTACGTTCAATTGACATTAACCGCTTCAGCCCCGGAAGATTTTACCCCCTTCCTGACCAGAGCACTTTTTGCGATTCGGCACTGCGTCGCTTAAACTGACAATTGCGCGGTCGTGTGACGCTGTACCCAAACAAAATTGGCGTCGTTTTTTCCCCACATTAGAGCTTTCTTTTGGTGGTATTTCATCACCTCTGCGGTTTTCTTTTTCTGCGCTATAAACAAAAAAAGAGCGACAATTTTGAAAAAAAAGCAATATTTTTTAGTTTTTTAAATAATAAATAATAAAAAAAAAAACAGAGGGCCAGATTCTCCAAGATCCCGCGTTGGCGTAGTGTAAGCCATTTACACTACGCCACCGCAACTTACTGGAGCAAGTGCCGTATTCTTCAACCACTTGCTCCTTAATTTGCGGTGGCGTAGTGTAAATGGCCCGGCGTATGGCCGCGTAATTCAAAGGGGGCGGCTTGTATTCAAATTAAGCGCGCCCCCGTGCCGATTGAACTGCGCATGCGCCGGGCTGAAAAATAGCCCAGTGCGCATGCTCCAGCTCATGACGGAAACCGTCAATGACGCCGTCGTGAGCGTCAATGACGTAAAGTCGTATTCAAGAACGACTTAGTAAAACGACGTAACCGACGGAAAAAGCTGACGCGGACCCGACGCCATACTTAACATGGCATACGGCGGACTGGCGTAAGGTTACCCCTCATATAGCAGGGGTAACCTTACGCTTACGGAAACGACGTACGCGACGACTACGCGACGCAAATTCATTCGGGAATCGGCGTATCAGGCTCATTTGCATAGTCAAATGAGACCTGAACGTAAACGCCACCTAGCGGTCAGCATTGTATTGCATTTAGGATCCGACGGTGTAAGTGACTTACACCAGTCGGATCCTAGCCTAATTCCGGCGTATCTTGTTTTGCGAATACAAAACAATGATACGCCGGCGGGAATTTCGAATTACGCCGGTGTATCTGTAGATACATCGGCGTAACTCTTTTGAGAATCTGGCCCATATTTTTTTCTCAGTTTAGGCTGATATATATTCTTCTACATATTTTTGGTAAAAAAAAAAAAAAAAAAATCGCAATAAGCGTATAGTGATTGGTTTGCGCAAAAGTTATAAAGTCTACAAAATAGGGGATAGTTTTATGGCATTTTTATTGCTATTATTATTTTTTTTTACTAGTAATGTTGGTGATCTGCGATTTTTTGTGGGACTGCGACATTGCGGCGGACACATCGGACACTTTTGACACATTTTTGGACCATTGGCATTTATACAGCGATCAGTGCTATAAAAATGCACTGATTACTGTAAAAATGTCACTGGCAGGGAAGGGGTTATCACTAGGGGGCGATCAAGGGGTTAATTGTGATCCCTCTCTGTGTTCTAACTGAAGGGGGGATGGGAATTACTAGGGGAGATGACAGATCGCTGTTCATACTTTGTATGAACAGACAATCAGACATTTCTCCCCCTGAAAGAACCAGGATCTGTGGGCCAGATTCACGAACAATTACAGCGGCGTAACGTATCCCCTTTACGTTACTCCGCCGCAAGTGCTTGATTCACAAAGTACTTGCGTGTAAACTTGTGGCGGCATATCGTAAAGCCGTCCGGCGCAAGCCCGCCTAATTCAAATGGGGCGTGTACCATTTAAATTAGGCACGTTCCCGCGCCGAACGTTCTGCGCATGTTCCGTCAGGAAATTTCTCGCCGTGCTTTGTGCGAAATTACGGCCCCCCGACGTGTTTTTTGAACGGCGACGTGTGTTACGTCTTTTCGTATTCCCGGACGTCTTACGCAAAAAAAATTGAAAATCGACGCGGGAACGACGGTCATACTTTAACATGGCTGGTCTAAATCTAAGCCATGAAATAGCAGGCTTAAGTTTGCAACGGGAAAAACCGACTAGCGACGACGTAAGAGAATGCGACGAACGCGCGTACCTTCGTGGATCGCCGTAAACAGCTAATTTGCATACCCGACGCGGAAAACGACGCAAACTCCACCCAGCGGTCGCCGAAGTATTGCATCCTAAGATCCGAAGGCGAACGAAGCCGTACGCCTGTCGGATCTTAGCCAAATGCCGTTGTATCTTTGTTTGTGAATTACAAATAAAGATACGACGCGGCAAATTTGAAAGTACGCCGAAGTATCAGCAGATACTCCGGCGTACTTTTTCTGTGAATCTGGCCCTGTGTGTTTACACACACAGCTCCCAGTTCTTGTAGCGGCCACAGGGCGAAGCGACGTAACATAACGTCGTTTTTGCCCAGCCGTGCCATGCTGCCGCAGTAAAACTGCGGCGGCTGGTCGGCAAGTGGTTAAAGTGGATGTAGACTCGATTCATGAAATTTGACCTAAGCACATCTATCTGCAGTGTTTTCTTATCTCTCTTCAAAGCACTAAGTGCCGTGGCTTTCTCCTGCTCCGTTCTTCTGTTATCAGCCTGATAACTTCTGACAAGTTCTCTGATACACGTGATAAAACCAGCCTGAAATTTGTGTTGGGGAGGGTTCTAAATGAGGCCTTAAAGTCCTGTTTTGGATGTTTTTCATAAACAGTGGAACCTCGGTTTACGAGTAACGCGGTTAACAAGCATATCGAAAGAAGAGCAACTTTTTCAAGCTAATGGGGTGTGCAGTACCGCATTTGGCCTGAGGTGCGGAGGTGCCTGAGCTGTTCGGAGCCATTCGGAAATGTTTATAAATACTCAGAAATACTCCAATCCCAAGTGTTTCCGAGCCTTTCCAAGGTTTCCCAAGGTCAGCCGAGCTGTCTCTGGGCCTTTCTGAGTGTTTCCGAGGCTCTCCGGCTCCCCCCCACCTCTGGCCACATGCGGTATTGCATGCTATAGAAGTCAATGCGGAAAAAAATATTTTAGTTTTCATTGACTTCTAAGGGAAAACTCGCTTTGATATGCGAGTGCCTTGTCGGGTGCTGGTGCCTGAATTACAGCGGCGGGGGTGTTTTTGGAAGTACCTGATTAGAGCCATAGGCCCTAATAGGCTTCCAAGAATGGTAAACAGCGGGAGCAATGCTGTACTAGTGTTGTGTTAGGGGAGCAATTTATTCGCTTTCCTAACACTGACCCGCCTCTCAGCCAATCAGGTGCTCGGGTCTGGTTACCTGTCACCTGATTGTCTGAAACAACAGGCGGTGTGATTGGATGCCTGATAAAGAGGACTGGAGACATCGAGGAGCGTGGATGTGGAGGACGCCACCGTGACCCGCTGCGAGACAGGTAAGTCCCGACTCCCGGGGGATGCACACTGCGAGCATTTGATGGGGCACAGTGGCAGCAATTGATGGGGCACAGTAGCGACAATTGATGGGGCACAGTAGTGGCAATTGATGGGGCACAGTAGCG
Organism: Rana temporaria; assembly: GCF_905171775.1. NCBI lineage: Eukaryota > Metazoa > Chordata > Amphibia > Anura > Ranidae > Rana > Rana temporaria. Next base: position 13,634,742 of record NC_053496.1, read on the forward strand.
GCAATTGATGGGCACACTGGCAGCAATTGATGGGCACAGTAGCGGCAATTGATGGGGCACAGTAGCGGCAATTGGTGGGCACAGTGGCAGCAATTGATGGGTACACTGGCAGCAATTGATGGGCACACTGGCAGCAATTGATGGGTACAGTAGCTGTGTTTGTTGGCACAGTGGTGGAAATATATGAGTACACTGGCAGCAATTGATGGGCACACTGGCAGAAATTGATGGGCACAGTAGCGGCAATTGATGGGGCACATTAGCGGCAATTGATGGGGCACAGTAGCGGCAATTGATGGGGCACAGTAGTGGCAATTGATAGGCACACTGGCAGCAACTGATAGGGCACAGTAGTGGCAATTGATGGGCACAGTAGTGGCAATTGATGGGGCACAGTAGCGGCAATTGATGGGGCACCGTGGCAGCAATTGATGGGGCACAGTAGTGGCAATTGATGGGGCACAGTAGCGGCAATTGATGGGGCACCCTGGCAGCAATTGATGGGGCACAGTAGTGGCAATTGATGGGGCACAGTAGCGGCAATTGATGGGGCACAGTGGCAGCAATTGATGGGACACAGTAGCGGCAATTGATGGGGCACAGTAGTGGCAATTGATGGGGCACAGTAGCGGCAATTGATGGGGCACAGTAGCGGTAATTGATGGGGCACAGTAGTGGCAATTGATGGGCACACTGGCAGCAATTGGTGGGGCACAGTAGCAGCAATTGATGGGGCACAGTAGCAGCAATTGATGGGGCACAGTAGTGGCAATTGATGGGGCACAGTAGCGGCAATTGATGGGGCACAGTAGCGGCAATTGATGGGGCACAGTAGCGGCAATTGATGGGCACAGTAGCGGCAATTGATGGGGCACACTGGCAGCAATTGATGGGGCACAGTAGGGGCAATTGATGGGGCACAGTAGCGGCAATTGATGGGGCACAGTAGCGGCAATTGATGGGGCACAGTAGCGGTAATTGATGGGGCAGAGTAGCGGCAATTGATAGGCACACTGGCGGCAACTGATAGGGCACAGTAGCGGCAATTTAAAGGACAATTGATGGGCACACTGGCAACAATTGATGGGGCACAGTAGCAGCAATTGGTGGGCACAGTAGCAGCAATTGGTGGGCACAGTAGCGGCAATTGATAGGGCACAGTAGCGGCAATTGATAGGGCACATTATCGGCAATTGATGGGCACACTGGCAGCAATTGATGGGGCACAGTAGCAGCAATTGGTGGGCACAGTGGCGGAAATTTATGAGTACACTGGCAGCAATTGATGGGCTCACTGGCAGCAATTGATGGGTACAGTAGCTGCGTTTGTTGGCACAGTGGCGGAAATTTATAAGTACAGTGGCTGCGCTTGATGGGCACAGTGGCTGATTGCATACAAATTGAAAGTGTTTACAGTACATGTGACCACATATTATATGATTTTGGTAAAACTAAAGGAAAATTGTACAATGTGTGGTCAGATTTGGTATGCGCAGCAAACAAGGAATTTGTCTTCAGGTAAAAACATCTCTCAATGAACTTCGCACATCGGCGTTGATGCCAGTGGGTGGAGAGACGGTACAAAGTACTGCAGAGAACACCGAGAGCGAGATTATCCATAAACTGAGGAGGAATCCCTCGTACGTTGTACAGATTTGGCCAATTGAGCGGCTTCTGTAAGTTGGCCGGAGTTCAGCTTTATACCATGTGACTGACAGGTGACCATCGTCACCAACTCTAGCCGTGTTATAGAGGGTCCCATCCCCCGTCATTGTCACTTCTTCTTCCACAACACAGTCTATAAATGAGAAAGAAAACAAACACAAGGAAGTCATAATCAAAATATCACACGTGGGATTAGTTTGTGTTTACCAATAAATATTTCCTGATCATAACTGACAACATTTGTGGAAACATTGTGATACGAAAAATGGTGGCGATTGGTGAACTCCAACCAATTATACCAACAAAGAGCCACATTATCTGATATCCCCAACTCATCTGAAATCTGGATCTAACCCCCCCCTGTGTACCGTCCACTCCTTTCCATATGCAAATGGTATTCATATGTAGAGTTGTGCTTTATACTTTATATACTGAGAATTCCCTCATCTCTGCATCATGGTCCCCTCTACTCTCCTGATCTCCCCATCATGGTCCCCTCTACTCTTCTGATCTCCCCAACATAGACCCCTCTTCTCTCCTGATCTCCCCAACACGGACCCCTCTACTCTTCTGATCTCCCAATAACGGACCCCTCTTCTCTCCTGATCTCCTCATCATGGTCCCCTCTACTCATCTGATCTCCCCAACACGGACCCCTCTTCTCTCCTGATCTCCCCATCATGGACCCCTCTACTCTTCTGATCTCCCCATCATGGACCCCTCTTCTCTCCTTATCTCCCCATCATGGACCCCTCTTCTCTCCTGATCTCCCCATCATGGTCCCCTCTTCTCTCCTGATCTCCCCATCATGGTCCCCTCTACTCATCTGATCTCCCCAACACGGACCCCTCTTCTCTCCTGATCTCCCCATCATGGACCCCTCTACTCTCCTGATCTCCCCATCATGGTCCCCTCTTCTCTCCTGATCTCCCCATCATGGTCCCCTCTACTCATCTGATCTCCCCAACAAGGACCCCTCTTCTCTCCTGATCTCCCCATCATGGTCCCCTCTTCTCTCCTGATCTCCCCATCATGGACCCCTCTTCTCTCCTGATCTCCCGATCATGGTCCCCTCTACTCATCTGATCTCCCCAACACGGACCCCTCTTCTCTCCTGATCTCCCCATCATGGTCCCCTCTACTCTTCTGATCTCCCCATCATGGACCCCTCTTCTTTCCTGATCTCCCCATCATGGTCTCCTCTTCTTTCCTGATCTCCCCAGCATGGACCCCTCTACTCTTCTGATCTCCCCATCATGGTCCCCTCTACTAATCTGATCTCCCCAACACGAGCCCCTCTTCTCTCCTGATCTCCCCATCATGGACCCCTCTACTCTTCTGATCTCCCCATCATGGACCCCTCTACTCTTCTGATCTCCCCATCATGGACCCCTCTACTCTTCTGATCTCCCCATCATGGTCCCCTCTACTCATCTGATCTCCCCAACACGGACCCCTCTTCTCTCCTGATCTCCCCATCATGGTCCCCTCTACTCATCTGATCTCCCCAACACGGACCCCCCTTCTCTCCTAGTCTCCCCATCATAGACCCCTCTTCTCTCCTGATCTCCCCATCATGGTCCCCTCTACTCTCCTGATCTCCCCATCATAGACCCCTCTTCTCTCCTGATCTCCCCATCATAGACCCCTCTTCTCTCCTGATCTCCCCATCATAGACCCCTCTTCTCTCCTGATCTCCCCATCATGGACCCCTCTTCTCTCCTGATCTCCCCATCATAGACCCATCTTCTCTCCTGATCTCCCCATCATGGACCCCTTTTCTCTCCTGATCTCCCCATCATGGTCCCCTCTACTCTCCTGATCTCCCCATCATGGTCCCCTCTTCTCTCCTGATCTCCCCAACACGGACCTCTCTTCTCTCCTGATCTCCCCATCATGGACCCCTCTTCTCTCCTGATCCCCCCATCATCGACCCCTCTTCTCTCCTGACCCCCCCATCATGGACACCCCTTCTTTCCTGATCTCCCCACCATGGGCCCCTCTTCTCTCCTGACCCCCCCATCATGGACACCTCTTCTTTCCTGATCTCCCCACCATGGGCCCCTCTTCTCTCCTGACCCCCCCCCATCATGGACACCTCTTCTTTCCTGATCTCCCCACCATGGGCCCCTCTTCTCTCCTGACCCCCCCCCCATCATGGACACCTCTTCTTTCCTGATCTCCCCACCATGGGCCCCTCTTCTCTCCTGACCCCCCCCATCATGGACACCTCTTCTTTCCTGATCTCCCCACCATGGGCCCCTCTTCTCTCCTGACCCCCTCATCATGAGCACCTCTTCTTTCCTAATCTCCCCATCATGGACCCATCTTCTCTTCTGATCTACCGATCATAGACCCCTCTTCTCTCATGATCTCCCCATCATGGACGCCTCTTTTCTCCTGATCTCCCCATCAAAGACCCCCCTTCTTTCTGACGGGTCGCCAAACTCAGTTTACTGTTAAAAAAAAAAAACATGTAAAATGCAAAACTCCAGTGGGTGTAGCAAGATGTCCGCTTGCCCCTGTATTGTCACAGTTTGCTGCCTATCCTACAATGCTCCGGAAGTCACGTGGCGGCCAACTGCGCATGCGCGATGCGTTCCAAACGCAAATGCGATGCGTTCCAATGGATTCACGGCAGTGCACACCAGTGAAACCTCGGTCGGCATCCAGGCTCTTTCCTTAACATCACCGTGGATTGGAGGATGTTAAAAAAAGAGCCAGGAGGCCGAGCGAGCGGAGCGAGCCGTCCGAGCGAAGCGAGGACTTGAGGCCGACTGGCAATTTTCCTCTAAACCCACGTCGCCCTGAATGACGGGTTCGCTGGTGTGTACTTTTCGAAAATCCATTGGAACGCATCGCACTTGCGTTTGGAACGCATCGCGCATGCGCAGTTGGCCGCCACGTGACTTCCGCAGCATTCTAGGATAGGCAGCAAACTGTGACACTACACCGCCCTTCTCAGTGTAGCCTTACTGTGGAGGAGTGCGGGGTGTAGCAAGATGGCGGCGACGGGACATCACTTCCGTTACAAATTCTGATGGGTCACCCACTGATGTTTCGTCAGATTAGGCGACCCATCAGAATGTGTAACGGAAGTGATGTCCCATCGCCGCCATCTTGCTACACCCCGCACTCCTCCACAGAAAGGATACACTGAGAAGGGGGCAAGCGGACATCTTGTTACACCCACCGGAGTTTTGCATTCTACACGTTTTTTAACAGTACACTGACTTTATATAGTGAAATACAGTACTGATTAACCACTTGAGACCCACGCTATTGACAAAAGACGTCAACAGCGCGGCTCTCAAGTGCCAACTGGACGTCTTTGGACGTCATTTAAAAGCATTACCCGTGCGCGCCTCTGGGGGGCGCGCAGCGGGTAAACACTGTCCCGGCGCATCGCTGGGAAGCCAATGCGTGTACCTGGCGGCTGCGATGTCCGCCGGGTACACGCGATCGTCTGTAACACAGCAGGGATGTGGATCTGTGTGTGTAATGATGGGGTGTAAACACAGAGCTCCACGTGCTGTTAGAGGAGAGGAGACCGATCTGTGTCCCTTGTACATAGGGACACAGCATCGGTCACCTCCCCCAGTCAGTCCCCCTCCCCCCACACAGTTAGAACACACCCAGGCTACACATTTAACCCCTTCCTCACCCCCTTGTGTTAACCCCTTCCCTGCCAGTCACATTTATACAGTAATTAGTGCATATTTATAGCACTGATCGCTGTATAAATGTGAATGGCGCCAAATTTGTGTCAAAAGTTTCCGATATAACGTCGCAGTCCCAATAAAAATCGCAGATCGCCGCCATTACTAGTAAAAAAAAAAATAATAAAAAAAAAAACATAATTCTGTCCCCTATTTCGTAGGCGCTATAACTTTTGCGCAAACCAGTCGCTTATTGCGTTTTTTTTTTACAAAAATACGTCGAAAAATACGTATCGGCCTTTACTGAGAAAAAAAATATTTTTTTTAAAAAAAAAATTGGGATATTTATTAAAGCAACAAGTAAAAAAATATATATATTTTTTTTTAAATTGTCGCTCTTTTTTTGTTTATAGCGCAAAAAATAAAAACCGCAGAGGTGATCAAATACCACCAAATTAAAGCTCTATTTGTGGGGAAAAAAGGACGCCAATTTTGTTTGGGAGCCACGTCGCACGATCGCGCAAATGTCAGTTAAAGCGACTCAGTGCCGTTGATGTGAAATTTCCTCGGACTTGTGAAAAAATCGGACCCGCGTCACTTCCGGTGCTCGTACGTCAGAGCACAGCTGATCGCGGGTCCACGGCGCATGCGCAGCGCATGCGCAGATGTTTTTTTTGGGTCCGTGAATATCATAGACTAGGGTAGGCGGGCAGAGGCGGATCAAGCACAATTCAGAGACTCGGGTGGGCGGGGCGGAGGCGGTGCAAGAGTTTTAATGACATTATCGGCAGCACCGCCTCCAGCCCCGTCCCTAAGCAGAGCTTCTTGAGGTCCGTGAAAAATATAGATTTGGGTGGGCGGGCGGAGGCGGAGCAACATTCTCAATTACATTGCAGCCAGCACCGCCTCCAGCCCCGTCTGCTTCTTCCCATACTATTTTGGTCCGAGAATTTCACAGACTCGGGTAGGCGGGACGGAGGCGGAGCAACAGTTTAATGCCCAATATTAAAGTCTGTCAAGAAAATGTCTATTTAGGTGGAGAGCTTCTGAATACCCGACCAACAAACACATTTCCATGTTATTACTCATTTCAATGGGAAAGTTTAAAGTGCCAAAAAGTAAAGTTCCGCTCTTCTGTATTTTTTTAGGCTCCATGTACACGGGACCATCCTCACCCCCCCCCCCACCGCCATCCTCCCGGCTGTACGAATCACCCCCCCCACCGCCATCCTCCCAGCTGCAGGGATCAACCCCCCACCGCCATCCTCCCGGCTGTACGAATCACCCCCCCCCCCACCGCCATCCTCCCAGCTGCAGGGATCAACCCCCCACCGCCATCCTCCCGGCTGTACGAATCACCCCCCCCACCGCCATCCTCCCAGCTGCAGGGATCAACCCCCCACCGCCATCCTCCCGGCTGTACGAATCCCCCCCCCCACCGCCATCCTCCCAGCTGCAGGGATCAACCCCCCACCGCCATCCTCCCGGCTGTACGAATCACCCCCCCCCACCACCGCCATCCTCCCAGCTGCAGGGATCAACCCCCCACCGCCATCCTCCCGGCTGTACGAATCACCCCCCCCCACCACCGCCATCCTCCCAGCTGTACAAATCACCCCCCCCCCCCCACCGCCATCCTCCCAGCTGTACGAATCACCCCCCCCCACCACCGCCATCCTCCCAGCTGTACAAATCACCCCCCCCCCACCGCCATCCTCCCAGCTGTACGAATCACCCCCCCCCCACCACCGCCATCCTCCCGGCTGTACGAATCACCCCCCCCACCGCCATCCTCCCAGCTGCAGGGATCAACCCCCCACCGCCATCCTCCCGGCTGTACAAATCACCCCCCCCCCCCACCGCCATCCTCCCAGCTGTACGAATCACCCCCCCCACCGCCATCCTCCCAGCTGCAGGGATCAACCCCCCACCGCCATCCTCCCGGCTGTACGAATCACCCCCCCCCCACCACCGCCATCCTCCCAGCTGTACAAATCACCCCCCCCCCCACCGCCATCCTCCCAGCTGTACAAATCACCCCCCCCCCCCCCCGCCATCCTCCCAGCTGTACAAATCACCCCCCCCCCACCGCCATCCTCCCAGCTGTACGAATCACCCCCCCCCCCCACCACCGCCATCCTCCCGGCTGTACGAATCACCCCCCCCACCGCCATCCTCCCAGCTGCAGGGATCAACCCCCCACCGCCATCCTCCCGGCTGTACAAATCACCCCCCCCCCCACCGCCATCCTCCCAGCTGTACGAATCACCCCCCCCTACCGCCATCCTCCCAGCTGCAGGGATCAACCCCCCACCGCCATCCTCCCGGCTGTACGAATCACCCCCCCCCACCACCGCCATCCTCCCAGCTGTACAAATCACCCCCCCCCCCCACCGCCATCCTCCCAGCTGTACGAATCACCCCCCCCCACCACCGCCATCCTCCCAGCTGTACAAATCACCCCCCCCCCCCACCGCCATCCTCCCAGCTGTACGAATCACCCCCCCCCCCACCACCGCCATCCTCCCAGCTGTACGAATCACCCCCCCCCACCACCGCCATCCTCCCAGCTGTACAAATCACCCCCCCCCACGCCATCCTCCCAGCTGTACAAATCACCCCCCCCCCACCGCCATCCTCCCAGCTGTACAAATCACCCCCCCCCCCCCGCCATCCTCCCAGCTGTACGAATCACCCCCCCCCCCCCACCGCCATCCTCCCAGCTGTACAAATCACCCCCCCCCCACCGCCATCCTCCCAGCTGTACGAATCACCCCCCCCCACCGCCATCCTCCCAGCTGTACAAATCCCCCCCCCCCCCACGCCATCCTCCCAGCTGTACAAATCACCCCCCCCCCCCCACCGCCATCCTCCCAGCTGTACAAATCACCCCCCCCACCGCCATCCTCCCAGCTGTACGAATCACCCCCCCCCCCACCGCCATCCTCCCAGCTGTACGAATAACCCCCACCGCCATCCTCCCAGCTGTACGAATCAACCCCCCCACCGCCATCCTCCCAGCTGTACGAATCACCCCCCCCCCCCACAGCCATCCTCCCAGCTGTACGAATCACCCCCACCCCACCACCATCCTCCCAGCTGTAGGAATCCCCCCCCCCCCACCGCCATCCTCCCAGCTGTACGAATCACCCCCCCCACCCCCATCCTCCCAGCTGTAGGGATCACCCCCCCCCCACCGCCATCCTCCCAGCTGTAGGGATCACCCCCCCCACCGCCATCCTCCCAGCTGTACGAATCACCCCCCCACCCCCATCCTCCCAGCTGTAGGGATCACCCCCCCCCACCGCCATCCTCCCAGCTGTAGGGATCACCCCCCCCACCGCCATCCTCCCAGCTGTAGGGATCACCCCCCCACCCCCATCCTCCCAGCTGTACGAATCACCCCCCCCACCGCCATCCTCCCAGCTGTACGAATCACCCCCCCACCCCCATCCTCCCAGCTGTAGGGATCACCCCCCCCACCGCCATCCTCCCAGCTGTAGGGATCACCCCCCCCCCCCCCCCATCCTCCCAGCTGTACGAATCACCCCCCCACCCCCATACTCCCAGCTGTAGGGATCACCCCCCCCCCACCGCCATCCTCCCAGCTGTAGGGATCACCCCCCCCACCGCCATCCTCCCAGCTGTAGGGATCACCCCCCCCCCCCACCCCCATCCTCCCAGCTGTACGAATCACCCCCCCCACAGCCATCCTCCCAGCTGTACGAATCACCCCCCCCCCACCCCCATCCTCCCAGCTGTACGAATCACCCCCCCACCACCATCCTCGGACCTGTGAAAAAATCGGACCGCGTCACTTCCGGTGCTCGTATGCCAGGAGCACAGCTGATCGCGGGTCCAAGGCGCATGCGCAGATGCTTTGTTTTTGGTCCGTGAATATCCTAGACTGGGGTAGGTCACTTATGCCCGTCATACGCAGCCAGTGTGCCCACTATTTGCAGCCACTTGTGCCCGTCATACGCAGCACTTGTGCCCTCCATATGCAGTCACTTGTACCCGTCATACGCGGCACTTCCTTCTTCTTCTTCTTCTTCTTCTTCTTCTTTTTCTTCTGTAGTGGCGGCTGTGGCTCCTGTGTCCGCTTGGCTCCTCAGGCTTCCTCCGTCATGTCTCCTTTTCCGCCAAAGCGTTAGGCATCCAATAGGATCTCCTAAAGCTTTGGCCAATCGGGAGACAGGTTTTACTGACCTGCCTGCTGATTGGCAAGGAGGAACTTTGGTGTGAAAATAGCTTCTGGCTCTTATCACGTGCTTAAAGATACACACCCCGCCTATTCCCGCCATAGTATTTCATGCGTCCGGCATCCTGAAAGGGGCCAGGCACATGAATAGGGAGGGCGGCAGAGGTGACGGGGGCGGTGCCCATGCATTGTGGGCCCACCATGCAGGGGCCACCACTGGTCTTTGATCTCTGTCAAGTGCTGGGGTCTGGATCACCTCCGCTGCTTTTCCTCCAATCGGGCCAAAGAAGCTGAGTGCGAGTTTACCTATAGCCCTCACACTGGAGACTTGCACACCATCATCATGGCATCCCAGGACGGTGGGTATCAGGTCACGGGAAGGCAGAGCGCATGTGTGTCCCGCTTTGGGGTCACTGGTGGCTTAGGGAGAAGGAGATGGCCCCTGGGTATTCGTGGGAGAAGGAGAGGGCCCCTGGGTATCCGTGGGAGAAGGAGAGGGCACCTGGGTGTTTGGAGGAGGAGAGGGCCCCTTGGTGGCCATTTAGTGAAGAAGAGGGCCCCTGGGTGGCCAGGGGAAAAGGAGAGAGAACCTGGGTGGTTGGCAGAGAAGGAGTGGGCCCCTGGCTGTTTGAAGGAGAAGGAGATGGGCCACAGTGTGGGCCAAATTGGAAGAGCTGATCCTTGGGTGGTTGGAGGAGGAGAGGGTGCCACCCTTCTCCCCTTAGGACGGGGACAGACACCCTTCTCTCCCGAGAGGTAGGGGACACCATTCTCTCCCCTGGAGGACAGGGACACCATTCTCTCCCCCGGATGACGGAGACACCATTCTCTCCCCCGAGGACGAGGACACCCTTCTCTCCCCCGAGGACGAGGACACCCTTCTCTCCCCAGAGGTAGGGGACACCATTCTCTCCCCCGGAGGATGAGGACACCATTCTCTCCCTCGGAGGACGGGGACACCATTCTCTCCCTCGGAGGACGGGGACACCATTCTCTCCCTCGGAGGACGGGGACACCATTCTCTCCCCCAGAGGACGGGGACACCATTCTCTCCCCCAGAGGACGGGGACACCATTCTCTCCCCCGAGGACACCATTCTCTCCCCGGAGGAGGAGGACACCATTCTCTCCCCCAGAGGACGGGGACACCATTCTCTCCCCCGAGGACACCATTCTCTCCCCGGAGGACAAGGACACCCTTCTCTCCCCAGATGTAGGGGACACCATTCTCTCCCCTGGAGGACGAGGACACCATTCTCTCCCCTGGAGGACGAGGACACCATTCTCTCCCCCGGAGGACGAGGACACCAGGGCTGGACAGGGAGAGGAGGTGAGCGCTGCGGGGAACCAGAGCATCATGAGGGACAGGGGATAGAGGCACATGGGTGACCAGAGCATCATGGGGGGGGGGGTATAGAGGAGTAGGAGAGGAACAGAGAAGCATGTGTGGGAACAGAGAAGCAGGGGGGTATCAGTGGAGCACAGGGGGGACCAGAGAAGCATGAGGGTAAGAGGAGCATGGGGGGGGGGATAGAGAAGCATGTGGGGGAACAGAGAAGCAGGGGGAGAACTAGAGGAGCAGAGAGGGGGACAGAGGCGCATGGGGGCCGGCCGCCATGGGAGAGACTTGTCAAAGTGTATGAAGTCCAGGGCAATATTTTTGTCCCAGTCCAGCCCTGGTGTCCCTGTCCTCCGGGGGAGAGAAGGGTGTCCCCGTCCTCCGGGGGAGAGAAGGGTGTCCCCGTCCTCCGGGGGAGAGAAGGGTGTCCCCGTCCTCCGGGGGAGAGAAGGGTATCCTCGTCCTCCAGGGGAGAGAATGGTGTTCCCTACCTCTGGGGAGAGAAGGGTGTCCTCGTCCTCCGGGGGAGAGAATGGTGTCCCTGTCCTCCAGGGGAGAGAATGGTGTCCTCGTCCTCCGGGGGAGAGAATGGTGTCCCCTCATGGGCACCGCCCCGTCACCTCTGCCGCCCTCCCTATTCATGTGCCTGGCCCCTTTCAGGATGCCGGACGCATGAAATACTATGGCGGGAATAGGCGGGGTGTGTATCTTTAAGCACGTGATAAGAGCCAGAAGCTATTTTCACACCAAAGTTCCTCCTTGCCAATCAGCAGGCAGGTCAGTAAAACCTGTCTCCCGATTGGCCAAAGCTTTAGGCGATCCTATTGGATGCCTAACGCTTTGGCGGAAAAGGAGACATGACGGAGGAAGCCTAAGGGGCCAAGCGGACACAGGAGCCACAGCCGCCACTACAGAAGAAGAAGAAGGAAGTGCCGCGTATGACGGGTACAAGTGACTGCATATGGAGGGCACAACTGCTGCGTATGATGGGCACAAGTGACCTACCTCAGTCTAGGATATTCACGGACCAAAAAAAAGCATCTGCGCATGCGCCTTGAACCAGCGATCAGCTGTGCTCCTGACGTACGAGCACCGGAAGTGACGCGGTCCGATTTTTTCACAGGTCCGAGGATGGTGGTGGGGGGGGGGGGTTATTTGTACAGCTGGGAGGATGGGGGTGGGGGGGGGGCGATTCGTACAGCTGGGAGAATGGCGGTGGGGGTGGGGGTGATTCGTACGGCTGGGAGGATGGTGGCGGTGGGGGGGGGTGATTCATACAGCTGGGAGGATGGCGGTGGGGGGGGGTGATTCGTACAGCCGGGAGGATGGCGGTGGGGGGGGGGGTGATTCGTACAGCCGGGAGGATGGCGGTGGTGGGGGGGGGTGATTCGTACAGCTGGGAGGATGGCGGTGGGGGGGGGGGTGATTTGTACAGCTGGGAGGATGGCGGTGGTGGGGGGGGGGTGATTCGTACAGCTGGGAGGATGGCGGTGGGGGGGGGGGGGATTTGTACAGCTGGGAGGATGGCGGTGGGGGGGGGCGATTCGTACAGCCGGGAGGATGGCGGTGGTGGGGGGGGTGATTCGTACAGCTGGGAGGATGGCGGTGGGGGGGGGGTGATTTGTACAGCTGGGAGGATGGCGGTGGTGGGGGGGGGGTGATTCGTACAGCTGGGAGGATGGCGGTGGGGGGGGGGTGATTTGTACAGCTGGGAGGATGGCGGTGGGGGGGGGGGTGATTTGTACAGCTGGGAGGATGGCGGTGGGGGGGGGTGATTTGTACAGCTGGGAGGATGGCGGTGGTGGGGGGGGGGGGTGATTCGTACAGCTGGGAGGATGGCGGTGGTGGGGGGGGGGTGATTCGTACAGCTGGGAGGATGGCGGTGGGGGGGGGGTGATTTGTACAGCTGGGAGGATGGCGGTGGTGGGGGGGGGGGGGTGATTCGTACAGCTGGGAGGATGGCGGTGGGGGGGGGGGGGTGATTTGTACAGCTGGGAGGATGGCGGTGGGGGGGAGGGGTGATTCGTACAGCCGGGAGGATGGCGGTGGGGGGTTGATCCCTGCAGCTGGGAGGATGGCGGTGGGGGGGGGGGTGATTCGTACAGCCGGGAGGATGGCGGTGGTGGGGGGGGTGATTTGTACAGCTGGGAGGATGGCGGTGGGGGGGGGGGTGATTTGTACAGCTGGGAGGATGGCGGTGGTGGGGGGGGGTGATTTGTACAGCTGGGAGGATGGCGGTGGTGGGGGGGGGTGATTCGTACAGCCGGGAGGATGGCGGTGGGGGGTTGATCCCTGCAGCTGGGAGGATGGCGGTGGGGGGGGAACCAAAGTTCCTCCTTGCCAATCAGCAGGCAGGTCAGTAAAACCTGTCTCCCGATTGGCCAAAGCTTTAGGCGATCCTATTGGATGCCTAACGCTTTGGCGGAAAAGGAGACATGACGGAGGAAGCCTAAGGGGCCAAGCGGACACAGGAGCCACAGCCGCCACTACAGAAGAAGAAGAAGGAAGTGCCGCGTATGACGGGTACAAGTGACTGCATATGGAGGGCACAACTGCTGCGTATGACGGGCACAAGTGACCTACCTCAGTCTAGGATATTCACGGACCAAAAAAAAGCATCTGCGCATGCGCCTTGAACCAGCGATCAGCTGTGCTCCTGACGTACGAGCACCGGAAGTGACGCGGTCCGATTTTTTCACAGGTCCGAGGATGGTGGTGGGGGGGGGGGGTTATTTGTACAGCTGGGAGAATGGCGGTGGGGGGGTGGGCGATTCGTACAGCTGGGAGGATGGTGGTGGGGGGGGTGATTCGTACGGCTGGGAGGATGGTGGCGGTGGGGGGGGGGGGTGATTCGTACAGCTGGGAGGATGGTGGCGGTGGGGGGGGGGGTGATTCATACAGCTGGGAGGATGGCGGTGGGGGGGGGTGATTCGTACAGCTGGGAGGATGGCGGTGGGGGGGGGGTGATTCGTACAGCCGGGAGGATGGCGGTGGTGGGGGGGGGTGATTCGTACAGCTGGGAGGATGGCGGTGGGGGGGGGGGTGATTTGTACAGCTGGAGGATGGCGGTGGTGGGGGGGGGTGATTCGTACAGCTGGGAGGATGGCGGTGGGGGGGGGGTGATTTGTACAGCTGGGAGGATGGCGGTGGGGGGGGGGGCGATTCGTACAGCCGGGAGGATGGCGGTGGTGGGGGGGGGGTGATTCGTACAGCTGGGAGGATGGCGGTGGGGGGGGGGGGTGATTCGTACAGCTGGGAGGATGGCGGTGGGGGGGGGGGTGATTTGTACAGCTGGGAGGATGGCGGTGGTGGGGGGGGGTGATTCGTACAGCTGGGAGGATGGCGGTGGGGGGGGGGGTGATTTGTACAGCTGGGAGGATGGCGGTGGTGGGGGGGGGTGATTCGTACAGCCGGGAGGATGGCGGTGGGGGGGTTGATCCCTGCAGCTGGGAGGATGGCGGTGGGGGGGGTGATTCGTACAGCCGGGAGGATGGCGGTGGGGGGTTGATCCCTGCAGCTGGGAGGATGGCGGTGGGGGGGGTGATTCGTACAGCCGGGAGGATGGCGGTGGGGGGGGTGATTCGTACAGCCGGGAGGATGGCGGTGGGGGGGGGTGAGGATGGTCCCGTGTACATGGAGCCTAAAAAAATACAGAAGAGCGGAACTTTACTTTTTGGCACTTTAAACTTTCCCATTGAAATGAGTAATAAAATGGAAATGTGTTTGTTGGTCGGGTATTCAGAAGCTCTCCACCTAAATAGACATTTTCTTGACAGACTTTAATATTGGGCATTAAACTGTTGCTCCGCCTCCGTCCCGCCTACCCGAGTCTGTGAAATTCTCGGACCAAAATAGTATGGGAAGAAGCAGACGGGGCTGGAGGCGGTGCTGGCTGCAATGTAATTGAGAATGTTGCTCCGCCTCCGCCCGCCCACCCAAATCTATATTTTTCACGGACCTCAAGAAGCTCTGCTTAGGGACGGGGCTGGAGGCGGTGCTGCCGATAATATCATTAAAACTCTTGCACCGCCTCCGCCCCGCCCACCCGAGTCTCTGAATTGTGCTTGATCCGCCTCTGCCCGCCTACCCTAGTCTATGATATTCACGGACCCAAAAAAAACATCTGCGCATGCGCCGTGGACCCGCGATCAGCTGTGCTCTGACGTACGAGCACCGGAAGTGACGCGGGTCCGATTTTTTCACAAGTCCGAGGAAATTTCACATCACCGTAAGCTGAAATTTCGCCTGGGAACGAAGGGGGTTTATGTGCCCAATAAGGAAGTGGTTAAATGTTGAATTTTAAAAGCTGCTCATCTCACAGGTTTGTCAATCTGACAGAAGTTCGCTGCTTTTTAAAATTCAACATCTAAACAGTCACACGGAGTTCTAAGCACTGTATTCCATTATACAAAATCAGTTTACTGTTAAAAAAAAAAAAATTTAAAACTCCGATGGGTGTAACAAGATGTCCGCTTGCCCCTTCTCACTCTATCCTTACTGTGGTGGAGTGCGGGGTGTAGCAAGATGGCGGCGTCGAAACGTCACTTCCGTTACCAATTCAGACGGGTCGCCTAATCTGATGAAACAACGCTACGCCGCCTTCTCCCTGTATCCTGACCTGAGGACGCGTGCCCAGAAAAGTCTCCTCCCCTTCCCCGGTCAGCTCCTCCCCCGGTCACACGCTCTACACACCCACACACACACACTATACTGTACTCTGGAATTCGCCTCCCCCTTCCGCCTATTATTGTCTAAGGAACCAACCGCCCTTCTTATGGGCGGAGTTCTCCCTTACGTCCGTCCAATCACCTAGAAAGAAAAACACATTAGGATGGGCGGTGAAATATTCAAGCTGAAAACCAATCAGCTGATAAAGGGCGTGGCATATCTGCAATCGAGCCATTCGCAGTCGCGCAATGTGCATTCCTGACCCGCCCCATTTTGATGAGTCGGACAGTTTTCATTGGCGGGCGGGAGAGCTCACAGCCAATAGGCTGCAGCGAGGAGAGAGATTGGCTACGGCGGGTAGTTTGAATATCACTGTATGGAAGTGTGATCAGCGGGGAGCGGAGCTGTGCTGAGCGTCCGGAGAGAGCGAGGTGAGCCCCGGGAGAGAGAGAGAAATCTCCCCGATCATCAGAGGACCGACCTATCGGGGAGAGGGATGGGAAGGACATTGTATGGAGGAGATAGTGCTGGAGGAAGACATTGTATAGAGGAGATGGGACTGGGGGTGGCGGAGGAGAGAAGATAAGATGGGACTGGGGGGGGGGATATGACATGGAGGAGATGTGACTGTGGGGGGATATGACATTGGGGGGGGGCAGGAGGACATGACATGAAGATGGGGGGGGTATGACATGGAGGAGATGGGACTGGGGGGCAGGGGGGGGGGATATGACATGGAGGAGATGGGACTGGGGGGCAGGGGGGGGATATGACATGGGACTGGGGGGGATATGACATGAAGATGAGATTGGGGGGGGGGGATATGACATGGAGGAGATTGGGGGGGGGGATATGACATGGAGGAGATGTGACTGTGGGGGGATATGACATTGGGAGGCAGGAGGATATGACATGGAGGAGATGGGACTGGGGGGCAGGGGGGGGGATATGACATGGGACTGGGGGGGATATGACATGAAGATGAGATTGGGGGGGGGGGGTATGACATGGAGGAGATTGGGGGGGGGGGATGACATGGAGGAGATGTGACTGTGGGGGGATATGACATTGGGAGGCAGGAGGACATGACATGGAGGAGATGGGACTGGGGGGCAGGAGGACATGACATGGAGATGGGGGGGGGGGGGTATATGACATGGAGAAGATGGGAGGGATATGACATAGATGAGACTGGGGGGGGGGATATGACATTGAGACTGGGGGGGGGGGATATGACATTGGGGGGAGGGATATCACACGGAGGAGATGGGACTGGGGGGCAGGAGGACATGACATGGAGGAGATGGGACTGGGGGGGGGGGGGGCAGGAGGACATGACATGGAGATGGGGGGGGGGATATGACATGGAGGAGATGTGACTGTGGGGGGATATGACATTGGGGGGGGGGAGGGATTTGACATGGAGGAGATGGGACTGGGGGGGGGGGATATGACATGGAGGAGATGGGACTGGGGGGGGGGGTATGACATGGAGGAGATGGGACTGGGGGGGGATATCACACAGAGGAGGAGATGGGACTGGGGGGGGGGGCAGGAGGACATGACATGGAGATGGGGGGGGGGGGGGGATATGACATGGAGGAGATGGGACTGGGGGTGAGGGACATGAAGGAGATGGGACTGGGGGTGAGGGACATGAAGGAGATGGGACTGGGGGTGAGGGACATGAAGGAGATGGGACTGGGGGTGAGGGACATGAAGGAGATGGGACTGGGGGTGAGGGACATGAAGGAGATGGGACTGGGGGGGGGGGATATGACATTGGGGAGGAGATGGGACCTCTGGGGGAGGTTCCAATTCCTGAGTCCTAGCCCCTTCTTCTCCAAGGGGAACCCCTATCCATGGAGTGTAATGGAGAACATCAGAGAACATTTCTCGGGCTCCTCCTCGGATTTCTCACACGATTCCTTGTTACAGATTTGAAGTTGGATATTCACAAAGATGGGAGCAGCAGAGTCCAGAGGTCAGGTGACTCCGTCTCGGCCAATCCGAAACCGCCATCTCTCCCATGTGACTGATCCCCGCTCACCTACCTGTGGCATCATGAGAACACCAATCGAGGTAAAGTTTAGATGCCGGGTACTCTTCTACCCGCTCACCCCTCCCCCAGTACTCACCTTTGTTATATTCTTCTATTTCCCCAGTGGGGCGGGGGGGGGGGGGGCTCTGGGTCTTGTACCTGTGTAAGCTTACTGTTGGTATGTACAGGGTTAATGACCTTATCCCCTGTCATGTGACTGTGCTCAGGCCTATTGATTGGCTGTTCAGGACCAGGCACTGAATCCTGAGAGGAAGGGAGATTTCCTCCTTGCTTTCTTTCCATGGAGACTGCGGTTTCACCAGACAGGAAGTGAAGGTAAATCTCCCGGCCGCTATAGACTCTCCTCTCCAGCGCTGTCCCACCACTCTAGTGTTTATTATGACCGTGGGGTATGTATGCAATCTCCTCCCATGATGCAATGCTCAGGACCAACAACCAATCGCTGGGCACACTCGGGGCTGCCGATAACGGGGTGGCACCAGTCCTCCTGTACTGGGCCAGCAGGGGAATGGGCCGGCAGGGGTATGGGGAATGGGCAATGGGCAGGCAGGGGAATGGGGTATGGGCCGGTAGGGGAATGGGGTATGGGGCCGGCAGGGTGATTAGAAGAAATGGGGCACTTCAGTTACAGGAACTGATCCCTTGTGTGCCTTCTGCACCTGGTGGGAGAAGAGGGGAAGCTGAAATTGGTGGGGTGGTGTGGGGGCTTTAGGTGGTGGCGTGTGTGGCAGAGCGAGGCTCTGTCCCAATAATGATGGGATTAAAGTGGACACAGAGTTCCGGATTCAGATACATTGGTGTATCTTTCGGCGGGGCGTAACGTATCTCAGATACGTTACGCCGCCGTAAATTAGGGCGCAAGTTCCGTATTCAGAAAGAACTTGCACCCTATGTTACGGCGGCGTAACATATGTGCTCCGGCGTAAGCCCGCCTAATTCAAATCTGGATGATGTGGGCGTGTTTTATTTAAATTACATGTGACCCCGCGTATTACGTTTTTTTACGAACTGCGCATGCGCCGTTCATGAAAGAATCCCAGTGCGCATGCTCGAAATTACGCCGCAAATCGTCGATGCTTTAGACATGAACGTAACTTACGTACAGCCCTATTCGCGAACGACTTGCGCAAACGACGTAAAATTTTCAAAATTCGTCGCGGGAACGATGTCCATACTTAACATAGGATACACCTCATATAGCAGGGGTAACTTTACGCCGGAAAAAAGCCGAACATAAACAACATAACATAAAAAAGTGCGCCGGACGTACATTTCTGAATCGGCGTATCTACCTAATTAGCATATTCATCACGTAAATCTACGGAAGCGCCACCTAGCAGCCAGCGTAAATATGCAGCCTAAGATCCGACGGTGTAAGACACTTACGCCGGTCGGATCTTAGGGAAATATATGCGTAACTGATTCTTGGAATCAGGCGCATAGATACGACCCCGCAACTCAGAGTTACGACGGCGTATACGGAGATACGCCGTCGTAACTGCTCTCTGAATCCGGGCCAGAAGCTGCATATTGGCTGGGTGCAGGGCGTACATTAAAAAACTCTGGCAGTTTTCTCGGATTGTTCTATTTCCGGAAGGGGCTCTGTGGCCTGGAGATCCTTCAGAGATATGGGTGGGATGGGACCTCCAACCCTGTGCCCGGGTTTTAAAGATGGCCTGCAGGGTGTGTGCCCAGGTGCACACAGCTCATATAATGAAGGGCTGGGCAGAGGAAGGAGCAATGGCTGCTAGTGAGAGTCTCTGTTTGTGTGTAGATAGATGCTGTGTGTGTTGAAGGGCTTGAAGCTGTGAGCGTCCAAGGAGCCAGAAGCTGTGTGCGTTGAGGGGCTTGAAGCTTTGTGCGTTTAAGGACCCCTAAGACTGTACGCATCCAAGACTGGGGGAGCTGCTGGTTTAAGGGACCAGTACCTTTAGCAGCAGTGCTGTCAGAGTAGCCAGGTGGGCTGGTATTTTTAGGTATCTCTGAACATCGTTTAAACCCTGCGTGGGATTCCTGAGTGGACTTTTGTTTTGTTTTTCTCATTCAATAAACGTGGGCCACCACACCCTTAACGATATATGCCTGTTTGGTGTCGATTCGCTACACGAAAACTCGCCTACAACAAGAGCTAACAATCCCCCTATGTCACACCGGTTAGGGCAAAAGTGCTGTATGGGGTAAGGTGGTGGCGGGCTAGGGCAAAAGTGTTATTTAGGTGGTGGGGGGTTAGGGCAAGAGTGCTGGGGGGGGGGGTGTTAGGTGGTGGGGGGTTAGGGCAAAAGTGTTATTTAGGTGCTGGGGGGGGGGGGGGGGGGTTAGGTGGTGGGGGGTTAGGGCAAAAGTGTTATTTAGGTGGTGGGGGGTTAGGGCAAGAGTGCTGGGGGGGGGGGTAGGTGGTGGGGGGTTAGGGCAAAAGTGTTATTTAGGTGCTGGGGGGGGTGTTAGGTGGTGGGGGGTTAGGGCAAGAGTGCTGGGGGGGGGGGGGGTTTAGGTGGTGGGGGGTTAGGGCAAGAGTGCTGGGGGGGGGGGGGGGTTAGGTGGTGGGGGGGTTAGGGCAAGAGTGCTGGGGGGGGGGTGTTAGGTGGTGGGGGGTTAGGGCAAAAGTGCTGGGGAGGGGGGCACAGGCAACAGAAATCGAATCCTGGAGAGTGAGCGGTTTGTGGGAAGTGTTCAGTTACAGGAACTGATCCTTTGTGTGCCTGCAGCAGCTAGGGGGGGTGTAAAATCCTGCAGAGGGGACTGTGTGGGGGGGGGGGGGTGTAAAATCCTGCAGAGGGGACAGTGGGGGGGGGGTGTAAAATCCTGCAGGTGGTGGGGGGTTAGGGCAAAAGTGTTATTTAGGTGGTGGGGGGTTAGGGCAAGAGTGCTGGGGGGGGGGGGGGGTTAGGTGGTGGGGGGGTTAGGGCAAAAGTGTTATTTAGGTGCTGGGGGGGGGGGGGAGGGTGTTAGGTGGTGGGGGGGTTAGGGCAAAAGTGTTATTTAGGTGGTGGGGGGTTAGGGCAAGAGTGCTGGGGGGGGGGGGGGTTAGGTGGTGGTGGGGTTAGGGCAAAAGTGTTATTTAGGTGCTGGGGGGGGGGGGGGTGGGTGGTGGGGGGTTAGGGCAAAAGTGTTATTTAGGTGGTGGGGGGTTAGGGCAAGAGTGCTGGGGGGGGTGTTAGGTGGTGGGGGGTTAGGGCAAAAGTGTTAATTAGGTGGTGGGGGGTTAGGGCAAGAGTGCTGGGGGGGGGGGGGTGTTTAGGTGGTGGGGGGTTAGGGCAAGAGTGCTGGGGGGGGGGGGTGTTAGGTGGTGGGGGGTTAGGGCAAGAGTGCTGGGGGGGGGTGTTAGGTGGTGGGGGGTTAGGGCAAAAGTGCTGGGGAGGGGGGCACAGGCAACAGAAATCGAATCCTGGAGAGTGAGCGGTTTGTGGGAAGTGTTCAGTTACAGGAACTGATCCTTTGTGTGCCTGCAGCAGCTAGGGGGGGTGTAAAATCCTGCAGAGGGGACTGTGTGGGGGGGTGTAAAATCCTGCAGAGGGGACAGTGGGGGGGGGGGTTGCATTACAGGAACTGATCTTTGTGTGTCTTGCCCTGAAATGGCTGAAAGATTTTCCACCTCCTCGCTCCTGTTGGCTTTCAGCTGCTGCAGGGAGATACACAGGGGATCGGTTCTTGTAATTCTCTTTCTCCCCCCCCCCCCCCCCTGTACAATATTGAAAAACTACAATGCAGGCTTATGTGGGGGGGGGTTAGACTTGATGCGTCAGGTAAGGAAATACAAAATAAATAAATAAATAAAAAATATATTAAAATCTTGATAATTGGAGTTCATCTTTTAAAGAATTGTTCTTCAGTCTGCAGCTGGGATGGTTCTTCTTGATGCCGAGTTACACTTCTTCCCTTTTTCGCTCTGGTTTTTTATTTATTGTTTTCTTCCAGGGGGGGGGATTCTCTCTCTCGTCAGATGGGGGCAGAAGAGGGTTGTGTACTGGTTGGGGTTACAGTAGAAGATTTACCTTCCATTCTAAACCTCTGGGGGCGGGGCATGTAGGTGGGAGGGGTTCATGTGCAATCCTTTCCCCTGTCAGACAAAAGTAGCGTATAAATAATAAATATACTTTTTTTTTTTTTTTTTTTTATTATTATTATTATTCTAAATCTAATAGTTTGCTTAAGGCTGCATTCACACCTGAGCGTCGGTCGGTCGTTTTTTTTCATCACGCGTATTCATGCTTATTTGCGCGTTTGCATACAGCGTCGTCCGACGTTTTTGTACTTCAATGTTTTTTATTTTAGCCAATAGGAAAAATTATCATCTTTTCATCACTTGTTGCTATGTTGGTAGATTTTTTTAATCTTCTGCATGGGCGACAAGTTCTATTGATTAAAGCGACGAAACGCCCGTAGCAAATGCCCGTTATAGCGCAAGTCGCTTGAATCGAGCGTTTCCATTACTTTCTATGAGAAATGGAAACGCTCAAATACGCCCAAACTGCCCGATACGCGCAACAAAAAAGGGTCCGGGACTTTGTTTGTGCTTCAGGCGATCGTCGCTTTAGCGTTCGGCGTCGAGATGTGAACAGCCTCCATAGAGACTCAGACTAATGTAATTTCGACCCTCCGGCGTATTGTAGCGTCGCGCTTCAGGCGTTAAAACGCCTAGGTGTGAATGGAGCCTAAAGGTCATAAAGCCGACTCTCTGCTTTATCTGTGCAGGTCGGGGATTCTCCGAAGCGCACTATTATGTGTGAACAGGAGGAGGAGGTGGAGTCCGCAGAGATCGAAGACCCCCGCTCACCCACACATGGGATTGTGCGAACCCCTTTAAGGCCATCTTTACATGGTGAGTGAAATTCAAAAATGCAGTTTTCTGTGTGTGTGTGTGTGTGTGTGTATATGTATATGTGTGTGTGTGTGTGTGTGTATATATATATATATGTATGTATGTTTCTGTATGTGTCTGCCACAACTGAGGTATGCATCTTTAAAGTGGGCGGCCGTGTAAACGATAACGGCGGTCTCCGCGACGGATTTGCCGCGAGGTTATCGATGGCGGGAGAGGGGCCTCCCGCCGCTCTTCCACGCCCTCCGCCGCTTACCGGAGCCGTCGGTAGCGGCGGAGGAGATCGGATGCTGCCAGCTCGTGTGTGAGGGCAAGATGGCCCCCACCCGTCCTCACATCTTTGCTGGGCGGAAGTGACGTCAAAACGTCAGTCCCGCCCAGCCTCTTAAAGAGACAATTTTTTTTTTGTCTTTTTTAAATGACAAATTTTCCTTTTAATTTTTTTAATTTTTTTTTTTTTTGCATTTAAGTCTAACTATGAGATGTGACGTCTTTTTGACCCCAGATCTCATATTTAAGAGGACCTGTCATGCTTGTTTCTATTACAAGGGATGTTTACATTCCTTGTAATAGGAATAAAAGTGATACATTTTTTTTTATTTCAGTGTAAAAAATAATAAAATCAATAAAAATAAATAAGAAAACAAATAAAGAATTTTTAAAGCGCCCTGTCCCGACGAGCTTGCGCACAGAAGCGAACACATACTCGAGTAGTGCCCGCATATGAAAACGGTGTTCAAACCACACAAGTGAGGTATCGCCGCGATCGTTAGAGCGAGATTAATAATTCTGGCCCTAGACCTACTCTGTAGCTCAAAAAATGCAACCTATAGAATTTTTTAAACGTCGCGATTTTTAAGGGTAAAAGTTTGACGCCATGCCACGAGCGGGCGCAATTTTAAAGCGTGACATGTTGGGTATCATTTTACTCGGCGTAACATTATCTTTCACAATATATAAAAATATTGGGCCAAATTTATTGTTGTCTTATTTTTTTTTATTAAAAAAAGTGAATTTTTTCCAAAAAAAAGTGTGCTTGTAAGACCGCTGCGCAAATACGGTGTTACAAAATGTATTGCGATGACCGTCATTTTATTCTCTAGGGTTTTAGAAAAAATATATATATATAATGTTTGGGGGTTTTAAGTAATTTTCTAGCAAAAAAAAACTGTTTTAGTCTTGTAAACACCGAATCTGAAAAACACCTTCTGTCCTTAAGTGGTTAAAAAAAAAAAAAGTGGTACGATGGGTGAGACTGTACATCACTGGAACACCTGAGACTAAAGCCATTACAGGAGTGGTGGACTCGCTCCATGGGTGCTCAACCTGTGGCCCACCAGCTGTTGTAGAACTACAAGTCCCAACATGTCTCTGCCCTTGGAAGTCATGCTTGCAACTGTCAGCGGCTTGCAGTGCCTCATGGGACATGTAGTTCCGCAAACAGCTGGAGGGCCACAGGTTGAGCACCCATGAGGTCCTTACTCCAAAGGGCAATATGGCGGCCTGATGAAGAGAAACCCCCCCCCCCCATCTTCTACTAAGTGCAGCACGTGCATTGACCTGGTCAGGATAGCTGCACTCCTAGGCGGAAGGGGATCTTAACTGTTCATTTGTATTGCACTTGGGGTGGTAAACAAGATTTCTGATAATTCTAATGTATGTATTTGTATAATTGCCGTACAGTAATACATTGTGTCTTATTATTCAGATTCCTTGAACTTTCTGGCAAAGCAGCTAAGCGAGGTGTTTGTATCGGAGGATTCTGGGATTGAGGGAGGCCCAGCCTCTGATGTAGACTCTCCAGCTCCCTCTTCTGAAGAGCAGGCGGTGGATGACCAGCCCTCCATACCCTTCTCCTCCGGGGTTGAGGAGATGGCAGTGGAAAGTCCAGTAGTCCAAGCTGAGATACCGGCGGAGCCAACGCCACCACCGGCAGAGCCAACGCCACCGCCAGAGGAGCCATCTCCACCACCGGCAGAACCAACGCCACCGCCAGAGGAGCCATCTCCACCACCGGCAGAACCAACGCCACCGCCAGCGGAGCCAACTCCACCACTGGCAGAGGCAGAGCCAACGCCACCTCCCCTGCAACCACAGAAGCAACGAGGCAAATCGCCACACGGTTCTGGTGAGATGATGCCACACACTCAAATGTTTTATTTTTTGATAAGAGTGACTGAAATGGGAACTGTTGTCTGCTTTTTCCTCACAGTAACCACCCTTCACTTCCTTTTACGGTGGAAGATTGAATATTTTTTTTTTTTTTGTTGTGGCGCTGTATTTTGCATTGTTAATCCACCATATCAAAATTTTAAATACACACACACACATAAAATTTCTAATCGCATTAATGTCATAGTTAACTCACGATTAATCGCGCGATTAGGGAGGTTCACCCTTTTAAAACATTTTTTTTTTTTTTGTTTTCTTATTTATTTTTTTATAATATTAAATTGTGTGTTTTTTTTTTTTGTTTTTTTACATTTTGATCACTTTTATTGCTGTCACAAGGAATGTAAACATCCCTTGTGACAGTAATAGGTGGTGACATGTACTCTTTATGGAGGGATCGGGGGTCTAAAAGACCTCCGAGCCCTCCTTTGCACTTCAAAGTATTCAGATCGCCGAAAACGGCGATTCTGAATACTGTTTACTTTTTTTAAATCCGGCGCCATTGGCAGCCGAGAAACCCGGAAGTGACGTCATGACGCCGCTTCCGTGGTTTCAATGCGGAGACTGAATCAAAGCCGTTTACGGCTTAGTGTCAGTCTCCGCCTGGACACAGAAGGCGGCGGATCGAGGATCGGGTCTCCCGGTGGGACGGGAGGCCCGGTCAGAGCGGCGGGAGGGGGGGGATGTCCCCTCCCGCTCCTCCGGCATAACAACCGAGCGGCTTTTAGCCGCATCGGTTGTTATGTTTGGATAGCCGATCGCCCGCTCTAAACAACGGTACCGGGATGATGCCTGCGGCTGCAGGCATCATCCCGGTATAACCCCCGAACGCCGCCTCGTTAATCGCGCGATAAAAAAATTGACGGCGTTAACATGGGTTTGTGTTAACGCCGTTATACACTGTCAGTTAAACGCGTTATTATGTGTGTGTATATAGATAGATAGATAGATAGATAGATAGATAGATAGATAGATAGATATGAGATAGATAGATAGATATGAGATAGATAGATATGAGATAGATAGATATGAGATAGATAGATATGAGATAGATAGATATGAGATAGATAGATTATGAGATAGATAGATATGAGATAGATATGAGATAGATATGAGATAGATAGATATGAGATAGATAGATATGAGATAGATAGATATGAGATAGATAGATATGAGATAGATAGATATGAGATAGATAGATATGAGATAGATAGATATGAGATAGATAGATATGAGATAGATAGATTATGAGATAGATAGATATGAGATAGATATGAGATAGATAGATAGATAGATAGATAGATAGATAGATAGATAGATAGATAGATAGATAGATAGATAGATATGAGATAGATAGATTATGAGATAGATATGAGATAGATAGATTATGAGATAGATAGATTATGAGATAGATAGATTATGAGATAGATAGATATGAGATAGATAGATTATGAGATAGATAGATATGAGATAGATATGAGATAGATAGATATGAGATAGATAGATATGAGATAGATAGATATGAGATAGATAGATATGAGATAGATAGATTATGAGATAGATAGATTATGAGATAGATATGAGATAGATAGATTATGAGATAGATAGATTATGAGATAGATTATGAGATAGATAGATATGAGATAGATAGATTATGAGATAGATATGAGATAGATATGAGATAGATATGAGATAGATATGAGATAGATATGAGATAGATATGAGATAGATATGAGATAGATATGAGATAGATATGAGATAGATAGATAGATAGATAGATAGATAGATAGATAGATATGAGATAGATATGAGATAGATATGAGATAGATATGAGATAGATAGATAGATAGATAGATAGATAGATAGATAGATAGATAGATAGATAGATAGATAGATAGATAGATATGAGATAGATAGATTATGAGATAGATATGAGATAGATAGATTATGAGATAGATAGATTATGAGATAGATAGATATGAGATAGATAGATATGAGATAGATAGATTATGAGATAGATATGAGATAGATAGATAGATAGATAGATAGATAGATAGATAGATATGAGATAGATATGAGATAGATAGATAGATAGATAGATAGATAGATAGATAGATAGATAGATAGATATGAGATAGATAGATATGAGATAGATAGATATGAGATAGATAGATATGAGATAGATAGATAGATAGATATGAGATAGATAGATAGATAGATAGATAGATAGATAGATAGATAGATAGATAGATATGAGATAGATAGATTATGAGATAGATATGAGATAGATAGATTATGAGATAGATAGATTATGAGATAGATAGATATGAGATAGATAGATTATGAGATAGATAGATATGAGATAGATATGAGATAGATAGATAGATAGATAGATAGATAGATAGATAGATAGATAGATATGAGATAGATATGAGATAGATAGATATGAGATAGATAGATATGAGATAGATAGATATGAGATAGATAGATAGATAGATAGATAGATATGAGATAGATAGATAGATAGATAGATAGATATGAGATAGATAGATTATGAGATAGATATGAGATAGATAGATTATGAGATAGATAGATTATGAGATAGATAGATATGAGATAGATAGATTATGAGATAGATAGATATGAGATAGATATGAGATAGATAGATAGATAGATAGATATGAGATAGATAGATAGATATGAGATAGATAGATAGATAGATATGAGATAGATAGATAGATAGATATGAGATAGATAGATAGATAGATATGAGATAGATAGATATGAGATAGATAGATATGAGATAGATAGATTATGAGATAGATAGATATGAGATAGATATGAGATAGATATGAGATAGATAGATAGATAGATATGAGATAGATAGATAGATAGATAGATATGAGATAGATAGATAGATAGATATGAGATAGATAGATAGATATGAGATAGATAGATAGATAGATATGAGATAGATAGATAGATAGATATGAGATAGATAGATAGATATGAGATAGATAGATAGATATGAGATAGATAGATAGATAGATATGAGATAGATAGATAGATATGAGATAGATAGATAGATATGAGATAGATAGATAGATAGATAGATATGAGATAGATAGATAGATATGAGATAGATAGATAGATAGATAGATATGAGATAGATAGATAGATAGATATGAGATAGATAGATAGATATGAGATAGATAGATAGATATGAGATAGATATGAGATAGATAGCTATGAGATAGATAGATAGATATGAGATAGATAGATATGAGATAGATAGATATGAGATAGATAGATATGAGATAGATAGATATGAGATAGATATGAGATAGATAGATAGATATGAGATAGATAGATAGATAGATATGATATATATATATGATATGTGTGTATATATATAATAAACACACACACACATAGAGATAGATATATATATATATATATATATATATATATATATATATATATATATATATATATATATATATATATATATATATATATATATATCTATATATATATCTATATATCTCTATCTATCGTATGTATCGCCATATAACACACACTTTTATTTATTTTTTTCCCTGAAAATAGGGGGCAAATCACAGGTGCGTGTTATACGCCGATAGTGTACCTTGGAAGGTAAGAAGGGGGACGAACACAGCCAGAATTCACGAGCCGTCATCTCCTGTTCGGCTCTCACATCACACACAGTCCCGCCTCCGCCACTGGCATTGGACCAGTGTTCTGTCTATCACAGGAGCTGGTCCAATGCCGATGTTGGAGGCGGGACTGTGTGTGATTGCCAGTGCTGAGTGAGAACCAAACAGGAGATGACGGCTCTGTGATTTCATGCTCTGTCCAAGCTGCTTTGATGGTGAGGTTGCATTGAGGCTAAAAAGGGGCATTGATGAGGCTGCATGGTGAGATGGGCATTGATAAAACTGCATTGGTGAGGCTGCATTGGTGAGATGTGCTGCAGATAGGCACTGACCTTTTATTTTAATTCAAAGTTGTTTAGTTAAAGTTTTTTTTAAAATGCGTGTTTTATACACCGATAAATTCTCTCCTCTCCTCTCCGTGGCATTATTTCTAATTATTTTACTTGTCTCTTTTTCCAGGTTCCAAAAACGTTCGCCAGCGTCCTAGGAAAGCCTTAATGACTACGGCCCCTGGCCGCTCCCCGCTGAAAATCTTACAGGAGGACAACAGCCCCAGCACTGCTGTACAGAACAGACAGGTACGGGTTCTATGTTCTCAGTGTGTTTCCTGTATATGTGTTCAACGTGTGTGTGTGTGTGTGTGTGTGTGTGTGTCTAGGGAATGGATAGGGTGCATTATCAGTGATGTCACCGGTGGTCATTGACAATTTATCCGGGCGGCTGATGATATATTGCGAACAAAGCCGGAATCGGCATTGGTTGGATCTACAGTAGGTGTTTGTGATATTGTGCTTTTAGCACGACAGCGTCGCGCTGATTCTCGGCGACAGGGTGCCGAGATCTCGCCGGCATCTCACACTCACTGGAATAGTGACAGCACATCCCAGCAAGCGCGTCATAGAAGCGACGGGAGATCCGACTTGGATTCCCGCCAATTCTACACGTGTGCGGCGTGTTATGAATCCTGAGGGGGAAGTCCCCGCCGGATTTTAAATAAAAATCCGGCATGGGTCCCCCCCTCAGGAGCATACCGGACCCTTAGGTCTGTTATGGGTTGTAAGGAGAGCCCCCCTACGCCGAAAAAAACGGCGTAGGGGGTCCCCCTACAATCCATACCAGACCCGTATCCAAAGCACGCTACCCGGCCAGCCAGGAAGGGAGTGGGGACGAGCGAGCGCCCCCCCCCCCCTCCTGAGCCGTACCAGGCTGCATGCCCTCAACATGGGGGGGTTGGGTGCTCTGGGGCAGGGGGGCGCACTGCGGCCCCCCCACCTCAGAGCACCCTGTCCCCATGTTGATGAGGACAGGGCCCCTTCCCGACAACCCTGGCCGTTGGTTGTCGGGGTATGCGGGCGGGAGGCTTATCGGAATCTGGGAGCCCCCTTTAATAAGGGGGCCCCCAGATACCGGCCTCCCCACCCTAAGTGAATGAGTATGGGGTACATCGTACCCCTACCCATTCACCTGCAAGAAAAGTGGTAAAAACACAAATAAACCACACAGTGTATTAAAATATTTTATTTTTCTGCTCCGGAGGCCGCCCCCTGTCTTCTTTATTAGCTCTTTTACCAGGGGGGGCTTCTTCTTTGACGTCTTCGGGTGGGTGGGGGCCGCCGTCTGGTTCTCTTCCACCGCCGGGGGGGGTGGCTTTTAAAAAAGCCCCCACCCCCCCGGCGGGTTAACTCCGGCGTCTTCGGCGGGGCTCTTCTTCTTCCGCTATCCCGACGGGTCTTCTCCGCTATCCGGGGGGTCTCGCCGCTCTCCGCTGTTGACTCGTCGCACCCCGGTTCTTCGTCTCGCAGTCCGGTCCCTTCTTCCGTGCTGTACGTCTTCTTCTGTGCTGTGAGTTCTTCTTCCGCGCTGTGACGTCATGTTCTTCACTTCTCTTCTTCTCCCCATGTTGACTCGCCGGTCCTCCTCGCTGAAATGACGGATGCGCGCCTTGCATCGGACCTATATAGGCCTCGCAGTCCCATCATGCTCTGTACCTACCCATGTGATACCTACCCACGTGGGTAGGTATCACATGGGTAGGTACAGAGCATGATGGGATATTTTAATACACTGTGTGGTTTATTTGTGTTTTTACCACTTTTCTTGCAGGTGAATGGGTAGGGGTACGATGTACCCCATACTCATTCACTTAGGGTGGGGGGCCGGTATCTGGGGGCCCCCTTATTAAAGGGGGCTCCCAGATTCCGATAAGCCTCCCGCCCGCATACCCCGACAACCAACGGCCAGGGTTGTCGGGAAGGGGCCCTGTCCTCATCAACATGGGGACAGGGTGCTCTGAGGTGGGGGGGCCGCAGTGCGCCCCCCTGCCCCAGAGCACCCAACCCCCCCCATGTTGAGGGCATGCAGCCTGGTACGGCTCAGGAGGGGGGGGGGGCGCTCGCTCGTCCCCACTCCCTTCCTGGCTGGCCGGGTAGCGTGCTTTGGATACGGGTCTGGTATGGATTGTAGGGGGACCCCCTACGCCGTTTTTTTCGGCGTAGGGGGGCTCTCCTTACAACCCATAACAGACCTAAGGGCCCGGTATGCTCCTGAGGGGGGGACCCATGCCGGATTTTTATTTAAAATCCGGCGGGGACTTCCCCCTCAGGATTCATAACAAACGCCGCACACGTGTAGAATTGGCGGGAATCCAAGTCGGATCTCCCGTCGCTTCTATGACGGCTCTGTCTCCATCGCGGCAAGCCAGCTCGGCGCTGGCTCCCGCGATGGGGCTCGTAGGTGCTCAATCTCGCTGAGAAAGAGAGCGAGATTGACACAAAATCGGCTTCACCTACTGTAGTAACCCAGAAACGATGGCATGACTTCACTTCCGGATTACTGGCATCCTAAAGATGTCCGTTTTAAAAACGCTGATCTTGCCGTTTTGAATATTTTTAAGTGCAGAGGAGATGTTTGGGGTCTTATAGACCCCCTGATCCCTTCATAAAGAGTACTTCTAATTACTGGCATAAGGGATGTTTACATTCCTTGTGACAGCAATAAAAGGGATTTAAAAAAAAAAAAAATTTAACCACTTGCCGCCCGCCAATGACATATTGACGTCGGCAAAGTGGTTGAAGAATCCTGACTGGACGTCGTATGACGTCCTCAGGATTCTGAGCCGCTGCGCGCCCCCGGGGGCGCGCATCGCGGCGATCGTTGTTGCAGGGTGTCAGTCTGACACCCCGCAACACCGATCGAGGTAAAGAGTTTCTCACGGAGACTCTTTACCACGTGATCAACCGTGTCCAATCACGGCTGATCACGATGTAAATAGGAAAAGCCGGTAATCGGCTTTTCCTCACTACAAAATGATAAAAATGTAGTTTGGGTACAGTGTAGCACGACCGCGCAATTGTTATTTAAAGTGCAAGAGTGCTGAAAGCTAAAAATTGGTCTGGGCGGGAAGGTGTATAAGTGCCCCCCGGTATGGACGTGGTTAAGGACCGTGTAAAAATAACCTGAAAGATTGATACAGTGGAACCTCGGATTGCGAGTAACGTGGTTAACAAGCTTTTCGCAATACAAGCTATTATATATCATTATATATATATATATATATATATATATATATATATCTCTTATCTTGAGTGTCGCAAAACATACAGGGCTAGATTCAGAGAGAGTTACGCCGGCGTATCAGTAGATACGCCGTCGTAACTCTGAATCTACGCCGTCATAAATGTAAGCGTATCCTGGAAACCAGATACGCTTAAATTAGGCTAAGATACGAGCGGCGTAAGTCTCCTACGCCGTCGTATCTTAGGGTGCATATTTACACTGGCTGCTAGGTGGCGCTTCCGTTGTCTTCCGCTTTGAATATGCAAATGAGCTAGATACGCCGAATCTTGAACGTACGTGCGCCCGTCGCAATTAGTTACGCCGTTTACGTAAGAGATACGCCGGCGTAAAGATAAAGCTACTTCCTAGGTGGCGCAGCCCATGCAAGGTATGGACGTCGGAACAAGCCTATCTTTTTACGTCGTTTGCGTAAGTCGTACGCTAATAGGGCGGTATGTAAGTTGCGTTCACGTCGTAGGCAGTGTTCGAGTATCTTAGGCATTCTATCCGACGTATGCGCACTGGGATAAGTCCACGGACCACGCATGCGCCGTTCGTTGATAACGTCATTAAAGTGGGGTCATGCTTAATTTCCCTAAAACACGCCCACCTCTTCCTCATTTGAATTGGGCGTGCTTACGCCGGCACATTTACGCTACGCCGCCGTAACTTGGGGAGCAAGTGCTTTGTGAATACAGCACTTGCCTCTCTAACTTGTGGCGGCATAGCGTAAATACCATACGCTACGCCCGCACAAAGTTACGCTGCCCTACCTGAATCTGGCCCACAGGATTCAAGCCTCTGCGGTGTGCAGTACTGCATTTTGGACGGAGGTGTGGGGGGCGCTGGTGACACTCAGAAATACTGTTTCCGAGTCTCTCCGGCAACCCCCCTCCCCCCCCACCTCTGGCCGCATGTGAACTGCAAATTACAGACACGGGACTCCCCAGCTTTTCGCTTTTTCTTGACAATGGCTACTGTTTGTGATAAATGGGTTGTGCCCATTCTTTGAGGGTGGCCTTGTATGGGGTACAGGAGATGAGCCCTACATCTATTGCATGCAGTCAGAAAGCGCTCTAGAAGTCGATTGTGGAACAAATTATCTTTTCCATTGATTTTTTTATGAGGAAACTCCCTTTGATATGCGAGTGCTTTGGATTACAAGCATTCTCCTGGTACGGATTATACTCGTAATACAATGTCGTTGTCCCCAGTCACTGGTCTCTAATGAATGGATGGGCTGCATTCCCAATGTTGCTGGCCTCTATAAATGTGATTGGTCTCTAGTGATTAGACAAGTTGCATTCTCTGATGTCATTGGTCGAATGATTGTAGACCGGGGTGAGCAAACTCCAGCCTTCCAAGTGTTGCAAAACTACAAGTCTCATGAGGCATTGCAAGACAATCATGAGACAGTCATGATGGAACTTGTTCCACAACAGTTGGAGTTTGCCCTCTCCTAATCTAATAAGACTAAAGTTGAGGAACTCATTAGTATTTCCCAAGAAAGAATTACTAAATTCTATGAGACCTGGTCTAGCTGGTCAACATTCAAAGACTCTCATCACTAATCTATTATAAAATAAAGGTATAGATAGGAGCCGATATTGACATATTTCAGGACTGATACTTTTTTTTTTTTTTTTTTTCTCTCTTTCCCTCCCCCCCTCCCCCTCCTGTCCCCCCCCCCCCCCCTTCACAACTTTGCTTGACCAAGCAATCATATTCTCTCATCTTAGTTCTAAAATGAAGGCACTTTTGCTACATATATGCCTATATGAAACTGATTATCTGCAACCTCTTTATGATTGTTCATTTTTTTTGATGTATACAATCCTTCACATTTATTGTGCTTCTGTAAATGTACAATGTATTATGCTTTATTATTCCCCCAATAAAGACTTTGTGGGAAGAAAAAAAAAGACTAAATGGCTGCACTCTTGCTTGCAGACACATTGATCCATTTTTTTCATGCTCTTAAAGTTGTAAACGAAAAAAATAATTCACCTTAACCACTTGCCTACTGTGCATATACACCCCCTTCCTGCCTAGACGAGATTTGAGCTCCCGGCACTGCGGCGCTTTAACTGACAATTGCGTTCGACGTGGCTCCCAAACAAAATTGACGTCGTGTTTTTTTTTTTTTCCCCCCCACAAATAGAGCTTTCTTTTGGTGGTATTCGATCACCTCTGCGGTTTTTATTTTTTCCGCTATAAGCAAAAATAGAGCGACAATTTTGAAAAAAAAAACACTTTTTTACTTTTTTGCTATAATAAATATCCCAATCTTTTTTTCTCAGTTTAGGCCGATACGTATTATTCTACATATTTTTGGCAAAAAAAAAAAATCGCAATAACCTGGTTTGCGCAAAAGTTATATTGCCTACAAAATAGGGGACATATTAATTATTTTTTTTTTTTGGGACTGCAACATTATAGCGGACACTTTTGACACATTTTTTGGGACCATTCACATTTATACAGTGAACAGTGCTATAAATATGCATTGATTACTGTATAAATGTGACTGGCAGGGAAGGGGTTAACCACTAGGGGGCGGGGAAGGGGTTAAATGTGTAACCTGGGTGTGTTTTTAACTGGGGGAGGTGACCGATCTGTGTCCCTATGTACAAGGGACACAGATCGGTCTCCTCTCTCCCTGACAAGACGTGGAGCTCTGTGTTTACACACAGAGCTCCACATCCCTGCACAGTTACTGGGCAATCGCGGGTGCCCGGCGGCCGCCGGGCATGCGCACTGTGTTCCCAGTGACCCGACGGGTGGCTTTAAATGACAGGACGTCATATGACGTCCTGTCGGAACAATAGAGCATTCCGCCCGCCGTCATTTGACGGTGGGCGGATGTTAAAGCGGTGGTTCCCCCTAAAACAAATTTCTAACAATAGATTCGTAAGACCCGTTACACTGCGGGTAGGCTGGCTTTTTTTTTTTTTTTTTCGTACATACCGAGATCTCGCCGTCTCGT
Organism: Rana temporaria; assembly: GCF_905171775.1. NCBI lineage: Eukaryota > Metazoa > Chordata > Amphibia > Anura > Ranidae > Rana > Rana temporaria. The sequence goes on from NC_053496.1 coordinate 13,669,544, forward strand.
CCCTTGGCGGTGGGCGTTCCTAGTTGATTGACGTTCCTCGGACGGGCGCATACGTGACGTCACGACTTTCCGACAGAAGCCGAACGTCACTGCGCAGGCGCCGTATAGTCGGCTCTATACGGCGCCTGCGCAGCGACGTTCGGCTTCTTTCGGAAAGTTGTGACGTCACGTATGCGCCCGTCCGAGGAACGTCAATCAACTAGGAACGCCCACTGACAAGGGACGAAACGCAGAGATCGAGGTATGTACTAAAAAAAAAAAAAAAAGCCAGCCTACCCGCAGTGTAACGGGTCTTACGAATCTATTGTTAGAAATGTGTTTTAGGGGGAACCACCCCTTAAGTGGTTAATGCAATCTATGCATTAAGGTGAACAAACATCTGATGCTTGTTATTTTAAATAAAAAAATAAAAAAAATCCTATAGTGACTTTTTAAGGTGGTAATCAGTAAAAGTGCTTGCTGCTGTTTGATAACTGAGCTCTTGTCTAAATGAAATGTCGCTTTTCTTTTCCTCTACAGAAGAAGAGGATCTCCTTCCAGTCTGATCCGCCATCGTCTGTCCGGAGCCTGAAGATCTCTCATAGTAGCTGGGGGATGTCCCACAACAAGGAGAACACACAGTACACCCACAGCGAGAGCTGAACCCTCCCCACTACTGCCCCCCCCTCTCCTCTATAGAGGATGTGTATATGGACTGAATATATTCTTCCCGTATAGCTGCTGCTGCATGCAGACCCCCCTTGTACACTACTAGTGTAAATATTTCTGCTACTTTTCTGTCTGATTATTTTTCAATGTTTTAAAATAAACCTGATTTTTATCAAATGTGACTGGGAGTCTACTGGCATCAGAGAGGAGTCAAGTCATGGCAACCCCTAAAGTAGAACTATAGGCAAAACTTTTTTTTCTTCCTCTTTATTTTGGATAGCACAGTGGAGGGATTTCCCCTCCTATTACTATATATATATATATATATATATATATATATATATATATATATATATATATATATATATATTTTTTTTTTATTTTTATTTTTTCCATCTGTGTTGCATTTTGGAGATTTCACTTGCTGTCCCATAGCCAAATGGCAGGAAGTGAAGGGAAATCCCTACAAATTAAGGGAATTCCTTGGGACACCCAGGTCGCCAGAACTAGTGTCCCCACTGGAAGATTTTCCCCTCTCTATGACCCCTTTCCTAAAAATAGCGCTGCTATACCGCCTGAAAAGCTCCTTCACTGCCTACTCAATGTGAAAGCTAGAGGGCTTTCACACTGAGGCGATGCGCTGGCGGGAGAGAAAAAAAATCTGTCAGCAGCATCTTTGGAGCAGTATGTATACCGCTCCTTCCCATTTAAAACAATGGGAAACCACGGTAATACCGCCCGCAATGCGCCTATTAACCCTTTATCAGCCGCTAGCGGGGGTTAATGTAAGCCATGATTAAGCACTAATTACAAGTGCGAAACGTGTCGGCTGTCCTGTCTTTGTTGGTTGCAGTGACTGTGTGTACAGTTGAAAATAAGACAACTTTTTAAAGTCATTTTGGAGTGCGGCTGTCCAGTTTTCTTTCCTCATTTTGCTACTGCTACAAGCATCACCAGCACCTTGGTAGTTCAACCGCCCTTGATTGCTCACGGGGCTCACCTGGAGCGGTGAGAAAATCTCTCTCTAGCGGGGGTTAATACCGCACCGCTAGCGGCCGATTCCCGCAACAATCCCGGCGGTATAGCGCTGCTATTTTTAGCGGCGCTATGCCGCCACCGCGGCTCCCGCTCCAATGTGAAAGGGGCCTTACTTTTCAGGGGACAACCCAAAATGTTGGTATTTTCTTTCAATGATGATGGTCAACAGAACAAATTGCAAAAGGGGCGCACCAGATCACAATAAACATTGACGGGTGTTCTGGGTCAGGTGGCGATTTGTTATCGTAATGTTTTGGAGTAAAAACATATTTCTCAAGAGAAATCCACCCATCATCTCAATGTGGCACCCAAACCATTTAAATGGCTAATAAACTATTGACCCTCTCAAACCAGGGTGGTGTGTGTTGTTTTTTTTTTTTTTTTTTTTCTTCCTCTACGTCAGGGATATGCAATTAGCGGACCTCCAGCTGTTGCCAAACTACGAGTCCCATCATGCCTCTGGGTGTCATGCTTGATGCTGTCAGAGTCTTGCTATGCCTCATGGGACTTGTAGTTTGGCAACAGCTGGAGGTCCGCTAATTGCATATCCCTGCTCTACGTAATTGGCTAGTTAAAGTGTAATATTCATGGAATTTATGTCATCGTTCTTAACTACTTTAGTAAATCAGCCTCTCCCTTTGTCCATTCTGGGCCAAGTAACTGTGTTTGTGTAAATATCACCCAATCCGCTACCTCTTTATCACTTCACCACCACTCAGGCCGCACCTGCAAAAAAATAAAATGCTTCCCTCTACCAATTCTAGGGAAGCGTGGCACCTCCTTGAAGAAACTTTATCCAAGCTCAACTGGTCTGTTACCACAGAGATTGCTGAGGGCCGGCACTCATTTACTTGCCAGGAATAGTTGTCCTGGTTGATTGTTGTAAATCCCTTTGATTTTTCTCCCTAAGTTTGGCCTTGTTGTACTTTTCTCTTCTACCACTAGGTGGCCAGGTACTTGGTCGTATTGGATATGAGAAGGGCAACCCACGGTCAGGTTATGGGTATATGGGGTATCTCGGCCAATGGACGGGGGTTTTCTTGAATCCCTTGGCCTGCTGGGAGAACCTATATATTTGGGTGAAGTCAGGTGATCTATGTTCTGTGCCACTTGGATGGCTATCTGGATAGACGTGTGCCCAGGGCTGCTAGACCAGAGATTGGGCCTATCCTGGCGGTGAAAACCTCAAGCTTTTCCGAGTTCAGCCGAGCTGTCCTCGGGCCTTTCCGCGTGTTTTCCGAGGCTCTCTGGAGCCCCCACCTCTGGCCACATGCAGTATTGCATGCCATAGAAGTCAATTATTTTAGTTTCCATTGACTTCTATGGGGAAACTCGCTTTGATATGCAAGTACTTTGGATTACAAGCATTCTCCTGGAATTGGTTATGCTCGTAATCCGAGGTTCCACTGTACATCACGCTGACATGCAAACGTATCTCAAATAGCAACCAGCACAACACTAGGACAAGTGTAAACCAAGGAATATGTGAAAAATAGAATTTTGTGCAGTGCTTAAAGGGGTGGTTCCCCCTAAAACACATTTCTAACAATAGATTCGTAAGACCCGTTACACTGCGGGTAGTCTGGCTTTTTTTTTTTTTTTTTCGTACATACCGAGATCTCCCCGTCTCGTCCCTTGTCGGTGGGCGTTCCTAGTTGATTGACGTTCCTCGGACGGGCGCGTACGTGACGTCACGACTTTCCGAAAAAAGCCGAACGTCGCTGCGCATGCGCCGTATAGAGCCGACTCTATATGGCGCCTGCGCAATGACGTTCGGCTTCTGTCGGAAAGTCGTGACGTCACGTATGCGCCCGTCCGAGGAACGTCAATCAAATAGGAACGCCCACCGCCAAGTGACGAGACTCCGAGATCTCGGTATGTACGGAAAAAAAAAAAAAAAAGCCAGCCTACCCGCAGTGTAACGGGTCTTACGAATCTATTGTTAGAAATGTGTTTTAGGGGGAACCACCCCTTTAAAAATTCATAATGATACAAATTCATATATACACACGCACAATCTAATATATAATGTGAAATAACCACAAAATGAAATAAAAACACTGAATAATGACATGAAATTCACACCCAAACTAAAGTCTGGGTTTCATCATATGGAGGTTTTTAAACCGTGAATACAACAGTCCATGGATAAACAGTGAAAAAAAAAATATATAGCCAGAAAGAGGATTCCACGTGTCATCAGTGTTGGAGTGAAGACACAGACAATGAAACCACCATCGATTAGTAAGGAGGCCTACCGGAGTAAGAAGATTCAAAGGGGCATATGCTCAATGAGGCAACAAGACATGTGGTGTAAACACCAATGTATGGGACCTCCATGTCTGGGCTCCAGATCAGGAGGATGGAAGATGGCCCAATTGGTCAGGAGATATCACAGAGAAGCAATCCTCAGAAGCAGCCAACTTGTCAGACCAAATCCTCTCAAGTGTTCAAAATAGTATGACCAAAAAAGAAAGTACTCCACATAGTGTGAATGCGTATAAACAGAAATGTATTAAAAATTGGAAACACTCAAATTTGGAAAGTGGATCAAGCGCTTGAAAATATATGGTTTTGGGTAATGCAAAACCCCAGATGACGTCTCTTTAGACGAAACGCATCAGGACGAGCCCTGCTGATGTCATTGCATTACCCAAAACCATATATTTTCAAGCGCTTGATCCACTTTCCAAATTTGAGTGTTTCCAATTTTTTATAAACTTCTATGTTTATACGGATTCACACTATGTGGAGTATTTTCTTTTTTGGTCATGCTATTTTAAACACTTGAGAGGATTTGGTCTGACCAGTTGGCTGCTTCTGAGAACGGCTTCTCTGTGATATCTCCAATTGGACCATCAGAGCCAGGTCCTTGCACCTCTTCAGGGGGGGGGGGGGGGGGGGGGTTATTTATTCCTGTCACGTCTCGTCCTTAAGCCAGCACCTGACCCAACTCACGGGTGCCGTGATGCCGCTCGTCCCCTCCCCTGACGTGCCACATGACCTGCCTGAGACTCGTGGGAGTTGTAGTTTGCTGTGCCTGCACTGATAAGCAACTTATCTTTAGCAAAAAAAAAAAAACAAAGCACTGGGCTATTCTTTGACTCAAGTGTGTCTGTGAAGATTCGGCGTGCCTGGCTGTGCAGGGTGGGGGATCCCAGTTCTACTTGTGGCTCCTTAGGGCATGCGCTACAAGTATAAAGGCAAACTTTTTGTTTTCATTTTGGATAGAGTGGAGAGAGAATAGCACCCCTGCAGGGCCGATCCTAGGGTCACAGGCGCCTGGGTGCAGAAATATTTCTGGCACCCCCCACATGGGCGTGTTCATTTTACTAACTCCTCCCCTTTACAAATGTTTCTATGGCAATGACTCAACCACAGAGATGCTCCCCCACAAAGTCTTCATTACCCCGGGATCCTTACATGATCTCTTAACAATAAAAAACATACAGGAAGAGAAGCAGAGTACTTTATTGGGACCTGGAGGGGGGCCCCTGTGATGGACACAGAGAGGGCTTCTGTTAGAGAGTCTGTTAGAAAGAGCCCCCAGCAGTGGTGTCACTAGGGTTGGTGTCACCCGGTGCGGTAAAACATGGTGTCACCCACCTCTGTCTAGGCTGCCCAGCACCAAGCAGGCAGGGCACGGGGCGCACCCCAAACCAGCCCCTGTAAATGATAGTATAGGGCAGTATAGTGACAGGTTAGGGTAGTATAGAGTGGTATAGTGGCAGGTTGGTGTAGTGGGGTGGTATAGGACAGGTTAAGGTGGTATAGGGCATGTTGGGGTGATATAGGGTAATTTGGGGTGGTATAGGGCAAGTTAGGGTTGCATAGGGCAGGTTGGGGTGGTATAGGGCAAGTTAGGGTGGTACAGGGCAAGTTGGGATGGCATGGGAAAGGTTGGGGTGGTACAGGGCAAGTTAGGGTGGCATTGGGCAGGTTGGGGTGGTATAGGGCAAGTTATGGTGGCATAGGGCAGATTGGGGGTGGTACAGGGCAAGTTAGGGTGGCACAGGGCAAGTTGGGGTGGCATGGGAAAGTTTGGGGTGGCACAGGGAAGGCTGTGGTGGCACAGGGCAGGCTGGGGTGGTATAGGGCAGGCTGGGAGATACAGGGCAGGCTGGGGTGGCACAGAGCAGGCTGGGGTGGTACAGGGCAGGCTGGGATTGCACAGGGCAGGCTGGGCATGTCAGCTTAAAAAAAAAAAAACATGGGATGGTGTCACCCCTCTAGCGGGTGTCACCCGGTGCGGACCGCACCCCCGCACCCCCCTAGAAATGCCTCTGGGCCCCCCAGACATACTACAGACATAATACAGGAGATGGTCAGAGACTGCAGACATTGTACAGGAGACGGTCAGAGACTGCAGACTTCATACAGGAGATGGTCAGAGACTGCAAACACAGTACATGAGATTATCAGAGACTGCAGACATAGTAAAGGAGATGGTCAGAGACACATCAGTTCTGGAGGGACACACACCTATGCTCAGAACATTAGTTCTGGACGGAAACAAACAAGGAGAGTAGGAGGGAGGGGAGAACTCTGCCACTTCGGCGCCCCCCACCTCTGCAGGCGCCTGGGTGCAAAGCACCCTGTGCAGCCTGCCTAGAATCAGTCCTGCACCCCTGTCAGTTTTTATTGATGTCTGTGTCCCCGTTAGGGAGATTCTTCCTCCCTATTTTTCCTGTTTACCATTATCATCAAAAGTGAAAGTAAAAGAAAATTCCAAATTTTGGGTTGTCCTCAGAACAGGAATAGAGGGGAAATCTTCCAATGGGGACACTAGTTTTTTTTTTCACTTTGCATGTAATTCAGGGACAGAATGTGAAGGGAAATCTCCCCAATGGAACACGCAGGGCAAAATAGAACCTGACAGGGGTTATAACCTTCCCTTACTCTATCCAAAATGAAAAAAAAGGTTTTGCCTTTAGTTCTACTTAAATCCCAACTGAGTGACTCAAAGTGTTGAACAAGGGATTTGGAAAATCAGCCATAAAAGTAGCATTTTCACAAGGAGGTCAACAATGGCGGCCCCTATATTTCCATTATGACGGGTGCACTTTAAGCAAACATCTAGGGCCAGATTCTCGTAGTTTGGCGTATTTTTGTGCAGACGTAATGTATCCTATTTACGTTATGCCTCCGCAACTTAGACGGGCAAGTGCTGTATTCTCAAAGCACTTGCTCCGTAAGTTGCGGCGGCGTAGCGTAAATAGGCCGGCGTAAGACCATCTAATTCAAATTTGGAACAGGGGGGCGTGTTTTATGTAAATAACTCGTGACCCGACGTGATTGACGTTTTTTGCGCCGTCCGTGGAATATCCCAGTGTGCATTGCTCCAAAGTACGCCTCAAGGACGTATTGGTTTCGACGTGAACGTAAATGACGTCCAGCCCCATTGACGGACGACTTACGCAAACAACGTAAAATATTCAAAATTCTACGCGGGAACGACGTCCATACTTAACATTGGTACGCCGCATGTACGCCTCATATAGCAGGGGTAACTTTACGCCGGGAAAAGCCTAATGTAAACGGCGTATCTGTACTGCGTCGGCCGGGCGAATTTCACTTTTGTGAATTCGCGTATCTAGCTGATTTACATATTTCTAGGCGTAAATCAGCGTACACGCCCCTAGCGGCCAGCGTAAATATGCAGTTAAGATCCGACGGCGTAAGTCTCTTACGCCGTAACTGCGTAACTGATTCTTAGGCCCCATACACACGATAGAATCCATCCGCTGAAAAATCCCAGCGAATGGGTTTCAGCGGATAGATCCTATGGTGTGTACACTCCAGCGGATCTTTTTCCGCGGATATTTATCCCCTGGGATGGATTCCAGCAGATAAATATTTGCTGACATGCTAAACAAATCTATCCGCTGGAATCCATCCCAACGGATGGATCCGCTGGTCTGTATAGACTCACCGGATCCATCCGTCCGAAGGGATCCCCCGCATGCGTCGTAATGATTCGACGCATGCTTGGAATTCCTTATATGACAGCGTCGCGCACGTCGCCGCGTCATAATCACAGCGACGGCGCGACGCGTCATCGCCAGAGGATTTCGGCGCGGATTTCAATGCGATGGTGAGTACACTCCATCGCATGGAAATCCGCACAAGTCCTCGAGAGGATTTATCCGCGGAAACGGTCCGCTGGACCGTATTCGCGGATAAATCCTCTCGTGTGTATGGGGCCTAAGAATCAGGCGCATAGATACGACGGCTCAGACTCAGAGATACGCCGTCGTATGTCCTTTGAGAATCTGGGCCCTAGGGTTCATTGACTGCACTCAGGTGTAATGAGAGACAGCAGTGATGATGAGGAGGGCAATGCCTCTTGGTTACAGGAATGGGCACTATTAGAAGATCTGCATTGGTGCAGGAAGTTAAAGCGGAAGTAAACCCATCCATAAAACAGTTACCTTTCCGGCATGTGCCAGAAATGTAACACTCCCATTGGTTGTGCTCTCAACCAAACTATCAAACCATCCAACGGCTGGTGTCATAACTGATCACATGTGCAACATCATGGAAGTTGTAGATTAAACATAGGCCAAGATGGCAGCTTCTTTGTCTGGAAACGATAGGAGGGTTTACTTCCACTTTAAGGAAAATCTCAGCGGGGACACAGACAGTGCTACACATTGATGTCTGTAATGCAAATGGTAATGGCGCAAAAAGGAAGAATTTAAAGCCCATGCATAATAAGTACATAGTCCATGTGATAAAAAGTAAAATAGTATCTATAGTAGGCTTGCCATTAGTGGCAGCTGTCCCAAAAGTAAAGCCTCGTACACACAATATGATTGTTGGCAGGGGATTCTCTGTTGACAGACTGTTGTCCTAAAATCTTACCGTTAGTACGCTCCTTTTGACAAATGTTGTCCAATTTTCGGCCAACAAATGTTGGATGACAGGCTAGTAAGTTTTCGGCGGACAACTGTTTGACATCTTATTTTCGTATGGACAGTACACAAATCTGTCACACAAAAGTACAAACATGCATGCTCGGAAACAATGCTCACCAAACACGAAATTAGCAGAAGGGGCCCAAAGGTTGGCGCTGAAGAGCTGAAATTCCTTGTCACTGTGTTCGTGTTTGTGGCACGACAATTGTGTAACGTTAGTATGCAAGACAAGATCCTGGCACACGTCCTGGAGACAAAAATCAGACGCTCGGTTGGCCAACAATCGTACCGCGTGTACGAGTCTTAAGGCTGGGTTCACACCTATGCAAATTGGATGCGGGTTTCGCCAATTCGCATGACAGGAGATTGTGACCAGTCTCAATGAAGGTGGTTCACACATCTCCATGGTGGCTGCAGAGTGGATTGCACGGGGGCCCTGTGTATCTTTAGCTCCGTTTCAGGTCTGAATTCAGGCAAAAATGTGGCCCCCGATTCATCCCTGAGGCTGGGTTCACACACATGCATCCAATTTGCAGGACATTTTCACCACTTGCCTACTGTGCACTTACACCCCCTTCCTGCCCAGACAAAATTTTAGCTTCCGGCACTGCGTCGCTTTCACTGACAATTGCGAGGTCATGCGACTTTTTCCCCCACAAATAGAGCTTTCTTTTGCTGGTATTTGATCGCCTCTGCGGTTTTTATTTTTTGGGCTATAAACAAAAAAAGAGCGTACATTTTGAAAAAAAAACTCAATATTTTTTACTTTTTGCTATAATAAATATCCCATTTTTTTTTTATCTCACTTTAGGCCGATACGTATTCTTCTACATATTTTTGGTGAAAAAATAAATAAAAAATAAAATTGCAATAACCGTATAGTGACTGGTTTGCGCAAAAGTTATATTGCCTACAAAATAGGGGACATAATTATGATTTTTTTTTTTATTTTATTTTTTACTAGGAATGGCGGCGATTTGCGATTTTTTTCGGGACTGTGACATTATAGCGGACACATCGGACACCTTTGACACATTTTTGGGACCATTCACATCAAATACCACCAAAAGAAATCTCTATTTGTGGGGAAAAAAGGACGCCAATTTTGTTTGGGAGCCAGGTCGCACGACCGCGCAATTGTCTGTTAAAGCGACGCAGTGCCGAATCGCAAAACCTGGCCTGGGCCTTTTGCTGCCTAAAGATCCGGGTCTTAAGTGGTTAATATTGGTGATGGTGATAATAACAGGTTAATGAGGCTCAGCTGGGGGTGCTTTAACCACTTGCCGTCGCCGCACCGCCGAAATACGTCCACAAGGTGGCTCTCCTAGGCGAGACCACGTAAATGGACGTCCTGCCTATTAGCCGCCACTAGGGGCGCACGCGCGCCGCCGGAGGCGCGCGCGCGCGCCCCCCGCTCGCCCCCGACTCCCGTGCGTGTGCCCGGCGGGCGCGATCGCCGCCGGGCACACGCGATCGCTCGGTACAGAGCGGGGAACGGGAGCTGTGTGTGTAAACACACAGCTCTCGTTCCTGTCAGCAGGGGAAATGCTGATTTTCTGTTCATACAATGTATGAACAGAAGACCAGTGTTTCCCCTAGTGAGGCCACCCCCCCCCCCACAGTAAGAACACACCCAGGCATACTTAACCCCTTCCCCGCCCCCTAGTGTTAACCCCTTCACTGCCAGTGGCATTTTTATAGTAATCTAATGCATTTTTATAGCACTGATCGCTATAAAAATGCCAATGGTCCCAAAAATGTGTCAAAAATGTCCGAAGTGTCCGCCATAATGTCGCAATACCGAAAAAAAAAATCGCTGATCGCCGCCATTACTAGTAAAAAAAATATTAATAAAAATGCCATAAAAATACCCCCTATTTTGTAAACGCTATAACTTTTGCGCAAACCAATCAATAAACGCTTATTGCGATTTTTTTTTACGAAAAATATGTAGAAGAATACGTATCGGCCTAAACTGAGGAAAAAAAATGTTTTTCTATATATTTTTGGGGGATATTTATTACAGCAAAAAGTAAAAAATATTCATTTTTTTCAAAATTGTCGTTCTATTTTTGTTTATAGCGCAAAAAATAAAAAACGCAGAGGTGATCAAATACCACCAAAAGAAAGCTCTATTTGTGGGAAAAAAAGGACGCCAATTTTGTTTGGGAGCCACGTCGCACGACCGCGCAATTGTCTGTTAAAGCGACGCAGTCCCGAATCGCAAAAAGTACTCTGGTCTTTGGGCAGCAATATGGTCCGGGGGGTAAGTGGTTAAATACAAATTCCCCCCCAGGTGGTGTAATGTTCTTCATGTGCCACTTGCAGAAGAAGTAAGGTGAGTGTGATGTTGTGTGGAGTCCTATGCTGCGTATCGAGGCGATTTAGTTTGCATTTGTAGCGCTATACAGGTTATTCATTATGTCTGTTGGTTTGTTGCTTTCAGATGTTTTATATAAGTCTAGCTTAGGCCCCTTTCACACTGCTGCCACTTCAGGGAATTTCTGTATAAACTTGAGGTCTAGGGACCTCAACTTGCATCAAAGTCGGCCCAAAGTAGTGCAAGGACTACGTTGAAGTTGGTGTGACTTGAAGTCGCACAGATATGAATGGTACTCATTGGAAATCATGGGGGTACGACTTGTCATGTGACTTTGCAGTCCCAAGTTGCAGGACAAGTTGCACAAGTGTGAAAGGGGCCTGAGGCTGGCCACGTGTTATACAATTTTCTTGTAGATTTACCAAAATCAGTTGAAGATAAATCTCTAAAGGAAATTGTATAATAATCAGCCAGTATTGGTAACCTCTGCTGTGTTGGGTATGGGGTCCTCTGTATCATGTTGGGTGGTTGGTCTTTATTAGTGATGGACCTCATCTTCAATCTATTATGTGATCTCTCATAATCTATGGGCTCTGTAGTTGATGACCTGTGGAAATTTATTGAGCTGAATTGCCTTTTCCTCTAATTGTGACCAGCTTTTGCTTTTTTGGATTATGGGTACCCCCTCCCTCCTCCACCGTGTGTGTGTGTCTTTGTGTATAGTAGAAACCAATTGCTATGAGCCTGCAGTCTCAATTCACTAAGGCTACTTTCACACTGAGGCATTGCGCCGTCGATGGTAAAAAGCTGCTATTTTTAGCAGTGCTTTACGGTAGGGTGACCAGCAGGGCTCAAGTTCTGAGGGAACGTGTGGGAACGGAGTTCCTGCACTTTTTTCACAGCAGGAACTCAGTTCCCTTTGCAGGACTAGAGCAGCCGAGAGCAGCCGAGCCAATCCTTCACTAAGCGGCGATGCCCAGCTCGAGTCACTGTCAGGGGCAGGCGAACCTTAGTAATCCTTTATGTTACTGGCCGCTTTCTGTATATGGATTCATCGGGTAGTCCGTCACTTCCTCGATGCCGCAATGTCTCCTGGGAGCTTTTGTCATTGTTTCCAGGAGACATTGCGGAGGTCTGCCGCGAGTTATCACGGGATTTGAGTGGAGTGGATCTTGGGTGGGAGTTCCCACACTTTTCCCCCCAGGACTTGACCCCTGGTGACCAGACATCCCCAGATTCAGGGGACAGTCCCCTGATTGAGGACACTGTCCCCGGACCAAGTCTGTCCCCGGTTTTGTCCCCAGATTGGATTTAATAGGGGGCAGGGGCAATTTCAAAGACAGTCAGTGCAGAATTAAAATAAAATAAAAATAGAATTAAACATTGATTTCAATGGGCAGGGGTGCTTTGGGAGCGGTGTGATCAGTGCTTCAAAGATGTGGCTAGCAGAACCCAGCCCCCCCCCCCTTTTTTTTTTTTTTTTTTTTACCATCCTACCAGTGCCCTGCTCCAATGTGAAAGCTTTCTGGCTTTCACATTGAAGTGAAAGGAGAGGCTCTTTCAGGGCACTTTGCAGGCGCTATTTTTAGCTCTATAGCGCCTCAGTGTTAAAGTGGATGTAAACCACAATGTAGAGTATAAGATTTCCTATCATCTGTGCCCAGTCTTGCCACACAGAGTTATTCCAGCTCTGAGCAATCCTCTTTTAGACCCCTTTCCCACTGAAGCGTTTTTACTGCGTTTTAGTGTTAAAAATAGCGCTCATTAAACGCTCTCCATGCATCTCAATGGACCCTTTTACACTGAGTCCTGCAAGCAGCTTTTGGGCACTGAAAAAACGCTCCGAAAACGCCCCTCTCCATTGAAATGAATTGAAAGCGATGTAAAAACACCTTACCCTTTCACACTGAGGCACTGCTAAAACGTTAGGGTCTTAGTGGTGCTTTACCAGCACATTGGAATTGCAGATGAGGCTTCCCTCAGTGTGAAAGGGGCCTCATTGTTCAGTGAAATAAAATGGACTTGCAGAGAAAAACATTAGTCCGTTCTTCCCCCTTGCTGTGAGTGACAGGTTATTTACATATCTCATGCACTAGCCTGGAGACAGGCATTCTTATTTTTAAATCCCACCCCCACTTCAGGTCTTATAACAGACAGAGGGGAGACATTTGACAGGTAAGGATACATGCAGGAGGCATCTATATCCTTGTAGATCAGCACTATGGCAGTAATATAGAAAGGATGAGAGTGGGTTTAGCCCAGGTTCACACTGGGCTGCAGGAGTGAAGCCGTGCGAGTTCAGCTGAACTCGCACGATTTCGCTCCAGATTTCGACCTGCGATTCCAGAGACAGTTTCTGCACAGATGTCAATGTAAATCACGGCCCGAAATCGCAAAAGGTAGTACAGGAACTACTTTTTGAAATCGATGCGGCGTCGCACTGATTAGGACGGCGCCATTGCCAGCAAATGCCGCCGATTTGAGATGCGATTTGACATCTCAAATCGCATCTCAAATCGTACCCGTGTGACCCAGGCCTTACATCCACTTTAAAATAGCCTAAAGGTTGCCACTTTTTTGATCTGAAAGTCACGTGGCTTATTTTTTTTATTTTTGTAAATATCACATGAGATAATAAAAGTTAATCAGAGTGAAATGTGAGGTAAATACTGCACATTTTGTAAAAAAAAAAAAAAAAACAATAAAATCATTAACGTCAACTCAATAAAAACACACATTGGTTATCACCTTGTCTGCTGGCGGTATTTTTAAAAGCCCATTCACATCTAGGCGACAAAACGCCCGACGCTTCTCCTGCTAGAGGGGAGAATTCCTATTGCTGTCTATGGAGATGGTTCACATCTCATAGATGCCGTACGCCTGCCGCCTGAAAAAAAGTCCCGGATCCTTTTTTTTCAGGCGGCATTGGCGTTCGGCCATACAAAGCAATGGCAAGGCTTTGTAAAAAAAAAAAAAGTTACACACTCGCGGCAAAATACGCCGCGTACGTGGCGTACCTTGTCGCGGAGGTGTGAATGGAGCCTAAAATGTAATAAATAAAAAATAAAGGCACTACACACTGGGCGGGAAGTGAAAAGAATACAATGTATCCTTCTGGTATAGTGTTGGCCTGCACAAGGAAAGAAATTACCCAAAATAATGCAAAATTTAAGTGCCACATATTGCAAAACCTAAATATTTAATGTGTATCTATCATGCATTTTTTTTTTAACTCAAAATAATGCAGTATTTATCTCTTAGTAGCACTAACCATGTGCCTTATGTCTTCTGGAGTCTTCTGGACCTTGGGTGAGAGAGCTTAAATAAAAAAATGGTACAATATTTCTCTCCCATAGTCCTACATTCTTCCTATTGGCACAATTTTAAATATTATTTTGGACCATGCCAGTTACACTTTGGTACAACAATGTATGCTGACGTGGCGCTCTCATAGGACAGGACCTACAGGCCAAGTTGATATTCATATGAAAATGTCTAACGATCAGACTTTTCTGTGGATTTTGGGCGTGAACTTGTTCTGCATACACACGGCACAACATTTTCAGCCAACATTCACCAAACCACGTGGGGTTTTCAGCTCTTTACCGCCACCCTTTGGGCAACTTCTGCTATTGTTGTCGGATGTTTAGCATTGGTTTCCGAGCATGCGTGTTTGTACTTTGGACTTTAGTACACATGATCGGATTAACCTCCATCGGACACTTGTTGTCTACAAAATTTGAGAGCATTTACAGCGAACATTTGTCCTATGCGAAAGCGAAAAAAATTGTCCGATGGGGCGTACACACAGTCGGCTTGTCCAATTAAACAGGTCCGTCTGACATTTGTTGTCAAAGTCAGATCGTGTGTATGGGCCTTAAGGGTTGTGTGTGTGTTGTGTTTTTTTTTTTTTTTTTTTTTTTTAAAGACTAGACCCCTCTTCAACCGCTTGTCCCTTACCCAAGCTACTTAAATGGAGCATAGACTGACCTGGCTCCAATAGCTGCTGATTGAAAATAAGTATGTAGATACATCACTAGCTGAGGTTTCAGGTCAGAGGGTATACCAGCCAATGTATCTTTCAGCTGTAAATTGACAAATTTCTTTTACTTTTCAGATGATTTTTAAACTGGTTCTGGTGCTGTCCATAGCAGCTGCAATTAGAGGTAATGTTATTACTTTTTTTTATTTATATATACATTTCTGTTTTACCTGAAAGAGTGTTGCATTTAGACTTGGGGTGCACATAAGTCACATATTTTGTATTTGCCTTAAATCTCAACGCCAGTTCAACTTCTTTAGCTTTTTGGACAGAGCAGGAAAGGATGACAGCATTCTCTTTCTATCTGTGTCCTTATTGGGGAGTTAAGGATGAGTAGCAGGGTAGAGGCTTAAATAACAAAATATGTCCACATGGTTGCATGGCGCCCCACTAGAGAGGTTGCCTAATGTCTCTATTCTAGGAGAGTAGGCATTGGATGGACAGGATCATGATGTTGCTTTCTAGCCATTGGCTAAAACCCGGATGTAACGGCTACCCAGGTAGTGAGAGGGTATCAGCCGTTGGAGACGTTCTTTTTCCCTGGCAAGTTGCGATATGCAGGTACAGCCGGTATATCCCATCCACGAGATCCAGAGAGAGAGTCCTGTTCAGCTATAAAATGAGCAGAATAACAATCCCATCGAACGCCCTTTCAAGAACGAGACGGGGCTACGTTTTGAAGGGTCAAGTAGGACTGAACTTTTAATGCTACAACACCTAGCTTATATGTGGTTACAAAACTGTTACAGGAATAATGACAATCTCCGCCCCCCCTCACACAGTGGGGGGGCTTCAATACAGATACTTTGAAATAATGACATCTCCTTGAATTAATCACTTACTCAGTCTCTAGACGTTTCGGACCCGAGATCCACTTAACATGACCTGATCAGACACATTCCTTTATCAATAGAATTCAATTAACCTTTAGAACAATTGCACACTCACAGATGATATCGTTAGCATACACCTGACAGGAGGCTGTTAACTACACAAAGGAGAGTCAATTAGCTGAGGAAGGGGTGACATTAGGATAGAGTCACTCTACAATTAACCCTGTGTATGCCTCACTGCAGGATTATTATAGATGTCCAGGCAGAATAGTTCATAGGTCCGTTACACTACAATTCTCAAAAGTCAGTTCATAGAAATGTTATGACTAGTCCAGTGTTCAGCACTTGCTGGCTAGGGTGGTGATGGGGGGTGGAGGGCTTAGAATTTTACACTAAAGTACTAAGATTTTGCATAGCCTCAACAAAGAGGCTGAAAAAAATGGCTGGTGAGCTATTGCATTGATCATTCGTTCATTTGCATGTTAGTAGTTTCCTACTAATCCAGTGTTCAGCCCTTGCTGACTAGGGTATGGATAGACATGGAGGGCTTGGAATTTATACTAGTGCCACCAGATGGTTTTATTAAAACACAAAGGTGCCAAAAAAATGGCTGCATAGCTGGCTGGAGACTTGCGGTTAAAATGATTGTAAATGCAGAAGTTTTTTTTTTTATCTTGAGATGAGAAGCCTACTATCATGGGCAGCAGTCCCTCTAGATCTAGTGATGTTGCAGGAGTGTCCCGGCTGCCCAGGACTCCCGCCTCCCCTTCACACTGCTATCTGAGCCAATGAGACTCCATTGGCTGACTAACTTTGACAGCAGTGGGAGCAAATGAGGTGAGAAAGGGGGCGGGCCAGACCCCAGCTCTGTGTCTGAATGGACGCAGGGAAATTCAAGGGAAGGAGACCGCTGGTCCAGGTGAGCAATTGTGGTCTGGATGTGTTGGGTGCAAGCCACGACTCGCTGACGATATTGATGGAGAAAGAACGGCTGCCCACCAACAAAAAGTCAGTATAGCCACCAGGATGAGAACACGGGACCCAGGAGGCGACGAGTTTCACAGTGCTTCTTCAAACCTGACACAGGGAGCTGTGGCTCAGGTCAGGTGCCCCCATAGCAAGCTGCTTGCTGTGGGGGCACTGAACAGGAGGGAGGGGCCAGGAGAGAAGAATAGGAGGATCCGGACTGCTCTGTGCAAATCCATTACACAGAACAGGTAAGTATAACATGTTAGTCTGTTATTTTTTAACAAAAAGAAAAACAATCACTTTGAGAGTGGATTTCTTGCACTGCTGGCTTCTTCTCTGGCAACCTATACCCACACTATTGTTCCCCTCTGGCAACTTGTACCCACAGCATTAATCGCTACTAATGTACTAAGGGTTAACAGCTTTCCTGTCTGTCCTTGACTGACTTTTGTTGGAGTAAATTACGCTTGTCACAATTGATGTCTGGCATCAGAGGTCATTGGGAGCCCCTTGTAGCGATGCCCTTTTTGTAGACCGGGGTAAAGTCTCTAACGGTCACCACCATCTAAGACCTTCCATCAACCCACAACAGCTCATCGGACACCCCAACCATCCAACAGACATCCCATTTCCCAGAATAACCGAGACACATGGCTCTGAGTTCTGGTTTCAAATGAAAGACATCATTAATGGTTAGCTATCAAGTTTTTATATACAGTTCAAGCATGAAAGGAACAATCAAACTCTCCACCTACACATCACACCCTGGGGGGGGGGCTTCAATACACCTTCAGATGGGCTAATTGCTAAACATTCCAGACATTTCGGCGCCGGTCTATAATTAACATGACCTAATCACTCCACCTGAGAAGTCACATTCCTTCATTAACAGAATTCAAACAAAACACCATCACACAATTATTTCCCCTCAATCCACATCTTTAGACAGACGGTCTGTCTCTGACAGAAAGGTATTTACACCTGATCATCAATAGGCTTTAAACAGTGTTATCACACAATGAAAGGCCTTTCCGGAGCCAGCCTTATTTAACAACTCACTAGCCTGGGCTAAGCATTGAATGAGTCATTATTGACCGGTAGGGTCAGAATATTCTTTGCAGACATTAAGGAATGTATGGTGGATTACTGTCCATGCTAAAACAATCCAACATATGTCCGTTATCTCCTGGCTCAATCTGTGCCCAAAGTGACTCCTGTTACAGTCTCCTTAACATTTACTCCTTCTTCCAGTAGGTGAGACAATGAGGTCATCTCTGTTAAAGCGGTAGTTCACCCCCCCCCCCCCCGACACATTTTACCATCGAGACAGGCATTGTAGCGCGAGCTACAGTATGCCTGTCCCGATTTTTTTAACCCCGTACTCACCTTGTAGTCGTCCATCGTAGATTTCGGCTCCCGCGGGGAATGGGCGTGCCTATGGAGAGGGAGGATGATTGACGGCCGGCCCTGGCACGTCACTCTCTCCGAAGACAGCCGGAGTAGGTCTCGGCTCTTCACGGCGCCTGCGCACAGGCTATGCGCACGCGTCGTGAAGACCAAGCCTATTTCGGCTATTTCCGGAGAAGCGTGACGCGCCAGAGCCGGCCGTCAATCATCCTCCGTCTCCATAGGCACGCCCATTCCCCGGTATCTTCGATGGACGATTACAAGGTGAGTATGGGGCTAAAAAAAACGGGACAGGCATACTGTAGCTCGCGCTACAATGCCTGATTTAAAGGTAAAAGAAAAAAAAAATGTTTTTTTCCCGTCGATAGGGTGAACCCCCGCTTTAAGGTGTAGTGTAGGAGGAGCAAGTTTTAAGGAGCCCAGGTGTGGTTGGATAAGATGTAAGAGAAAGAGTTGGGCATCCTCTTCCCCTTGGGGGTGGGGAGACTTGGCTGGGATTGGATGGCCCTGGACCTCAATAACTAATGTTGGAATATCAGGCTAAATTGTGAACCATGAGTATGGCAATGTTGCTTCTTCCATCTAGTGGAATACTTGAATTGTTTACTGTGGATCCTTTACCCATTGTTTGGATTGAAATGAGCCAGTATCTAGTATTTTTCTCTTTACACTCAACTGGTAAAAAAAAGATGTTTGTAATGAGCAGCCTGCATGTGATGTACTATAGAGAGACGGTGAGAGCTAACCCGCTAATGCGCCAGGTTTGGTTCTTCAGTTGGACTCTTGGAACCCTAATCTGGACCATGAGAATTGTAGGACTACCAAAGTGCTCCAGGCATAAAAGGTGATTACTATGGACCGACGAGAAGGTCTAGGACCCACATCTGTGCATGTATAGTGTGGGCTTGAGTGGAGAATTCTAAGGAGTATTTATGAAGGCCCTGGTATGTAGGTGGGGCCCAACTGCATGTGCCGGCCATGTGAAGGGAATCTGAGCAGTCTGCTTACACCACTTGTGTAGAGATTTTAGCAAAATTGATATTGGCAGGCTTACTGCCTAAACTGATATAATTTTAGAAGTGAATTCTAAAGTCTCGTACACACGATCGGACTTCCAACCAACTTTTCCGTGCATTTTGGTCTGAAGGCTGTGAACTTGCTCTGCATACACACGGCACAACATTTTCAGCCAACATTTACAAAACCACATGGTTTTTCAGCTCTTTACCGCCACCCTTTGGGCAACTTCTGCTATTGTTGGCTGATTAACATTGGTTTGGAGCATGTGTGTTTGTACTTGCGTACACACGATCGGATAAACTGACGTAACAGATTTATTGACCAACAATTGGTGAGCATGAACAGCCAACTTTTGTCGTTAATTCAGCCAATAATTGTCTGATGGAGCATACACACAGTCAGATTGTCTTACGCAACACGTCCATCAGACAATTATGGCCATAAAGTTGGATCGTTTGTACGAGGCTTTAGGGTTGAAACATGGAAGCTACCACTGCTGACTTATTTTCAAAAGTCATTCTGGAGGTTGTCATCCCATTTTACTGAATTACCAACAGTGATTCTACCATAAGAAAAGAATGGGTGTCACCACTGTTAACCTCCTTCCTTTTTGAGAATGTTGACTTTTTGGCTGTCATGCTAATGATTGGACTTCAGAGTCTCTGTCCTGGGTCAGTTATGGAGATGACCAACAACCACTCCAATAACGGCATGTGCATGTTTTCAGGTCTGACTGAAGTAGAAGCCATTGTATGTACTGTCCCTTCACCTGGAATCCTATGCCTATATTGTCTTGTATCTCCTTGGTGATGGAGCCATTTATTCCAGACCCCAGCATTTTGCAAAAGGGGATCAGCAATGGTCATTTCCATTCCTTCTTTGGTTAGTAACGTAGTATGGGGGACAAAAGACTTGTGGATTGCATGCTTATTATGAGACAGTATTTTGAAACCTATCCAAGCTAGGATAAGAAGAATGATGCATATCAAGCACCTTCGCATTTCTTGTGTGGGTTCCATTTTTTTTTTTTTTTTTTTTTTTTTTTTTTTTTTTTTTTTTTTTTTTAGCTCTCCTCGGCTGCTCAGTAAATTTTTTTTTTTTCCTCATAATTGTATCTTTAAGGACCAGTCCATAATCGTGTGCTTTTGTTTCTCCAGCTGCTCAAATCTGCTACAACAGGCTGGGATGTTTCACAGATGAGCCCCCCTATTTCGTTTCACTCGCCAGACCTGTCAGTCACTTCCCATGGGCACCAGAGGTGATCAACGTTCGCTTCCTGCTCTATACTGTAAAGAATCCAAACCAGTACCAAGTAAGTCTGCTCAAAGTTGGATGTACACAGGAGAGGAAAGGTTCCCCTAACTAATATGTAGTTAAATTACTGAAAGCTGTCGGGTCTTATTGCTGTCTCGTCATACTAGGTATCTGACCTCTCTTGTTTGTCACAGGACAGAAAATGAGACAAAGCTGCTATTGGGGAAAATCTCCTATCGGGGACAGCCCTCACTGTCATTGGGACGGGAAATGAGAATTACCATGGGGGGACCAATGGCAAAAGCAAGGCAACTTAAGATACACTTGAAGGCCCTGCCTAGCCATACACTATAATTGTAGAAGGCATTTCAATGCAGTGTGCAACCTTGATAAACAGTTGGGTAGGGGGCTAACTGACCTCCACAATGTAGTAGGCAGACAAGCACTGTTGATAAATGAGCTGAAATGCTTGACGCATAACGATCTGAAGAAGATTGTACTTTCTTTCGCCCCCCCATGACTGTGCTGTTTCAGCATGTAGGGGCATTCGTAGGGGCATCCACAATGGCCCTACCAATGGTGTAACAATGCTAATAAGCAATGGTGGAGAAAGGGTTCACCACAAACTAGACGTGTGTATGTAATTTATTTTGTTCTACTATAAAATTTTTAGACTTGCCGGGTAAGTAGTATGCCTGCAGGTGCCATACAGTATGTTCAGCATACGTCAAACTGGCAAATGTGGCAGCTCGTATATGTGACCACCCAATAAATCTGAACCTGACATTTAATTAAATAACCCATTACAAGAAACTGTTTCCTCCTAGCTCTATTGGTTGTCCTCCTAGTTCTATTATACTGCAGACTATTATTTGGGGCCCCTATGTGTGCCTAAAAGGAAATACCCAGAACATGGCACCCTCTTAATAAAGCTTTAAATAAACTCCTCCTACCTTTTTTAGGAGCCAATTAAATCCCATTGCACCCTTGAAAAACATATGCTCTTCTCCATTCCCAAATGACAGTCCATGACAGGTGTATAGCTGGTGTGCCGTCTGCCCACCTGCAAACCATAACCCAACCTTTTTTTTTCCTTAACTTGCCTAAATACACCGCACCTTCTGGACTAAATGGCCCCTTTATTAATATATAACAAATTACTATAAAAATACACTCCATTTTTAAATGTATAAACTGACTATGTCTGAGGTTCATGAAGGAAGGTATTCTTATCGCATCGGCTGTACCACCACCACCTCGGCATTCTGGCCCCTAGCTGCAATACCGCCAGCTCAGGGACAAACTATTGCCACCTTCTTGCCAATGCAGACCGATAGACCAATATTTCCAGATAGGGAGGGTACCCATATCGAGGATGGGTCCAACCTGTTCCCACACCATATACACCATTCCAACCCTCATGAACCAGAGACTCCTGCTGCCATCAACCTAAAATGATAAACACACAACATTACACATCATACAGCTGAAATACAGGGTGGGTGGGAAAAACACTGCCTCTGTGTTGCCCCCAGACTGAACTGCCCCTGCCCCCCTAGTTACTAAATAAACTCAAGCCCCTTCTTGACCTGTCCCACTTCTACTACAGGAATTACCCTGTGCTACCTACACAACTGTCCCCCCCCCCCCCCTCCCCAATCATGTGGGCCCTTCTCCCAGGTTCCCTTTTGCTCCGGGTTTGTTCTTTCAGCTGAATAACCTAATTTAGGCACAGAACATACTCAGTTTTAGCTGATCTCGTAGCTGAGTACATCATTGTAGCTGATGTAATGTATCTTTTCCAGGTGATCAGCGCTCTCAATGTCTCCTCGATCTTTGGCACTAACTTTAAACCCAGCCGGAAATCCATATTCATCATCCATGACTTGGTGGAGACGGGGGACAAGCTGTGGTTGGTAGAGATGTGTCAGGTCAGTGTGACTGCAGGGAAGATTACCTTGCCAACTGTCCTATGAATTATGACCCATACTTGCCTGGCAGGGACACCATGATCATGAAGGTGGCTCTCCCAGTGTGAGGCTCGGCCATTGCACTCTGGCCATGCTGATCGTGGTGTCTTCCCTGCCGCTTCGCGGCCTTTTAGGTAGGATCAGGTGTAGTATCTGTTCAGTTGTCAGCGGAGCGCTGAAGCACCTCCTACATGGGGAGGGTGGATGCAATCCAATGATGTCATTGCACCTGGAAGGATGGTTTCAGCAGTGACTACGCCGTGCTGCCCGACAGTTACCGGGGGCCGGCCCATGGTCGAGTCTGAGCCATCTGGAAGGGTGCTCCTGGTGAGGATGGGTGCTGCGCTGGCCTTCTGGCTGGCTGGTGTAAGTGCTATCTCTGTCAGCAATCCGGTAGGAGGAGCTGGTACTGCCCTGAGAGTAGACGGGGTAAGGCCATGCAAATCCGCCAGGTTGACGGAGGGTCTGGAGGGGCTAGTATTGGCGGAGGCTGCTAACTGGAGCGGCAGTTCTCCCCAAGAAAACCTTGAAGGGCTCTTTAGCTGGCAGGGGTGGAGGGCTGCACTGGCTGGTCGGGGGGGTAGATTTGGAAGGAAAAGCCTATGGTGCATGTGCCCCTGGAGTGGCAGTCCAGGGGTATCTGAGAATCACTGTGTGTGAGGGACACTTTGATTTAAGGATACCACGGTCACTGCACCAGCTATACGCTTTTTTTAGCACCTGCCTCCTGGGCCGGGCCTTTTGGCTAGGACGGGAGGAATTTTTTTATTCCTGGCCGGAGGGCCTGGTCGTTGTTGAACACAATGACCACTTCTTTCACTCTTCTCTTCACTATCCCTTTCCCCCACTTTATTTAATGTATTGCCTATGTTTTGTCACGTTTTTGTCCTTCATTTTTTTTTCTTCTTTTTATTGTACATGTTTTGTGTCACTGTGTGATTAGTAGGGTGCGGGTCCTTGGGCCAGCCCTGAACGTCCTGGGAGTGGGTGGACATGGCCTTCTGGCTTAGTTCACTTGCTCTCATGGGGTCTCCCTTCGGGGGAGCCCCACCTAGTACTGGGAGGGTTCTGTTTCGGCAGTCCCTCCGAGGAAGTTGGATCCGTGTCGGCTTCGGTTGCTCGGACCACAGTACCTCAGTCCCTGTCTGGAGCCTAACGCCCCGGGGGATCAGGGTTTGGGTCCCTCTTCACAGGAGGACCACTTGATGTTGCACCCGTCTGCACGTTTTTGTGAACATTCTTTGTGTGTGCACATTTTTTCTGCACCGGGTGGAGTTTTTTGAGTGTGTTACACACGCCATAGGCTTTTAAAAAAAAAAAAAAAAAAAAAATTATGACCCATCTTTCCTCTGTTGTTGTAGGCTCTCCTGAAGGTGTCGGATGTCAACTGTTTCTGTGTAGACTGGAGTGGAGGATCATTTGCCCTCTACACACAAGCATCCAGAAATATCCATGTGGTTGGCGCTGAAATTGCTTTTTTCTTGCGCTTTGTACAGGTAAGCACCATGCCAGCAAGTTGTACTTGAGCTGCAGCTCATTGCTTCACTCTACCTTTTCTACTGAATTCCAAAAACCTCACAATATTTCTTATTGTTAAGCAAGGAAAATACAGGTGGAAAGTTGCATTCGATAAATTTTGTTCATCTTTCTCAGGCAGTGTTTGACTATAAAATGCATGACGTCTACCTGATTGGGCACGGCCTGGGGGCACACATTGCTGGTGATGCTGGAAGGAGCCAGAAGGGCATTGGAAGAATTTCTGGTAGGTGTGTTGAGATCTGATTTTGTAGCATTTGACATAATGCCAGCAGGTATACACTCTGCAAATTTTGACCGGTTCCTGATGAACCGGCTGAAATTTTCTTAGTGGGTGGCCCTGTCATTGACTCTCAAGTACACATAGGAGAGAGTTGGCGCTTGCACCAGCAATGATGTAGTACCATCAAACTAAAACAATGGGGGGGATTTTGAGAAGGAAAAGTTCAAAACCTATGTAGCGCCTGGTTACTTTAAAGTACCGGTGCTATTTAAATTTAGAGGGAGATCAGAGTGTAGTTAAACTCTGATCCAAATTGTTTCACTTAAAACGGGGTCTCTCTGTAGGCTCATTCTGTTGTACTGGGGTGTTCTTCCCACCCCTGTGGAGTCAAGATTTGGGTGCTCTTCCCCAGCAGTCAATCAGGAGGGTGTAGCCTCGCTGTGCATGCTGGGGGAGGGGTATTTATGGGGCAGACGCCATTAGTTCTGGGTTCTTCTTCGTCCAGTGTGGCACCCACCTTTAGGGTGGCCACATCACGGCGCCCCAGCGTTATGGCCTACCTGGCCGAGGTGTGCGTGCCACGCGGTGTTCCTGGTTACGGGACCATGTTGGTCCGGAACATTTGAGCAGCGACGTGGACCCAGTGATCGACTGGGTTCCCACCTCCTGAGGATCCCAAGCGGTAGTGCTGTTCGGTGGGGAGTACGTCTGAGGAGCACCAATGAGAGGCTGGCGATCCAATAGGATTTCAACAAACCACCGGGGATCAAGGTACCTGGACACTGAAGGATTGATCACCTGTCAGTCGGTACCTGGGTGACATTAAGAAGGAGATCCAGACGTAATTCACCTAAGGAGGATTACCTCCATAGCTACAATCCGAGAGGGCCTGTGGCAGAGGCGTCTCCCTGACGTTCACCAAGGAGGGTCTGTGGCAGAGACTTTATCCTACAAATGTTTGAGTGATACTCCAGCTGCCAGGTCAGTGAGAGAGGCCTGTCCGGGTACACTATTCCCACTCAGGCAGGAGTGGTACGGAAAGTGTTATATATGGGAGCAGGACTGTTCCAAATACTACACCTGAATCCGCTGTTCTTCTTGCAAACTCTATCCCTTTCATCACCAGTTCATTGTTTTTACCCGGCTGGGTAATAAAGAGCAAAGAAAAGACACTTGTTGCAGACATTCTTTTACTATTGCTATATGCAGGGCTGCTGCTAGAAATCATGGGGCCCCGTACAGCCTACCTGGCGGGGCCCCGCCAATATATTAAAACAAGATTTTCACAAAAAATACACAAAAATCATTATTAGCGGAAACAAACATAATGGAGAGCCTGTGTGAATTAACCCTTTTTTTAATAGTTTTTTTTTTTTTTTTTTTAAATGTATAATTTTTTATTTTATTTACAATAAATTTTTAACGGGACAAGAAAGCCAACAGTGCCACGAGAGGGGGGGGGGTGCATCACAGTGACAGGGGGGTGCACATGGGGGGGGGGGGGATCAGAAGTAGGCAGAACAAGGAAGGGGATTGGTGCGGGGGAAGCGATTACAGGAACAATACGCTGTGTCTGTGTCTCTCCCTGCAGCAGCTGAAAGCCAGGGGGAGGCAGAGAAACCAACTTTCAGCAGCTGCAGGGAGCCGCACGGGGCATATTTCTGTAATTGCACCTCCGCTGGACCTCACCCATTCCTCCTACTGTTTGGGCCCCCCTGTGTGCCCGGGCCCCCTATAGGAGGACTGGTGGTCACCCCCCCTCCCCCCATCAGCAGCCCTGGCTATATGCACCATTCCTCCCTAGGAATTCGGAAGAGCCACAAGGTAAATGTACCACCCAAAACAACCAGCAGCTCCTCCGGGGGTAGTGCTACACATAGGACTACAGTCCGTACTAAAAACACTTTGAAGGCAGCCCAGTGAAGTTGAGAAGAAGCAACTCTTGGATCAGCTGGGGGAAAAGCACAAAGGCACCACTCTAAGTGCAGTAAATTAAGTGCATTTTAATTACCAAGCAGACCATACATAGGCTGGTCCATTGACAACCTGGAACTGTCGTCATCCTCCCGACTCCCTGTGTGATTAAGGTCCAGGAAGCATTGGCAAACACCGGCGCAACACGCTCCACTACACCAGCCTACAGCCATCGTATTGGACTTGCTGCCCAACGTTCCGACAATTCATGTCTGACATGCTGGTTTTAACTCTACTCCTGTGAGTGTGTAGGCTTTGCTCTGCTTATTAAAATTCACTAATTGTAGCGCTACCCCTTCAGGAGCCGCTGGTTGATTTGGGATCAGCGTATTAAGTTACCTCTGTGATGTCTAGGGGTGAAGGTAGTGAGTAGAGCAGAAATTGAATGTCCAATCAGCAGATAAGGTTTTCTGAATGCTTTATTTCTTGGCCCAACATGACCAACATCAACTTGAGGTAGACAGGAAAGGTTGATGAAATAAAGGAACTTTGCGGTATCAGGCTTTGGATAGAGAAAAGCAATCCTGCTATTCTATAGTTGTATCAATGCGTCGCCACTCCAGCCAGAGTGGGTGAAGTGCCTCCGGACAAACCTCTGCCACAGGCCTGGCAGCCGGAGAGCCACTTAAGGTTGCTGGGAGGAAAACGAGTCTCTGCCACAGACTTGGCTCTAGTTAAATATTGGGGCCTCTGCCACAGGCCTAGTACTTGGTTAAGCTGAATGCTTGAGCAAATCCTCCCAGTAAATCACATTAGGGTCACCGGTTGACAAGTGTACCTGTGAACAGGGCCGGATTCCAGACAAGGCCAGGCCTCAGGGTGGCAGTGGGTGCAGGGGCGGCATTGCAGCTGAGACGAGAGGACACTTTTATTTCGGGAGTCCCCCCCCTGTCATGTCACGGATGGTGAGAGGAGAGAAAACAGAGGGAAGAGGAGGTGAGATGGTTCTCAATGTAATTTTCGGCAGCAGCACCCCCCAATGATCAATGTCATTTTTGGCAGCAACACCCCCCCCCCGCCTCTCAATGTCATATTTGGCAGCAGGACCCCCCCTGCTTCTCAGTGTCCTGCCGAAAAAGTCCCCCGGCGGATAATGTCCCCCGGCGGATAATGTCCCCCCTGTACTGCGGGGGCGGCATTGAAGGACCCGGCCTTGGGGCGGCAAAGGGAGTAAATCCGGGCCTGCCTGTGAATGTCCCGGTCCCCAGATCCCCGATGGTTCGTTCAAGCCCTTTTGGATAACCTGCCTCCGGATTCTCCTCAAGCCGACCCCCCCCCCCCACCGAACAGCATACAGCTTGGGATCCACTCAATAGAAGGGGGACCCAGTAAGTCACTGGGGCCACTTGGTGGCATCAGTTGCTCCAGGCCAGGAGGGCCCAAAGTCAGAACTCCGCATAGCGGGCGACCCCAGGCCAGGTAGGCCATAGTGGTGGGGCCCGCGATGTGCGTACACCCTAAAGGTGGGTGCCACACCTGGAACCAGGAACCCGCGAAGAACCCAGAAACACGGCCTCCACCACAGAAATCCTCCTGCCCCGGGAGGGAAAACTCCTCCAATTGGCTGCTGAGAAGCGACTCCGCCTGGACCTCTCTGGCGCCACCTGCCGCCCAGAGATGGAACTGCATCCCTGGAACGCAGACTGACCCATAGAACAATCCAGATTTGGCGACAGCCAAATTTAACAAAATTAAGAATGAGGGCAAATTATCTCTTTCTCCCACTAACTTTAGCGTAGTGCCCTTTCTGAAAGTAAAGGGGGCGCTACATAATTTACTGCACTTAGAGTGGCACCTTTTTGTTCTTTTTCCCCCAGCTGTCGCTGACTCTCAGCTAACATCTTTGGCTTGAAAAATTTAAAGAACCAGGCAGAAAATTGTCATCTGGTCATTGCATTCTCACAATCAGATGCAGCCACGGTTTGGGTGTGATTCATTGTGTGTGTGTGTGTGTGTGTGTGTCTTTCTCTTCTATTTTCGTATGGTGATCCAGCCAGTAAGTCTGTTTTTTGTTCTTTTGAAAATAATTAAATTTCTCTCCAGCAGCATTAAAAGGATGAGGCAAACCATTTAACACCCGCAGGGGTGCTTCCATTGATTAGCATTTTATTCAAGTAAAAAAAAAACTTTATCCCAAAAGGAAAATAAAATGTGCAACTGCTTATAAAGTGTGAGCTGGAGTTTGGCTTTAAATCTGCTAGTACATCTTAACACTCCCCCTCCTCCAAGACTGACAATGCTGGTGTCCAAAGATTCTTCTTCATCCTTGGTTCACACTGGTGTGTTTTGACATGTCAAAATGGCGGCAATTGCCCGCAATGGCACCATTTTAATCGGTGCCACATCTGCGGCGCTGTACCGATTTCAAAAAGTAGTTTCTGTACTACTTTTCTTTATCGTACACCACGGGACATAGAGCCAGTCATTACATAATGGGTTAAGGGTCACCAGTGGTGATTGGACACTGCCACAACCAATTGAAGACTGTTTCCCCTCCATATAACCCCTCCCATCAGGGAAGTATCTGTTTTTTTTTTCCGCCAATGTCTAAGGTGTTGGACGCGATTAGGATGTGCTAAAGGAAAGCTCTGCCGAAGAGACAATCTGGGAGTAAAAAGAGTTATGCTTTCGGGTCCATCCAAGACACTTAAGTTTTACGCCAAAACTGGATGGGATATGGGTCTCATGCATGAGGTGTTGCCTGTAATGTCTCTTCGGAGGACTGGGCTCCAGGGTCCAGCACTTTCGCTATTCTATGCTAAAAGTCCTGGTAAGAGTCCTTTTACAAGGCCCAGGGGAGAGGTCTCCTTTAAATAGTAACCCATACCCCTGAAGGTTGGCACACAAAACCCGCTGTATGGGGTGAAGATTGGTTCTGGCTGGTTTCAGCAGAAAAACCCACAGCGGGGATACCCTGGAGAAACCTGCACAGATGTCTCTGTAATCGCGGCCTAAATCGGGACTGACAGGCGGGAGTGAAATCGTTCAAGTTCAGCTGAACTTGCACGGCTTCATTCCCGCAGCCCAGTGTGAACCTGGGCTCATCCAGATTATGGGCACGCTCAAACAGGAGGCGTTACTGGCCAGATCACCAGGTGAAAACACATGCAGCCACCACATATTAGTAATCTGCAATATGCTGCATCCTTTGGGTTTATTACCACTTTAGCAAATCCCAGGCTATGATTGAACACCAACGAAAGGAAGCAGTGGCAGAATAAAGTTAACCTTGTTTGAGCGCTCCTCCTATTGCCATGTTCTTGTGAGCACCACTTCTCCTGGCCCTCGGCTAAACAGTGTCTGAGGCCCAGCAACATCTCTTAGTAATACGCACTGGCTGCCACCCAGGGGGTAGTAGCCCCAGGAGAATAACATGTCTAAAAAAGCGACCCAAACATTTATCTTCTCCCCAGCCACCTTCTGTGTGCTCCTTCCCAAGGAATGGCTGAGGTCAGATAAATATTCATAACTTTAGTGGCTGACCCTCCTAACTATTTATGGAAACTTCTTCCAGAGGTAGACAGGAGGAATCGACCACCAAGCTTGGGGAAAACCTAACCCATGGGTCTTCAAACTACGGCCCTCCAGTTGTTCAGGAACTACAATTCCCATCATGCCTAGTCATGTCTGTGAATGTCAGAGTTTTACAATGCCTCATGGGATGTGTAGTTCCGCAACACCTGGAGGGCCGTAGTTTGAAGATCCCTGACCTAACCAGACCAAAAAAATAAATTTAGACTGACTAGGGCAGGGTGCTGTTGAGTATCGGTAAAACCTGTCAAAGATTTTTACTTGCCTATTCAGGTTTGGATCCGGCTGGTCCCCATTTTGAAAATGCCCCACCTGATCTGAGACTGGACCCTACAGATGCAGTTTTCGTTGATGCCATTCACACAGATGTGTCTTCTGATGCTTTTCATCTTGGTAAGGTTTTGGCTTCTGCACAGTGTTAATCATTTCATTCTAGAGTCTGTGTGGGGTTGTGTGTTTTTTTTTTTTTTTTTCTTATTATTTTGGTCTTCTGTAAATTGGAAGCAGAACATCGGCTCTTAGAAATTTTCCTCATAGGGAAAAACGATGGTCTGTAATGATGCACCCCGTTCTAATATTTAGTTGACCTTCAGAAAGTATATGTGCTAGATGTAGGTTTTGTCTTTTGGTAAAATGCATTGTAATCACAGGGAAGGCAAAACTAAGGTGGTTAAGGATCTTCTCAGTTTTAATAGCTTCAACTATTTGACATTTTCTTGAGCAAAAAAAAAACTACTAGCTGGAAAAATGGCTTTGGATACACTAACAAAACATGTTCTGATGTCAAAATTGTTAAATTTTTTTTCATACGTACTTCCAAATCTCTATAATTCAATACAGTGGAAGCTCGGATTACGAGCATAATCCGTTCCAGGAGAATGCTCGTAATCCAAAGTACTCTCATATCAAAGCAAGTTTCCCCATTGAAGTCAATGGAAATTAAAATAATTTGTTCCGCATTGACTTCAATGGCATGCAATAACGCATGCAGTCAGAGGTGGGGGGGGGGGGGTGGCTCAGAAACCCTCAGAAGCGGCCGGAAAGGCCAGAGGACAGCTCGGCTGACCTCGAAAAAAGCTCAGGAACGTAGTATTTCCGAGTCTTTCCGTTCAGCTCTGCTTGGCTCCGGCGCCCCCCCCCACCTCAGGTCAAAAGCGGTACTGCACAACGCTGTTGCTTGAGTCCTGTTCGTTTGGCGAGACAACACTCGCAAACAGTTAGGATTTTTCAAAATGCAGTGCTCCTATTGCGAAACTCTCGTTACTCGCAATCCGAGGTTCCACTGTATACTGTTTTCCATATCCACAGTATGGGGGTTTCACAAGTCTTCCAAAGAAACACTGAAGGGTTTTCCTTTTTGTAGGAAGTGGGTTTTTTGTTAAGCAGTGCTGCTCATGGTAAACATTTTAAGGGTGAGCCCACAAGTCCTGATTCATACCTTTTGCAGATTTACACTACTGTCCATTCAACATGGTTTCCTATGGAACACTTTCTGTAGTGGAGGGAGCGCTAAAAATGCATAGGTGTGGCTCAAGCCTTAGTTGACCCCCCCCCACCCCCCCCCAATGGCTTGCCATTATTTCTCTGTAATTGTGCAACTGCATCTCAGTCAGTCTCCGATTAGTATCTTTAACTTGCCTTTGTGTGTGTTAGGTTTTGGCATGAAGCAGACAGTTGGCAATGTTGACTTCTTCCCCAATGGTGGTGAAAAGATGCCCGGCTGTGAGAAAATGTCTTTTAGATTTGAAGATCTCGATAACATGATTGCAGGTAACATCGTGGTTCCCAATTACTGTACACTGTTGTCGTGGTCAACAATGGCTTACAATTGCACACATTTATTTTCAGAGCTTCATGAGAAGGTCTTCTGCAACCATCAAATGAGTGTCCAGTTCTTTACAGGGAGCGTCCTGAAGCCTGACGGTTTAATTGGTTACCCTGCTTCATCGTACAGTGCTTTTCTAGAGGTTGGTCTTAATGCAGCTCCCCTACCCTAATGCAAAATTCTCACAATACAAGAAAATGGCAATGCTAGTGTAGCGCCTTGCTCCTGTTGGGCTGGCGCTATTTTAAATTTAGGGGAAAGTCTGAGAGTTAATTTTACTCAGACATGTATAATTTTGAGCAAATTTGGCCTCTGTTCCAGCCATTGCTGTGCTGTGAGTGACCACTATTTGCCTGGGGTGTAGTTGGTACTCCAGTCCAAGGGTGGCAGCAGCTAGGTCAAGGTGATTTGGGTACTTCCCCCCTCGGCAGCCAATCGGCGGGGGTTGATCGTCCCGCTGTGCATGTTGGGGAGGGGTACTTAAGGGGCAGACTTCCTTGGACCTGGGTCTGTCGTCCCACCACCTCGTGTGTGTGTGTGTGTGTGTGTGTGTGTGTGTGTGCGTGTTCCTGTAATCCTGGCTCTGGATCACGTTGGTCCAGGTTTGCGATCTGTTAAGTAGGCCCAGTAAGCAAATTGGGTCTACATTTTTTAGGGTGATCCTGTGCCCTCCGTCCTGGAGGGAGGAAGCTGCTTGATGAAGGACCTGTCATGGAGAGGACCAAGCACGAGGCTGGTGTCTCAAGAGAGGCCTTGAACTTCATCGTAGGATGCACCGCTTACTGAAAGGCTTGATAGTGATTGCCTGTCAGTTCCATTACTCCAAAAGAAGTTAGTTTGGAGAGATCTGGGTGCTGAATCCTGTGCTACAAGCATTTTGGACCGAAAGTGTCTCCATTTGTGGGAAGGTCTGAGGCAGTGCCTGTACCCTAATCCGTCTGCTAGGCTAGTGAAGTGGAAAATACATTGATGAGTAGGCGTGCTTCCTTTGCAAATTACATCTGTCATAGTATGCTCAACACTTTGTTCCAGTATAGAGGAGTGACCGTTGAATGCTGGTAATAAACCCCCCTCCTCTATCTTTTTTTTTTTTTTTTTTTTTTTTTTTTACCCTTCATCAATGTGGGCAGCTTGGCCTTTTTAAAAGGCAAATTGTATTTGAATGATGGTTAAGGGTTGGGACTCCAGACATTAGATTTTATTGCAGTCACTCTCCAAATGAGGAGTCTTACAATTGCTCAAGACAGATGGGGGACCTCCCAGTAGGGATACTTCTGGTGAAGGGGTGTGTGTTTTGTTCCCCCCCCCCCCCATACCAACAAAAAGGGAAATCTTCCCAACGGCACATGGGATGTCAAATAACTCGTCTTCTACAAAAGTTTTGGTTCTAGATCAGTTTTTTCAGTCAAGGCACCCTTTTAAAATGCTACACAATCCCAAGGCACCCTATTCTAAAATGTAAAAACTAAACTTTTTTTGTTATGTTGCTGTGTTATGTAAAGCTATCAGTAGGACACGCAACATGAGAGGTACCATATAAGCCGATCCGAATATAAGCCGATCCACCTAATTTTACCACAAAAAAAATTGGGAAAACATATTGACTCGAGTATAAGCCTAGGGTGTCCATCTGCATGCCTCACTGTGCCCATGACTAGACTGACGTTTAACATGGGAGTCTATGGAAGGAGTGCCTGGCTTTGAAAAATCGGTGGTCCCCAGCTGTAGGTCCCCCAGACAACAAACTCTGCACACTTGTAGAGGAAGTGTGGGGCTACATGTGTGCCAAGTTTGGGGTCCAGGGGACCTACGGCCGGCCAGTACCGGGTCCCCAAAGTCTGGGAGATTAGGTGCAAAAAGGTGATTTGAGTATAAGCCGAGGGGGGCATTTTCAGCACAAGAAAAATTTGCTGAAAAACTCGACTTATACTCGAGTATATACGGTAAGTTATTCTTCCAAAGTAGATATACCATCGCACACTGGTACTGAATAGTAATGTTTCTCTTCAGTGCTGACTGAGAGGGGCAGGGGATGGCAAACAAGGATGCTTTAGCTCACTTGGATCCTGATGGCACAGATAGGATGGTAGTAGAAACTTCACAAATCTGGCAGTTTATAGATCACCCCCTATAAGCGCTACATTTCAAAACATGCCTTCTGAACTTTTTCCTTCTAGGGATTTGGGTTCCCATGCACCAAAATAAGTTGTGCCTTCATGGGGTACAAGGCGGATGAATATGTGCTTGGTCATTTTCAAGACTCTACAATCAACCAGATCTTTTCCCTGAACACCGGAGACCGTTCAAATGTCCTGCGTAAGTAGAGTCCTTCTAGAAAACGAAGGTTTTTGGTTCGAGCAACCAATGGCAGAATCCTTCAGACCTCTTGTGTTTGAAATTCAGACTTGGCTGTTTACTGTAGATCTGCTTCTAGCAGTGGCGGCTGGTGCTCAAAATTTTTTTTTTGGGGGGGGGGGGGGGGGGCACAAACGTAAAAAAAAAAAATTGCAGCCTTACTGTGCCCATCAATTGCCACCACTGTGCCATGCCATCAATTGTCGCCACTGTGCCCTTTGTCGCCACTGTGCCCTAAGTGTAGAAATACGGTTACATTTAATGAAGGTACAACATTTAGCAAATCACATCACATGGTTGATAATTAAAACAAACACATCCTAAGTATGCAAGCATCCAGGGTAAAGCTGTCCACATTCCCCCGCACCGCCATCAACGCCATCTCCTCCAAGTGGTTCAAGCCTCACTTTTTGATCGCTCTACTGCAGGGTAGTCTTCCCGGTCACGATTGCAGAATGAGAGCCGGTGGTGCGGGGGATAGTCTATGTCGGGGATAAGCAATTAGCGGACCTCCAGCTGTTGCAAAACTACAAGTCCCATCATGCCTTTGCTTCTGGATGTCATGCTTGTGGCTGTCAGAGTCTTGCTATGCCTCATGGGACTTGTAGTTCTGCAACAGCTGGAGGTCCGCTAATTGCATATCCCTGGTCTATGTGGACAACTTCACCCAGATGACTGTTTACTTAGATGGGCCTCTTTTAATCGTCAACCATGTGAGTTGCTAAATGTTGTACCTTCATTAACCACTTCCTTACTGGGCACTTATACACCTTCCTGCCAAGACAAATTTTCAGCGCTGTTGCATTTTGAATGACAATTGCACGGTCATGCTACACTGTACCCAAACTAATTTTATATAATTTTGTTCCCACAAATAGAGCTTTCTTTTGATGGTATTTGATCACCTCTGGGATTTTTATTTTCTGCAAAAAAAATTAAATGACCGAACATTTTTTCTTTTTTGTTACAAAACATTGTAAAGTGTTTTCTCCTTCACTGACGGGCACTGATGGTACTGCACTGACGGGCACTGATAAGGTGGCACTGATGATGGGAACTGATGGGTGGCACTAATGTACTGTAATGTGTTGTACTAATGGGTGCCAAACAATAATGCCTGCCAATCAGTGATGCTCATTGTGGGCCCTGATTGGCATCAATTTCTGATTGTCATCCCTGGTGGTCCAGTGTGGGCATCCTCGGGGGGGGGGGCCTGCCCTCATAATCGATCAGCACAAACCCCCCCCCCTGTCAGAGGAGCAGGCGATCGGCTCGTGTATGACAGACGCGAGGTGAGGAAAAGCCGATTACCGGCTTTTCCTGTTTTACATCGTGATTGGACACGGCTGATCATGTGGTAAAGTGTCTCCGTCAGACTCTTTATTCTAGATCGGTGTTTCGGGGTGTCACCCCGCAACAACGATCGCTGCGATGCGCGCCCTCGCGCAGCGGCTCAATATCCTGAAGACGTCTGGTCAGGGTATTGAAACCACTTTGCCGCTGTCATTTTGTAATAGGGCGGGCGGCAAGTGGTTAAAGTAACCATATTGCTACACTTGGAGGTGCCGCTCTTCTCTTTTTATACTCAGTAGCTCCTGATAGATTTTGCTTCCAATTCCCTTGTGGAGGTTTCCATTGGTGGATGGACTTTTTATGGGTACACAACCTATTGCATTGCTATAAATTTTATATGGACTATAAACTGAAGAATTTATGAATAAATGGCTGTGGAACCAATCATCTGAGTTTCTATTTCTTATGGGGAAATTTGCTTTTGATATACAAGTGCTTTTGGATTATAGGCATGTTTCCGGAGCTAATTAGGCACGCAATCCAAGGTTTTACTGTATGTTTGTTGTGACCAACTGAAACTCCTGTCGCATGTACACTAAGATGTCCCTTTGCAGGGTGGTGCAGATATTGAGGTTTTCCATAATGCCAAGAGCGATATTCCTCTAACAGAACATTTCTTATTCCTAGGCTGGAGGTACAACATATCTATCACAATCATGGGCTCGAAATATGTATTGGGGACTCTTTCCATGTCTCTTTGTGGAAAGGATGAATGTTCCGGTCTGTATAAAATTTACAGGTATGTTGGACTTCTCCTGGTCTTGGGCATGGTAAAGGGAACCTGTGAGAATCCTTGGCCTAGCATGCATTACATTCTATGTAAATTCCTTGTTGACGCAAGTCCTTGCCAATCTCTTAAATCTTGCAGCGGTCATTAAAATCCCTTGTGATTCCACCATGAAGGGCCTTACTCAAGCCCTTCCTGTTACAGGGCAACACCACCCTGTGCCTGCATAGTCGCATGGACTTCCAATGGAGAACATCCGTGACCATTTCAAAACACGTTACGTACATAGGCATGATCGGCCACTGTTGTCACGATCAGGGCTTTTTTTTCAGGGGGAACTTGGGGGAACTCGGTTCCACCACCTTTGGCTCCGACCCTTTGGTGCCTGCTCACCACAATCACTTGTAAACACAGAAGTCTGGTTTCTGTGTTTACAAGTGACAGCTCTGCACTCTGTGTGTAACCCCCCTGAACTCTGTATTCTGTATGTAATGCAATCCTGGTATTTAATGCCCCTTTAAGACCCTTCTACTGTTTGTGAAATCTGGACGGGGTCGTGGTTGAGTTCCTGCACCTATTTTCTGAGAAAAAAAGCTCTGGTCACGACCAGTCATCCAATGCTGGTGTGCCTGTAGACCGGATGTGAATGCAGAAGATGAGTTCTGTGTTTTGGGGGGGAGATGACTTTTCTTTTCTTCTCCCCACCCATAGTAAGTGAAAGATTAAGTGAGTTTACCCTACAGTAAGGTGAAGATTATGGAGTGAGTTCACATCTGCTAGATGTCAATCCTATCCGACCCTATCTCCAACATTGGGTGATGATCATCCATGGACAAGATGCTGACTGCAGAGCTGATGTACCTCCTATGGCATATGTAATGTGCATGTCTGACAGACCCCAAATAAAAAGGTTCATCCCTACCTTTTTGAAATGAGGACCCTGGGCCAGATTCACAAAGGGGATACGACGGCGTATCTCCTGATACGCCGTCGTATCTCTGTTTCTATCTATGCGACTGATTCATAGAATCAGTTACGCATAGATATCCCTAAGATCTGACAGGTGTAATTGTTTTACACTGTCGGATCTTAGGATGCAGTACCGCGGCCGCCGCTGGGGGGAGTTCGCGTCGTAAACCAGCGTCGGGTATGCAAATTAAGAGTTACGGCGATCCACGACGGATTTTCGCGTTCGCTACGTCGCCGCTAGTCTAGTTTCCCGTCGCAAATTTAGTCGTCGTTTTGGGTGCCCTAACTTTAGTCAGCAATCGTATTGCTGTCTAAAGTATGGCCGTCGTTCCCGCGTCGAAATTTAACTTGTTTGCATAACACGTCCGGGAATACGGAAGTACGCTACGCGCGTCGCCGTTCGAAAAAATTACGTCACGGCGCGCAAAGCACGACGGAAATTGCGAAACGGAGCATGCACAGTAGGTCCGGCGCGGGAGCGCGCCTAATTTAAATGGCACGCGCCCATTTGAATTGGCCCGCCTTGCGCCGGAGGCCGCCAGCGTAGTTTTCATCGTAAGTGCTTTGTTAATCAGGCACTTGCGATGAAAACTTGCGGCAGTGTAACGTATCTACGATACGTTACGCCGCCGTGATTCTACGTGAATCTGGCCCATTGAGACTATTTTGTTTGAATTAGTATTATTCATTATTATATTTTTTTTTATTTTTTTATTACATTTCTGAATTTTATTTAAAGGGGGTTGTAAAGGAAATTTATTTTTTATTTTTTTCATAATAAGCATCCTTTACCTGCAGACATTCCTCTTTTTTCACTTCCGCATTGTTCGTTTTTGCTCAGAAGTTGCTCTATTTCTTCTCTGTTCTGTTCACTTCCTGCTTGTCTGATTGTTACTGACCACCGTGATGGGAGGCATTACTGCGGTGGTCAGTGACGTGCTCGCCCCCTCCTGGGAACTACATCTGTGCGGCAGGACACTCTCTATGTGTTAGAGACTTCAAGGAGGTGTGAATTACTGGGCGTGCCGCAATGCATACTGGGAAATGTAGTTCTTGCATGAATGAGCGCCGCAAACCAGGAAGTGAATGAGAGAACAAACTAGAACGCCGGAGGTGATATAGATGAAGGAATTTAATAGGTATTTACTTTTTTTTTTTAACAGAATCATTACACTATTCTGTCTGTCTACCTTGCAGACATTAATTTTAGGCAAAATTTGTATTTTCCTTTACAACTCCTTAACTAGTCTTCCCTTAACCGAGTGATTGCCAATTAACATGTTACTTTGTTTTCAGTGGACTCCTTCGATCTGGTTCAACCTACTCCTCTCTTGTTGATGTGGAGGTAGATGTGAATCCCGCCCAGACGGTGGAATTTGTCTGGCATAAAAGTATCTTCTCCATCCTGCATCCCAAGCTGGGTGCCTCAGCTGTCACATTACAATACGGACCTAGTGGGGAGATGTATGTATTCAAATTGAATTCTTTGCAACCACTTTTAAACTAAAGTAGACTTGAGTGCAACCTGTTGAGATAATAAAAAATGTAAGTGCCACAATAATATCCAAATTCAGGTGTAGTTGGGTCTTAAAATAAGTCCTACGGGGTCTATTGTCTTTCTGGTTTTTGAGAATCTTGGGCCTCGTACACACCACTGAGAATCTCGTCAAAAAAGAAACGTTGTTTTCCTCAACGAGGTTCTTGTCGGGCTTGTCGAGAATCTTGTCAAGCTTTCTTTGCATACACACTGTCAAGACAAAATCTCGTCAGTTTCAAACGCGGTGACGTACGACGGCACTATAAAGGGGAAGTTCTATTCCACTGGTGCCACCCTTGGGGCTGCTTTTGCTAATCTCATGTTACTGCGTGTTAAGTAAAAGTTTGGTGAGAGACGATTAGCGCTTTTCAGTCTGTTACAGCGTGACGAATGTGCTATCTCCATTACGAATGCTTTTACCGAAGGCGTGCTCCCGTCTCATACTTTATTCTGAGCATGCGCGGGTTTCTAAGCATACACACCAACGTGTTTTGTCGTCATAAACCAGCCTGACGGGAAACACGATGAGGAAATTGAGACTCCCGACGAGAAAAAAGAGCATGTGTGTTTTTGTTTTTTTCGTCGCGATCATCGACATTTTTCTTGACGAAAAACATACACACGACCGGTTTCCTTGGCAAAAATGCTCTGCCAGCATTTTTCTTGATAGATTTTGCCGAGGAAAACGGTCGTGTGTACGAGGCCTTACTGATTTGTACCGATGTGTAATCTCCTTTACCCCAAAGAGGGCATTCTAAGAACTCTTAGGCCTCGTACACACGACCGAACATGTTTGCTGAAACTGGTCCGCGGACCAGTTTCCACGGACAAGTTCGGTCGTCTGTACGGCCGACCGGACCGGATTCCCGGCCGAGCGGACAGGTTTCCAGCGGACAAATGTTTCTTAGCATGCTAAGAAACATGTCCGCTGGAAGCCTGTCCGTCGGACATGTTCGGTCGTCTGTATGACTCACCGGACATGTCCGATCGGCCGAAAGCCCTTGCATGCGTCTAAGTGATTTGACGCATGCGTGGAAGCATTGACCTTCCAGGGTCGCGCACGTCGCCGCATCATCGTCGCGGCCACGTCACCGCGTATCCTGTCCGCAGGGAATTTGGTCTGATGGTGTGTACAGCCAGGGCCGCTGATAGGGGGGGACCACCAGTCCTCCTGTAGGGGGCCCGGGCACACAGGGGGGCCCAAACGCCAGAGGGAAGGAGGGGCAATTACAGGATGCCCTGTGCGGCTCTCGGCAGCAGCTGAAAACCCTCCCGCCGACTTTTAGCTGTTGCAGGGAGAGACACAGACACAACTGCCGGCTTCCTTGTCCTGTTAAAAAAATAATAATAATGATGATTAACCCTGTATTGTTTTAATCCCTTGTAAAAAAAAAAAAAATAGAAAATTGTATAAAAATAATTTGTAAAAATTGTAAAACAAAATAATGTATTTATTTAAAAAAATTATAAAAATGTTTTTGTTATTTTTTTAAATGGTTTTCAAAATTTTTAATTCACACAACTTCTCTGTTATCTGTGTGTCTGCTAAGAATGATTTTAGCATATTTATTGTGAAAATGTTTTTTTTATATATATATTTGAGGGGGGCCCTTCCAGGTAGGCTGTACTGGGCCCTGTGATTTCTAACAGCAGCCCTGTGTACAGCCATCAGACCAAATGATCCCAGCGGACATGTCCCGTCGTGTGTACGAGGCCTCAAATGTGTTGGATTCACATCTGTAAAACCTTTGGCTATTCTTTGTGGCATTCTTCATTTATTCCTCAACGGAAGGCATGGTAGGGCATTTTTTTTTTTTTTTTTTTTTTTTTTAAATCCTTTCCCTCATGCCAACTTGGCCTGTAAAGCCAATAAGAAAAGACAGGTGAAGCAAAAACCTAATTTTATTGCATAGGACTTGCAGATCCATGGATGTTAAATCAGCCAAGACTCTGGAAAAGTGTAGGGCATGACTCTCATGCCGCGTACACACGGTCGTTTTTCGGCATGGGAAAAAAACCTAAGTTTTTCCAACTTCCTCATTAAAAACGATGTTGCCCACACACCATCGTTTTTGAAAAATGATGAACAAAGCGCGATGACGTATGACAGCACTCTGAAGGGGAAGTTCTATTCGCCTTTGGGCTGCTTTTAGCTGATTCCTTGTTGGTAAAAGACGATTCGCGCTTTTCTGTCTGTTACAGCGCGATGAATGTGCTTACTCCATTATGAATGGTAGTTTTACCAGAAAGAGCGCTCCCGTCTCATAACTCGCTTCAGAAGCCAAAAAACGATGTGAAGCCCACACACGATCATTTTAAATGACGTTTTTAAAAACGCAGTTTTTTTTTCATGCCGAAAAACGACCGCGTGTACGCGGCATTAGATTCTTGGAAATGTCTTTTGGTAACTGTTCTAAAGTTTTCCTTTGGGAAACAAATTTTTATTTTAAAGCTTTAGCACCTATTCAAGTAACTATTGTCTATTAACTTGCAATTTTATTTTACTTTGATTCAACAACTGCAGAATACAATCCTGTTTATTGTATGTTCTTATCCAGGTACAAGTTCTGTGGAGGTGACCTGACTGGAGAAGATACAAAACAGACACTGGACGAATGTTATGTTTTATAGATTCAATTTTATATATTGCTAATAAATGGGGGGGGAAAAAGACTGGTGTGGTGTGTGGGTTTTTTT
Organism: Rana temporaria; assembly: GCF_905171775.1. NCBI lineage: Eukaryota > Metazoa > Chordata > Amphibia > Anura > Ranidae > Rana > Rana temporaria. Next base: position 13,710,689 of record NC_053496.1, read on the forward strand.
TTTTTTTTTTTCAGGTGATGAGTATTGAAAATATCTATCTCTTCCTGTTCTCTACTTGCCACCCATGTCACAACCCTATAATGGCTATAGTAAAACTAATGTAAGGTCTATGAAAACTGCCTCTATCAGGGTTCACTCGGATCCATCCTTCTATTAACCACTTCAGCCACGGACCATATTGCTGGTCAATGACTGGGCCACTTTTTGCGATTCGGCACTGCGTCGCTTTAACTGACAATTGCGCGGTCGTGCGACGTGGCTCCCAAACAAAATTGGCGTCCTTTTTTTTCCCCCACAGATAGAGCTTTCTTTTTGGTGGTATTTGATTACCTCTGCGGTTTTTATTTTTTGTATAATAAACAAAAATAGAGCGACAATTTTGAAAAACAAAATGAATATTTTTTTTACTTTTTGCTATAATAAATATCCCCAAAAAATCTAAAAAAAAAAAAATGTTTTTCTCAGTTTAGGCCGATACGTATTCTTTTACCTATTTTTGGTAAAAAAAAATCGCAATAGGTGTTTGGTTTGCGCAAAAGTTATAGTGTCTACCAAATAGGGGAGTCTTATTGAATATTTATTATTATTTTTTTTCTAGTAATAGCGGCGATCAGCGTGTTTTTTTTTTTTATGGTGACTGCAACATTATGGCGGACCCATCTGACGCTTTTGACGCTATTTTGGGACCATTGTAATTTTTACAGCGAACAGTGCTGTAAAAATGACACTGGCAGTGAAGGGGTTAAGTATGCCCAAATGTGTGTTGCTTACTGTGGGGGGGGGTGTGGCTTAGCATGTGACGTCACTGATCGTCGTCCCCTATGACAGGGAACAGACGATCAGTGTCAGCCACACTAGGAAGCATGGGGAAGGTTTGTTTACACTTACCTCTCCCCGTTCTTCCTCTCTGTGACCCAATGGTGGGACACCGGCGGCGATCGGGTCCGCTGCGCGACCCACGGCTGGGCTCTTAAAGGGGATGTACATGTACGCCCTTGGTGCCCAGCCGTGCCATTCTGCAGACGTATATCTGCGTGCGGCGGTCTTCAAGTGGTTAAAGTTTTTTTTTTTTTGTTTTGCTAGGAAATTACTTAGAACCCTGAAACTTGTGTGTGTGTGTGTGTGTGTGTGTGTGTGTATATATATGTATATGTATATGTATATGTATATATATATGTATATGTATATATATATATATATATATTTTTTTTTCCTAACGCCCTATAGAATAAAATGGCGGTTGTTGCAATACTTTGTTACACTGTATTTGCGCAGCGGTCTTACAAGCGCACTTTTTTTAGGAAAAAATACAGTTTTAAAAAAATAAATAAACAAGACAACAGTAAAGTTAGCCCAATTTTTTTATATTGTGAAATGATAATGTTATGCAGAGTAAATTGATACCCAACATGTCACGATTCAAAAATTACACCCGCTCGCGGAATGGTCACAAACTTTGACACTTAAAAATCTCCATAGGCGATGTTTTCAAAAATTCTACAGGTTGCATGTTTTAAGTTACAGAGAAGGATTAATACTAGAATTATTGCTCTCGCTCTAACGATTGTGGCGATACCTCACATGTGTGGTTTGAACACCGGTTTCATATGCGGGCGTGACTTACGTATGCATTCGCTTCTGCACGTGAGCACGGTGGGATGTGGTAAATGAATGACTTGTATAGCGCTACACATGCGAACTGAATCGCCTTTGGGCGCTTTTTTTCAGCCAGTGTCTGCTTGGCTGGTGCGGTCATTTTACCCCGTAGGATCTCGACACGCATGGTGCTTGAAAAAAATGTAATTCTTATTTTGATACTGTCCCTTTTAAAAAAAAATAATTTGGATCACTTTTATTGCTCTTACAAGGAATGTAAACCTCCCTTGTAATAGGAAAAAAAAGCATAACAGGTCCTCTTTAATGTGAGATCTGGGGTCAAAAAGACGTCAGATATCATACTTGCACTAAAATGCTATAAATATTGGGAGGAAGTGATGTTTGATGTCACTTCCGTCATCCAATGGTATGGAATCGGATAGGGGGGTCCATCATTCCCTCACTTAACTACATGCCTCAGAGGGGAAAGGACCCGATCATCTCTGCCGTTACCGACGGCTCTGGTAAGCGGCGGAGACGTCCGAAACGCGGTACGAGGGGGGTGGGCACCTCTCCCGCCTCTGATTAAAAGTGATCTTGCAGCGAATCCACTGCAGAGACCCCTTTTATCTTAAAGCGGACCGCCCGCCATTTTTAAAAATACTGGGGTTATGGCAGCAGATAACGGCATTCAACATCAAAGTAGTGACGTATAACGACGGCAGGCGGTCCGGAAGTGGTTGATTGAACAAGTTGAAGTTAGAAGCCGATTGGCTACCATGCACCAGGTTTTGCACTCTCCCATTTTTGTAAATCAACCTCTGTGACATATTAACTGCTTCCGGACCAGCCGCCGAAGTTACACTGCGACAGGCTGGCCCCCCCCTGGGCGAGTCGTCGTAGCTGTATGTCCACTCGATAAGGCACCTCCGGCGGGGCGTGAGCGCCCAAAGCGTGTCCCCGGACTTAATGCGAGTTCCGGGCGGTCGCGATGACCACCGGGCAGCTACGATTGCTCATTACAGAGCGAGAACGGGTGTGCGCGCGCACACACACACACACACACCCGCCGCAGTAGTATACGCCGTTTACGTAAGGCGTACGTCCCGCATAAAGTTATTCCACCACATAGACGGGCGCAAGCCATGCAAAGGTATGGACGACGGAGCAGCCGTCGTATTTTATGTCGTTTACGTAAGTCGTACGTGAATGGGGCTGGGCATAGGTTATGTTCTCGTTGTAGGCATTGAGCCGTCGTATCTTGGGGAGTATGTTCGACGTGATTCAGAGCATGCGCCATTCGTTCGGACCATCATTTGCATGGGGTCACGGTTCATTTAAATGAATCACGCCCACCGTCCACCTACTTTGAATTAGGCGGGCTTACGCCGAATGATTTACATTACGCTGGCGCAACGTAGGGAGCGAGTGCTTTGTGAATACTCAGCTTGCCTCTCTGGGATACGTCGGCGTATCGCATATGAGATGCGCTACGCCGGAACAAAGATGCGCCGATCTACCTGAATCTGGCCCATCAACTTTTGTGCAAACCAATCAATAAACGTATTTATATATATATATATATATATATATATATATATATATATATATATATATATATATATATATATATATATATTTTTAACCAAAAATATGTAGAAGAATACATATTGGCCTAAACTGAGATTTTTTTTTTATTAGATATTTATTATAGCAAAAAGTACACAATATTTGTGTTTTTTTTTTCAAAATTGTTGCGCTTCTTTTGTTTAGAGCACAAAAAATAAATACCGCAGAGGTGATCAAATGACACCAAAAAAAAAGCTCTATTTGTGGGGAAAAAAGGACGTTGATTTTGTTTGGGAGCCACGTCGCACGACCGCGCAATTGTCAGTTAAAGCGATACAGTGCCGAATCGCAAAAAATTGCCTGGTCATTGGCCAACCAATTCTTCCGTGGCTGAAGTGGTTAAAGGGGATAGCTCAGAAAGGATGGACCCTCAAACGGTCTTGTGTTTTCACCTAAATAAAACAAGGCACATCGGTCGGTGTGTACAGTATAGCTACTGGTGAAGATGCTGACTTATCTATTTGCAGTTAAAAAATAAAACAGACTGCTTAATAATTGATAGAATATATTTGTTTGTATATTGCAACAATCTGAACCCAGTACATTTCCTAATGTTTTCATTGCTGATAGCAACTCCTGAAAAGCACTTTTGTATTTCTTCCAAATCTATTGTAAATCTAATGCATAACTGCACTTGTTCCGTAGATTGGATTTTTAGAAATATTCTACTAGAATACATCTAAAGCCCATCTCTGTCCCTTTTGTCTGTCCTACCCAGCCCCACCACAATATATGTTAATATATATATTTTTATATATCGTGGGTGCGCGATATACGCCGATCCCCACTTCCCGCGCTGTGTTTGAATGCCGCCGCCGACATATACCGAGCACAGTACACTCGGGTACACTCGGCCGGGCTCGGCTCCCCTCGCGGTCACGCCCTGTGCCGCCTCCTAGCCTTTATGCGAGAGGAGCCGAGTGTGGCCGAGCGTGCCCGAGTGTACTGCGCTCGGTATATGTCGTCGGCGGCGTTCAAACACAGCGCGGGAAGCGGGGATCGACTCAAAAACAGCGTGGGAGAAGCGGGGAGGACACCACCGAACAGAAGATCAGTCATTTCCCCATGTCAGTCCACCCCCCCTACAGTTAGAACACACCCAGGGAACATACTTAACCCCTTCCCCGCCCCCTAGTGTTAACCCCTTCACGGCCAGTGGCATTTTTATAGTAATCCAATGCATTTTTATAGCACTGGTCGCCATTAAAAATGCCAATGGTCCCAAACATTTGTCAGAAGTGTCCGCCATAATGTCGCAGTACCGGAAAAAAATCGCTGATCGCCGCCATTACTAGTAAAAAAAAAATATTAATAAAAATGCCATAAAAATACCCCCCATTTTATAAACACTATAACTTTTGCGCAAACCAATTAATAAACGCTTATTGCGATTTTTTTTTTTTTTAACGAAAATCAGGTAAAAGAATACGTATCGGACTAAACTGAGGAAAAAATAGGTTTTTTATATATTTTTGGGGGAAGTTCGGGACACTTTGCCAGTATGTAGAACCGATCCCCCTGCAGAGCTGCCGAAGGAAGAAAGCTGGCAACGCTGCAAGGGGATCCACAGGTGTCAGAAGGCAGTTCAGCCGGCTCTCTCAGCTCGGGCCCAGTACAGGAGGGCTGGCTGTACTGCCCTATCCGCGGCCCTGGATACAGGATCATTTCACACTCCTGACAATATGGATGTGTTTTTAGACAGAATTTAGAATTTCCTGCCAAAGCGTTGTAACTCTCTCTGAAAAAATAACCTCCCTTCTTGTTTATGTTTATGGCTCTCCTCCTTAGCGTGGATGGGGTCGCATAGTTGCCAACAGTCCAGATTTTCTCAGGACAATCCCGATTTTGGAACACTCGTCCCGATAAATTTCCTGGGATTTTGCCTTTGTCACGGGAAAATCGGGAATGTTTTGGCCAAAAACGGCCGGCGGGCTACGGCCGCAAGGTGCCTTTCCTCGTGTGTTCAGTGGAGAGGGGAGGGGCGGCCAATCGGCTTCGCTTTTCAGTGTACACTTAAACCGATTGGCTGCACGAATCAGAGGCCCCTCCCCTATCCACTGAACACACGGCCCCGCTTGTGGAGTTTGCTCTGCTCTGCGGCTGCCGTATGCGGGATATCAGTGTTACAGCGTGAGCGATGTATGTACAAGGGGGTGTAGTAACCAGGGCTCAAGTCCTGTGGGAACGGAGTTCCTGCACTTTTTTCACAGCAGGAACGCAGTTCCCTTTGCAGGACCAGAGCAGCCGAGACGCCCGAGCCAATCCTTCACTAAGCGGCGATGCCCAGCTCGAGTCACTGTCAGGGGCAGGCGAACCTTAGTAATCCTTTATGTTACTGGCCGCTTCCTGTATATGGATTCATCGGGTAGTGTCAGACATTGCGGCATCGAGGAAGTGACGGAATACTACCCGATGAATCCATATACAGGAAGCGGCCAGTAACATAAAGGATTACTAAGGTACAGTGGATCGGAAAAAAAAAAACATGCGGTTTAGTAATTATGCATATGAGCGTATGATTTTTTTTTTTTTTTTTTGGTGGGGGAGTGGATCTTGGGTGGGAGTTCCCACACTTTTTTCCCCAGGACTTGACCCCTGGTAGTAACTATGTACAGGGGCGGGTATGTACAGGGGGGGGGGTAGCAACTATGTACAGGGGGGAGTAACTATGTACAGTGGGGGTAGGTACAGTGGGGTATGTACAGAGGGGGGGGGGGGTAACTATGTACAGGGGGGGGGGGGTATCATGACTGAAGTGATTTTGCAGAATCTAATTACACAACAAAACCATCAATAAAGCCTTCACTAATGTTTAATTAAAAGTAGCCTCGACTTTTCGCCATGTGGACTTTTTTCGGTGAAATTATTTTGAAATAGAAAAAACTATTTGGCTTTTTTGTAACGGTATCAGATCAGTATGTCGGTGCCAACTTGGCATTTAGTTGCTTTCTGGTGATGCTTTCGCAAGGGGACAAGTCAATGTCCTTGATCAGAGTACATGGGTGGAATAATCTTGGATGCCATTCAACCAGAAAAAGGCTCCTCACTAGACCTCAATAAACCCCTCTCCCCTCTTCTCTACAGCCAATATTAAACCAAGAAATATATCTCGCAATGCGCTTTATACAAAGTTTGACTTTAAAATGTTAAATGTGTTAAATGTCAACTGGCGCCTCTTTCTCTTCAATGAGACTAATACAGATCCTTCAACTTTGAGGCCTCGTACACACGACCGTTTTCCTCGACAGAATCCATCAAGAAACTTGGTGGCAGAGCTTTTTTGCCGAGGAAACCGGTCGTGTGTATGTTTATCATCGATAAAACTGTCGAGGAACTCGACGAGAAAAAAAAGAGAATAAGTTCTCTTTTTCCTCGACGGGAGTCTCAATTTCCTCGTCGTGTTACTCGTCGGGCTGGTTTCCGACGAGAAACACGATCGTGTGTATGCTAAGAAACCCGTGCATGCTCAGAATAAAGTATGAGACAGGAGCGCACCTTCGGTAAAAGTAGCGTTTGTAATGGAGATAGCACATTTGTCACGCTGTAACAGTCTGAAAAGTGCAAATCGTCTCTCACCAAACTTTTACTTAACACGCAGTAACATGAGATTAGCAAAAGCAGCCCCAAGGGTTGTGCAAGTGGAATCGAACTTCCCCTGCCGTTGTATGTGTTGTACGTCACCGCGTTTGAGAGCGAGGAGATTTGGTCTTGACCGTGTGTACGCAAAGCAAGCTTGTCAAGTTTCTCCACAAGCCTAACAAGGAACTCGTCGAGGAAAACGATGTTTCGTTTACGAGGCCTCACACTTTCTACGCTCTTTACCAAAATGCCAAAATATTTGGACGCTTGCTCACAACATTTGAACAGGGGTGCCAGGTACCCCTTCACCATGCCCTATTATTCTCCTATTACCTCTGATGCCGCGTACACACGACTGTTTTTCATGACGAGAAAAATGCCATTTTTTAAATTGGTCATTAAAAACGATCGTATGTAGGCTCCAGAGCATTTTTCTCGACGTGAAAAATGGGCATTCAAAATTTAGAACCCGCTCTATTTTTACTCGAATGTGTGTAGGCCTTAACGACGGGGGGAAAAAAAGCGCATTGCTCAAAAGCAAGTTAGGAGAAGGGAAATTTGCATAATCAGCCCAAACGGTGGCACCAATCGAATGGAACTTCCCCTTTATAGTGCCGTCGTACGTGTTGTACTTCACCGCGCTTTGCTCAAGCATTTTTTTTTTCACGATCGTGTGTATGCAAGGCAGGCTTGACAAGAATCATGTCGAGAAAAACGTGACATGACATGAAAAATGGTCGTGTGTACGCGGCTTATCTTTCTGATATAATTTTTTTTATAGATCAATTGGATCAAGATCCTAATATTAATTTTACACCACAGGCTAGATCTAAAATACTTACCTTATAGATTTGCTTGTCTATAAGTAATTAATACGAGAAATATGGATATAAGGTCTTCTCTTGATGGTATCGTACCCCTAGATTTCTATACCAATGTATCCGCTTTTCTCAGTTTCTGTTTAGTGAGACAACCCACAGACATACCTTTTACTCATCTTTTGGTCTTGTTCCCAGCAGTGTAGGCCCGTCCATACAGGTGCGCAGGGGGGCCGCGCTCCTAATCCACGCGCCCGGCCACTAATCTACATACAGGGAACTGGACGCATGGATTCCAATGTTTTTTTTTTTAGAAGCATGTGATTAAAACCTGAGGCTCTAATTGGCTTAAAAAAGGGTGCGCTCAGGGGGCAGAGAACTGCCCCCTGAGCCCACCCAGTTGTGTGACAATAACAAATATATAATTGCTATTGTCTTCCCGATTCTTCTCCCGTCCATTCAGGAAGCTGGTCCTGAGACCCTTTACTCGATTGACTGAGAGGAGAAACGATCCTGGCCACCGTAGAGTGGAGGAGACACATTGCAGAAGGTGCTGTGGTCCCGAGGAGGAGATGCATGGGAAGCCACAGGGGGGGAAGTGTCAAAAGACCAGATTGATTCTCTCCCATGAGCAATGTTGCTTCTTCCCCACATTATTTGAATGCATGACAACACATATTACATAGTAAGTCAAGTTCAACCAAAAAATAAAAACAATAAAGACCCGTATACATAAACCAACAACAACAGTTGATCCAGAGAGAGGCAAAACAGAGTCTATAAGAAGTACAGATGTTACTTGCCACCTACCCATGAAGCCAGACGAAATCCCGATAAAGCTGAAGTCGGTTGCTATGGGCGACTGCTGCGAGAATAAGACCTTTGCCCCACGTTGGGTGCCAAGTGTAGAAAGGTCCCAGGCCTCCTTCGGTCTAATGAGAACCTCCAGGGCCAGAGATAGTTGACATCCTTCTGTATATGGTGGGTTGCAAGCAGGGGCTAGAAATCACAGGGCCCCATAGCAAAATGTTGTATGGGGCCCCCCAGAGCCGCCCTAGTGTCAATGCAGCGTGACCTGTGCCCTATACAGCGTGACCGGTTCCCCATACAGCGTGACCTGTGCCCAATGCAGCGTGACCTGTGCCCAATGCAGCATGACCTGTGCCCCATACAGCGTGACCTGTGCCCCATACAGCGTGACCTGTGCCCCATACAGCGTGACCTGTGCCCCATACAGCGTGACCTGTGCCCCATACAGCGTGACCTGTGCGTCATACAGCGTGACCTGTGCGTCATACAGCGTTGCCCGTGCCCAATACAGCCTGGTCTGCCTGTGCCCAATACAGACTGGCCCCCCATCACAGATCCCCCCAGCAGACCCCACTCCATCACAGATCCACCCCATTACAGACCCCACTCCACCACAGATCCATCCCCATTACAGACCCCACTCCACCACAGATCCATCCCCATTACAGACCCCACTCCACCACAGATTCCCCCCATCACAGATCCGCCCCCATTACAGACCCCACTTCACCACAGATCCCCCCTATCAGACCCCACTCCATCACAGACCCATCCCCATTACAGACCCCACTCGACCACAGACCCATCCCCATTACAGACCCCACTCCACCACAGATTCCCCCCCCCCATTACTGATCCGCCCCCATTACAGACCCCACTTCACCACAGATCCCCCTATCAGACCCCACTCCATCACAGATCCATCCCCATTACAGACCCCACTTCACCACAGATCCCCCCTATCAGACCCCACTCCATCACAGATCCATCCCCATTACAGACCCCACTCCACCACAGATTCCCCCCATCAGACCCCACTCCATCACAGACCCACCCCCATTACAGACCCCACTCCACCACAGATTCCCCCCCCATCACAGATCCGCCCCCATTACAGACCCCACTCCACCACAGATTCCCCCCCCCATTACTGATCCGCCCCCATTACAGACCCCACTTCACCACAGATCCCCCCTATCAGACCCCACTCCATCACAGATCCATCCCCATTACAGACCCCACTTCACCACAGATCCCCCCTATCAGACCCCACTCCATCACAGATCCATCCCCATTACAGACCCCACTCCACCACAGATTCCCCCCATCAGACCCCACTCCATCACAGACCCACCCCCATTACAGACCCCCACTCCACCACAGATCCCCCCCCCATCAGACACTACTCCATCACAGATCCACCCCCATTACAGACCCCACTCGACCACAGATCCCCCCCCATAAGACCCCACTCCATCAAATATCCACCCCATTACTGACCCCGCTTTACCACAGATCCCTCCCATCAGACCCCCCTTCACCACAGATCTTCCCCATTAGACCCCCCTTCACCACAGATCTTCCCCATCAGACCCCCCTTCACCACAGATCTTCCCCATCAGACCCCCCTTCACCACAGATCTTCCCCATTAGACCCCCTTCACCACAGATCTTCCCCATTAGACCCCCTTCACCACAGATCTTCCCCATTAGACCCCACTCCACCACAGATCTTCCCCATCAGACCCCCCTTCACCACAGATCTTCCCCATCAGACCCCCCTTCACCACAGATCTTCCCCATTAGACCCCCCTTCACCACAGATCTTCCCCATCAGACCCCCCTTCACCACAGATCTTCCCCATCAGACCCCACTCCACCACAGATCTCCCCATCAGACCCCACTCCACCACAGATCTCCCCATCAGACCCCACTCCACCACAGATTCTCCTTCTACCACAGATCTCCCCCCCATCAGACCCCACTCCATTACAGATCCCCCTATCAGACCCCACTCCACCACAGATCCCACTCCATCTCAGACATCCCCCCCCCATTACAGACTCCCTCCATCACAGTCCTTTGCGGAGTCAGCCTGTCCCTTTCATTAACGCAGCATTCCCCCCTTCCCCCCTTCCTCCCCCTCTCCACACTTTCCTACCTTTCTCACAGCCAGGAAGCACGCATGGCAGGTCCAGACAAAGGGCGTGACTTTTCAAGTTAAAGGCGGGTGATTGGTTGCTGGGACTGCCCCATTGTCTCTAGCAACCAATCACCTGCTTTGTAACTTGAAAAGTCACAAACTTTGCCCAGACCTGCAGCGCTGACAGGCAGGCTTGTGTGAAGCTGTGAATAAGGTGTGGGGAGGGGGAGGAAGGGGGGAGTGATGCGATTATGTAAACAGGAGACCGGCCGACGGCGTGACGTCACACGCAGGGGAATGAACCAACTCTCCTCCAAGGGGAGGGGGGCGCGAGGAAACGCACAGGACACTGAGGACATAGGAAAGGAAGCCAGGAGCACATTCGGCAGCCAGTGAGTCGGCGCCGGCGACCTGCATGCCGGCGATGCTCTTATTCTTACCGGGCCCCCCTGATCCTCACTCGTCCGCGTGGGTCGCTATGGCGGTAGTTCCGCCACTGGTTGCAAGGAATAGTGGGAGCAGTACGAGGTATATTGATTGGGTGCCAGACACTTCTTGAATGCAAAAGAGATTTTATTTATCTTAACAGAACTCTGGGAGATAGGGTTAGGACCAGGACACCCTTAGGTAGATGCAGTGCTAATTGTCAGACTCCGACACTTCAACAGGAGGACAGCCTTACAGGAAAAGGCATCAAGCAAGATGCCACATCTGCATGTGTGGCAATGTTGTCTCCTATGGCAACAGTCTTTAACAGTTTCTAACACAAGTTGTAACAGTTCCTTCTCTACAATCTACAACTACAATCACGTCTTGTAGTTCTTCAACCCACTGAGTTCCCAGTCTCTCTCACTAGGCTAGGTGATTCACTGCCACTGAATCCTGTGAGCGCCTCCAATCGTCACTGTAGTATCTTCCTCAAGCGTCACCCACCGCTTCTCTGCTGGTACTCAAGATACTTTTCAAGCTTCACCCCACTGGCCTGCTCGGTCCCTGGCTTGACACACAAGGCTGCTCTGCAAACGTCACCTTCGCTGGCTGGGTCCCTAGCTTGACACCCGCTGAAGTTTCATGATCCTTTACCGTCCCCGGTTGGTGAGACTATTGCTCGGGTACTTGCTTCAGCTACTCACTGTGGTCCCTGGTAATAAGGTGGATGGTCCCTTAGTGGCGACAGCTTTCCCAACCCTGCGCTGCTCTCTTGCTTCTGGATAGACCCTCAGACAGCCTAGCAGCCAGATATGCCCGGTATAGGCCCAAACTCCATCCTACCAGCCCGGGCAATACAACACTTGTCTACCCAGATAGCCGTCCAGGTGGCACAGAACACTGATCACCTGACTCCACCCAAATAAATAGGTTCTCCTAGCAGGCCAAGGGATTCAAGAAAACCCCTGCCCATTGGCTGAGATACCCCATATACTCATAATCTGTCCTTGCTTTGCCCTTGTCTTATCTAATGCCACCACGTACCCGGCCACCTAGCGGCAAAAGAGAGAAGTGCAGCAATTACAGACTTAGAGTGAAATCAAATGATCCTCAACACTTAGCCAATGTTGCTATACCTGGCAGGCAAATTTAGGCGCAACCCTGCCTACATGTAAATCTGAATGTCTTACCATTTGGATAAGTTGTTTTTATTTCCACTTCCCTTCCAACCAACCCCCATGTTATTTCTTTGTCCACACTATGATTTATTTTCATGTTACTGTTATAAATATATAAAAAAGTATTTTGTAATCACCTATGTGACTTTTTACTTTGTTTCAGACTTTTTTTTTTATTGGACACATTTTTTTTGTAAGTATTCTCTGCAATGTAAAAATGTATTTACATTAATTAAATAATTAATTAAAAAAAGGTTATGCAGCCAGTTATTTGAAAAAGTCTTGTTTTTTTTTTTTACACTAAAAGCTGGAATTAAACTTTAACCTTAACAATGAACTAACTCTTTGTTTTCTAAGGAAGCAATGCCATCACCAAGTTGATCTCGGATACTTCTAGATACCAGCCCGGTAACAAGTTGCCAAAGACTTTTGAATGTGTAATCCTGTTATGACTGAGGAGGTTGAGTAATGCCGCGTACACACGGTCGTTTTTCGGCATTGAAAAAAAATGTCATTTTTAAAAACGTCATTTAAAATCATTGTGTGTGGGCTTCACATCGTTTTTCGGCTTCTGAAAAACGACAAAAAAAAACCCCGAACATGCTGCATTTTTTAATGTAGTTTTTTAAAATGTCGTTTTTCGGGTTGTAAAAAATGATCGCGTGTTGGCTAAAAGGACGTTTTAAACCCACGCATGCCCAGAAGCGAGTTATGAGACGGGAGCGCTCGTTCTGGTAAAACTCCCGTTCATAATGGAGTAAGCACATTCATCACGCTGTAACAGACAAAAAAGCGCGAATCGTCTTTTACTAACAAGGAATCAACTAAAGGCAGCCCAAAGGCGAATAGAACTTCCCCTTCAGAGTGATGCCGAAAAACGACCGTGTGTACGCGGCATAAGGCCTCGTACACACGATAGGTTAACCAGAGGACAACGGTCTGAAGGACCGTTTTCATCGGTCCAAACCGATCGTGTGTAGGCTCCATAGGTTATTTAACCTTAGGTTAAAAAAATGGCAACTTGCTTCAAAATATAACCGATGGACTGATAACCGATAGGTCAAAACCGATCGTTAGTAGGCACAACCATCGGTTAAAAATCCACGCATGCTCAGAATCAAGTCGACGCATGCTTGGAAGCATTGAACTTCGTTTTTTTTTTCATGTCGTTGTGTTTTACGTCACCGCGTTCTGACACGATCGTTTTTTTAACTGACGTTGTGTACGCACGACGGACCATAAGTTGGCTTCATAGGTTGACCTAGGACAACGGTCCTTAAGACCGTTGTCCTCTGGTTAACCTATCGTGTGTACGAGGCTTTAGGCCTCATACACACGATCGGAATTTCCGATGGAAAAAGTCTGACAGACTTTTCCCATCGGAAATTCTGACCGTGTGTAGCCCCATCGGAGAAATTCCATCGGAAATCCCAATGAATTCTATTGGAGATTACATAGGGAACATGTTCTCTTTTCCTCCAATGGAATTCCGTCTGAATTCCGATGTGAATTTGGTTGGACAAAGCTCCGATCGTATGTACAGGGCATAAGGCATATTAGACTGGGCTTTAAGGCTGCTGATAAACAAAGTAGAGAGTGAAGCATCAGATATCTTGCAGGTTCATATGTCAAATGTTTATTGAAAGATGGAGATTCCAGTAGACATGTGTGTTCCCGTTCGTAATGAATGGATTTTCGTACGAATTTGTTAGTTTTCGTACATTCGTATCAATTCAAACATACGAAAGAACCAAAATACGAAAATTACGGAATTACGAATAAAAAAAATAACGAATAAGCGAAAATACGAACTTATGATTGGACAAGCTTACTAAAATACGAAACACCAAAAAAGCAAAAGAACGAAAATGACATCTATAACGAACAATTTGCATTCCGTATTTTAAATCCTTTGTCTGTTCGTATTTTCATTCGTATTTTCATTTGTGTGTTTTGTAAATCTGTTTCTTAGTCTGTTCGTAAATTTGTGTACTTGTATCGTTCTTTCGAATGGGCACTGGGCAGTATAGTTAGTGAGTGATTACTTAATATCTTAGCCAATCAGCTTATCTCTTTTGTGCTGAGTCACATTGGACAGTGTAAAGCCTCGTACACACGATCGGACTTCAAACAAACTTTTCCATGTATTTTTGTCTGAAGGGAGTTGGCCGGACTTTTGAAACCAAAAAAGTTTGTCCGATAGAGCGTACACACGGTCGGATTTTTTGGAAAACGCTCAATTTGACGTTTGTTGGCAAAAAGTCCGACCGTGTGTACGGGGCTTAAGAGAAAGTCTATCTTAATATCTTAAAGTCTATCTTAATATGGATGAGCCGCGTGTTGCTATGTATTTACGAAAGTACAAAATTACGAATCCATTAAACGAAAATTATTATCTAACAAAATTACGAATTTCGAATCAACGAAAATAAATTAGACAGAATTACGAATCATTCAGTATAAACGAAAATAAAACTGTTCCGAATAGGGTCCGAATAGGTAAACTTGAGTCTTACGAAATTACGAATCTTTACGAATCTACGGAACGAGACAAAACGGAACAAAAAAAATACGAACATTTTTGTTGTGCAGACGAAACGGAACAAAAAAGAATACAAACATTTTTGTTGTGCACATGTCTAGATTCCAGCACTTGAAATTTGTCTGAAAATGACATTGTATAGTTTTGAATTCCTCTTAAATTTAATTACATCTATGTTTTCATTCTAACTCGTATCAAATGCCCTTCATATCTTGCCAATCCCCCATCAACCCCCACACAGGCCTGGATGTGACTTGCCAAACAAATATTTGTTGTGTTGTGATCAATGCCCAGCCTTGGGACCACGCCAATAATACGAGTAATATAAGACCAGCCAAAAATCTATTCCCAGCACACAAGTATTGTCTGGTCTGTGTCACATAATGTCACTCTGGACTTATTGTGTTGGGCTGATCCTTTTGCAGATCTACTCGGTGCAAACAGAACTGTGAGTATTTCTTATGTATATTATTTGTCAGTCAAGAAGGATATAAGCTGTTACATTGGCACAGCAGATAATATTAGACTTTCAGATTTCAGTCTTTATTCTTAGAAAGCCTTTTGAATATGGAATTTTCATTCCCGAGCATTATTTGCTAATCTATCGATCACTTTTATTTCTGTATATTTTTGATTATTTTTAACAAAAGGTTATCATGGAGCTTCTGGGTATCCCATGTATTTTATAGTTTTATGTGGCATTTTGTTTTTAAGGCTTCATGCACACTAGAAAGCTAAAAACTGCTTTAGAAACATTGTACAAAAAAATGCTATCGTGTAAAGTTTTAGCATTTTTTTTCCTGGCGTTTAGCAGTGTTTAATCTAGTGTTTAAAGGGGTTGTAAACCCTCAAGGTTTTGCATTCTATGCATTAAGGTGAAAAACCTCCCGTGATGCAGCAGCCCCCCAGAGGCCCCCTTTTACTTACCTGAACCCGGTCTTTCCAGCAATGGGGATGAGCACACCAGCTCCAACCGGTGTCTAGGGTCCTGATTGGATAGATTGATAGAAGCGCAGCCATTGGCTCCCTCTGCTGTCAATCAAATCCAATGACGTGGGAGCCGGGGCCGAGTCCTGCTGTCTGTGTCAATGGACGCAGCAGCAGGACATGGGAGCGCGCCCGCACGAGTCCCCAGAGGGAGGGCAGCTCTCTCATGGGGCACTTGAGAAGAGGAGGAGTCAGGAGCACCCCTGAGAAACCACAGAAGAGGAGGATCGGGGACCACTCGGGTGCAAAACCAACTGCACAGAGGAGGTAAGCATGACATGTTTTTTTTTGTTTGTTTTAAAACAAACCCTTACATATCCTTTAAGCCAGTGGTCTCCAAACTGCGGCCCGGGGGCCAGATGCGGCCCTTTGCTTGCTTTTATCCGGCCCTCAGGGCATAATTTCTCTCCTGTAATACCAAAGCTGGGACACAATTCCTCCCAATAACACCAACAATTGGGCCCAATGACACCAACGATGGGGCCCCTTTTTCTCCCAATGGCACCAACAATTGGGATCAATGATGGTGCACAATTGCTCCCAATAAAACTAACAATTGTGTCCAATGACACCAATGATGGGGAACAATTCCTCCCAATAACACCAATGGGACCAATGATGGGGCACAATTCCTCCCGCTGGCGTGGGGACATTTTCTACTCCCAATTGCAACAGTCTGGCCCCCTTAAAGTCTGAAGGACAGTAAACTGGCCCCCTCGTTAGAAAGTTTGGAGACCCCTGCTTTAAGCTATGTTTAGTAGCTTTAGCATTAAGGAACGGGGCCGCCAGTGTCTTTAACAACCAGTGAATAGGTGGTCCATAACAACGGTCATTCATCAGATGTCAGCAGGTGTTCCCAGTTAACAGCTGAATGTAAAAAAAAAAGCATTGCCGGCATTAAACAAATGTGAAAAAATGGCAGGCCCACCCAATCCATACAAGGCCCTTTGCGTCTGGTATGGATTTTAAGTGGAACCCCATGGCAAAAAGTAAAGAAAAAAAACGGTTCTGCCCCAAAGCACCCCCCCCCCCCCCCGTGTTGAGGGCGCATGGCCTGGTATGCTTCAGGATCACTCCTGCCAGGCTGCATGCTCGGACAAGGATCTGGTATGGGTTTTGTGGGGACCCGTGCCTTTTTTTTATTTTAGTGTGGGGGTTCCCCTTAAAATGCATACCAGACCTAAGGGTCTCGTATGGATTTGGAGGGGACCCCATGCCATTTATTTTTAAAAACATTTGACTTTGGGTTCCCCTTAAAATCCATACCAGACCCACTATTGTATTTACTTTTTTTATGAAAATTGATTGTTGATAAACAAGGGGATATCTTAAGCCTTTTTTATTGCCGGAACTATTTTTTAACATTCAGCTGTCAGAGGGGAAGATTATTGCACATTTTTACTCCTAAAAAGTCTGTGGGATGTCTATTAAGGAAAGAAGAGCCCTTCTATAATACCCCCTAAATGCTTGCTGACCAGTCACAGTCATTAAACCGTGCAGATCGGCCCTCCTGAACGAACCGCCGTAGCTGTACGGCGGTCCGTGCATGGGAGATAGCGGGTGCGCTGAATGATGTGGGAGTGTGCTCGTGGGTCCCGCGGACTTGATGTTCGCCGGCAACCCACGATCATGGTGTACAGAGACAGAACGGGGATCTGCGAGTGTAAACAAGGTGGATCCCCGTTCTGCCAGACGACATGTCAGAGATCTTCTGTTCCCAGTGATCAGGAACAGCGATCACTGTCAAGTCCCTGGACATGCCCCTACAGTTAGAGCACACTCCCAGGGAACACACTTAACCCTGTGATCGTCCCCTAGTGTTAACCCCTTCTCTGCCAGTGTAATTTCTACATTGATCAGTGCATTTTTTATAGCACTGATCAATGTAATAATGTCACCGGTCCCCAAAAAGTGTAATTTGTGGTCATATTTGTCCGCCGCAATGTTGCTGTCCCGCTAAAAAATCGCGAATCGCTGCTATTACCAGTAAAAAAAAATAACAAAAAAAATAAATAAAAGTCCCTAAATCTATCCCATAGATTGTAGGAGCGATAACTTTTGCGTGTAGAACCCTGCGGTTTTGTCAGGGAGCTCCTCACAAATTTACTTGCCAGGAGTAGTTATCTTGGTATTGGATACTGTATACACCGCCTTAAGTGTATTAGAAACTGTACACACTGTATTAGATACTGTGTACACCACCTGCACGGTATTAGCAACTATACTACGACTGTACTTTATTGTGTACGGTGTACACCACCAGAAGTGTAGGAGAAACGGTACACACTGTATTAGATTATATACTGTATACACCACCAGAAAAGTAGTAGAAACTGTACACACTGTATTAGATTATGTACACCAGAAAAGTAGTAGAAACTGTACACACTGTATTAGATTATGTACACCAGAAAAGTAGTAGAAACTGTACTGCGACTGCACTGTATTGTGTACTGTGTACACCACCAGAAGTGTAGGAGAAACTGTACACACTGTATTAGATACTGTGTACACCGCCTGCACTATATTATAAACTGTACTACGTCTGCGCTGTATTGTGTACTGTGTACACCACCAGAAGTGTAGTAGAAACTGTATAAACTGTATTAGATACTGTGTACACCACCAGAAAAATAGTAGAAACTGTACTACGGCTACACTGTATTGTGTACTGTGTAAAGCACCAGAAGTGTAGTAGAAACTCTACACACTGTATTAGATACTGTGTACACCGCTCGAATTGTATTAGAAACAGTACACCACAGAATGCACTGTAAATATAGGCTACACTGGATGCAGAGTGTATGTGTGTGTATATATATATATATATATATATATATATATATATATATAGTGGTGGTGGGTCTCTGTCCGACCAGAAAGGTTGCTGGTTTACGCCAGATTTTGGAGATAAAAAGAAACACATTAATTGCACAGCTGTGTGTTCAGCTATTTTTTTTTTCCATCAAAAATCTGTTTATTGAGCAAAACAACATTGTACAAGGTATACAAGCAGCGTACAATTTACAGTAAGCATCAAATTTTCTCAGAGAGAGTGTACACATGGACAAAGCGACAAGGGAAAACAGGCAATGCATTTGCGGTAATTCGGGTGCCTTCTAATGCAGTGACCTGTTGTAAGAGAGCAGACTACCCAACCACCCCCGGATCCCCACCCCCCTCCCAGTTCCATCCCTGGCCATGAATCCCCCCGCACTTCCCAGACATCCCTACACACAGGTTGCATGCGATTTCAGCCATTTGTCCCAAACTTTCTCATATTTGTGTGGGCAGCCCCTATGTGAATAAACCATTTTTTTGTATAGTAAAACAGTGTTAACTTCCGTCAGCCAGTGGGAGAGTTCCGGAGGGACCGGTCTCATCCACACCCGCGCTATAACCTTTCGGGCTGCAAAAAGCGTTTCGTGCAAAAATACTTTAACAAACTTGTTCATCTCCGCATTTGGGAAGACACCCAGCAGGCATGGCTTTGGCTGTAGGGTGATGGGGGACCCCATCTTGTCGTGGAGGAACTTCACCACCTGTTCCCAGTAGGCCTGGATTTTAGCACACTTCCATATCAGATGGAAAAAGGTACCTGTGTCATGGTTGCACATCGGGCAAGTAACGGGGAAGTCCCTCCTGTATTTGGAAATTCTGAGAGGCGTAAGATAGGCCCTATTTATGATAAAGGTTTGTGTGAGGCGATCTGACAGTTTTGGGGACACAAGTTTACAGGCATCTAGAGTGTCGCTCCACTCATCGTCCTCCATGGGACCCACCTCCCCCTCCCACCTGGATTTCAGGGCGTAGGCTGACACTGTCGTGCCTGGTAATGTGATCATGGTGTGGAACTGGGTGATTAACTTCTTGGGGTCGGGGTATTTAATTGCTGCCATGAGGGGGTTATCGGCCAGCACTAAGTCATCCTGTGGGAACTGGGCCCGGAAGGCGTGTCGGAGCTGGGCGTATCGAAACAACATATGATCAGGCAAGTTGTATTCAGTTTGTAATGCGTCAAAGGATTTAAGTTTACCGCCCCTGGTAATGTGTGTCAGATTGTATATCCCTCTAGAGCTCCATGCTATAGTGTCCCGTATGAGCCCCAACTCCGGAAGGGCAGCATTGTGCCACAGGGAGGTGTAGCCATGTGGGGATGAGATGCCAAGTCTGTCCGAGACCACGCTCCACACCCTCCTGTAATGAAACAGCAGGAAGTGGCAATCTCCTGTTGGTCCATACACTCCCGCTATCGCTACCAGGGGGTCTTCTGTCGGTTGGGTCCATGCTGGGCATTGGAGGCGGAGGAACCTAATCTTATCTATTTTGTCAACATGAAATTCCTGCGACAGCTGAGCAGCCAGATAGTACGCATTAAAGTCGGGTAGCGCTAGTCCAGCTAGATCGGTCCGGTTCTTAAGTCTATGCCAGGGGAGTTTATGTCTTGCGGCGCCCCAAATAAATGGTTTGAGGAGAGTTTCCAACATTTTAAAGCATCTAAGCACCAGATATACCGGGGAGTGCCACACCATGTACAAGATCTTGGGTAATAAGACCATTTTTACAAGATTTATACAGCCCATAACACCCAATGGGAGCCGAGCCCAGGCCTGGGTCCTCTGCTTTAGCATACCATACAATGGTGTGACATTCAGTGAGACATAGTCTGCCGGATCTCTAGTGGTTTGGATCCGCAGATATTTAATTTCAGCGACTCTCTGTAAAGGGAGGAGGGCCCTGTCTACTCTCACTGGGTAGCTGTCAAGAGGGAATATTTGGGACTTGTCCCAATTGATTCGAAGTCCCGAGAAAGCGCCGAAGCGCTCTATCAGGGCCAGAGCCACAGAGAGAGAGTCGGTAGAATCGTCAAGATACAAAAGTGTGTCGTCCGCATACGTGCTAATCCTTTCCTCCACCTCTCCCCTTCGCAAACCTGTTATGTCCGGGTGTGTACGTATGGCGATCGCCAGGGGCTCCGCCGCCAGTGCATATAGCAACGGCGACAAGGGGCAGCCTTGCCTCGTGCCCCTTCGCAAAGGGAACCGGTCCGAGGGCCATCCATTGGCCAGGACTCTGGCCACTGGGGCCTGGTAAAGTAGCTTTAGCCACTGTATAAATTTGGGGCCCAGGCCAAACCCTGCAAGGCATTTCCAAAGGTACCGCCATTCCACCGAGTCGAACGCCTTGGCTGTATCCAAGGCGACTACTATTCTGGAACCCGGGTTGTCGTGTTGGGCCTGAAGGTTAATGAATAGTCTCCTAAGATCAAAGGAGGTATTTCACCCTGGCATGAACCCCGCCTGGTCAGTGTGCACTAGGGAAAGGATCACAGTGTTGAGGCGTGCTGATAGCACCTTGGCTAGAATCTTAATGTCTACCTGCAACAAGGAAATGGGGCGGTACGACTCTGGTAGGCATGGGTCTTTCCCTGGCTTGGGGATCAGAACTATAGTTGCTTCCCTCATCGAGGGCGGGAGCTCGGAGCCTTCAAAGATGGAATTATAGAGGGCGAGAAGTCTAGGGACCAGAATGTCAGCATAGGCAGTATAGAATTCCACCGGCAAACCGTCTGACCCCGGCGCTTTAGATTTCGGGAGGCCAACCAGGGCAGCGGAGATCTCCTCTACCCTCAGCGGCTCCTCCAGGGCCTGTGCTTGTAAGGCGGTCAGTCGGGGGACCTGCAGGTCGGCCAGGAACTCCTCTGCCAGGGAGTCCCCTTCGGGGGCTACCGTGTCATATAGGGAAGAGAAAAATTCGCGAAACATGGCAGTCACCTGCTCTGGGTCAGTCACAAGGTCCCCCCCTGAAGAGCACAATGAAATCACCACCGGAGGCCTCTCTTCGCAGTGTACTAAGTATGCTAGTAGTTTCCCTGCTCTCTCACCGTGTTCAAATGTCCGTTGTTTTAGAAAAAAGAGCTTCTGCTTTGATTTCTCATAGTGCAGTTGGTCTACTGCCCTGGTGCACAACTTAAGTTCAGCAGCCAGGTCAGCCATTGGGTTGGCAGTGAACTCCCTCTCTTTAGTTAGGGTGAGGTCTGTGGCCCTGTCTAGCGCCTCTGCAGATTTGGTCTTAAGGGAGTTAATGCGGGATGAGATTGTTGCGCGGGCATGCAATTTAAAGGCTTCCCAAACTGCCCGTGGGGCGCAGAGCCAGAGCTGTCAGCGAAGAATTGCTCCCACTCCGACGCCAGGTCCGCATCCTCCGGGAGCAGGGTCAGCCAGAAGGGGTTTAGCCGCCAGGAGGGCGGCGGGCAGGGTTTGAGGCAGCGATAGCTCCATCCAGCATGGGCAATGGTCAGAAAGGGATCGGGGGAGAAGCCCGCGTCTCTCAGCCTAGGGAGAAGGGATTTAGATGTTAGTATTAAGTCAATGCGGGACAACGAGTGGTGCGAGGCCGAAAAGCAAGTGTACGCTCTGTCTGTGGGGTGGCCATGTCTCCATGTATCAACTAAATTGAAGTCCGCGAGGAGCCTCGCGAATCTCGTGGGGCGCGATTCCGCCGGTGCAGTCCGAGCTCCCGCCAACCTATCCAGAGAGGGGTCAAGTACCTCGTTAAAGTCACCCAGCCAAATCGCCGGTACACCGGGATACAAAGCCATATAATCAAAACCCGATATTAAGATTGTAGAGTGGAATGGGGGTGGGACATAGAATGCCATTAGCAAGAGTAGGTCCCCATACACTTTTGCTTTTAAGAAAATAAACCTGCCCAGCGGATCTATCATTGAATCCTGTAATTCAAAATTAACCGTTTTGGCAATTAGCAGGGAGACCCCCCTGGAGTGGGACGTGTGGACCGAGTGAAAACCCCAGCCCACCCATGACCGTCCTAGTGCCCTCTGGGCCAGACCCTCTGCATGAGTCTCCACTAGGACCACAATATCTGCCCGTTGTTTTTTGAGCACCGCAAAGACCGCAGAGCGCTTAATCGGGTCTCTCATCCCACGGACATTCCAAGTTAACAATTTCAGCTTGGCCATGGGATGAGACAGGTAGAGTAGGGAGCCCCAGGATTCAGACGACCCTCCATTACATCGATTAGCACTCTGCATCCACTTATATACATATCTCTGCATACCAGTAGTAGCATTTGTAAATACCAGCTATATTCGCTTTGCTCAAACACAATATACAACGAAGAAAAAAGCAAAAAAAAAGAAACAGTAACAAATAACCATTGTACCCATCCCGCCCCCCTCCCTGCCCTGCACTGTCCCCAACTGGTGCGGGCTTGATCCCTCGACTGCCAACGTGGCAACTGCAGCACCCTTAACATAGCGATAAGGTTGAACAGTAAGGATACACATAAGGAGGCCACCAACATGGTCCCATGTGGCGACCAGCTCGACCTCCCAGGGGGGGACCACGTGGCGGCATCTCCCCAGTCCCGTTTGTGGGTTGCTGCATGTGGGGCGAAAATTCGCTGTGTGCTGCGGCACAGAATAGGACCGTATCCGCTGTCTGTTGCGAGCCTTTGAGTGTTGCACCTCCCTCCACCGGGGAAGGAGAGTCCATGATAGGGATAAATGAATGTCCTCCAGGTGAAGAAAGGAGCATGCAGGGGGGAAGGAACTTCAGCAATGTATAGGTAGCGCAGGTGACCACCCCCTCCGCCCGGGTCCGCGGGCAACATAGTCCCCCGGTGGGGGACCTAGGGTCATGTGAGAGGGGGGAAACCGAGTCCAGCGCACTCCACATCCTCCGGAATGGGTTCGCACATTAGGGGGAAACACCGTGCGTCGCGTGGCTCCGGATGTCAGAGAGCAATGTCAGCATGCCGTTCGGAGCCCCCACCACTGCACAGGGAGAGAGAGCATCGGGCCCGTGGCGGACCTACAGCGGAAGGTGTCTGATGTGGTCACCTCTCAGGAGACCAGTAGGGAGGGGTGGGGGGTATCCCCGGGCAGGAGAACAGTCAGGGGTCCAGGGATCTCCACTGCATCATGCAGAGTATACTAAAGGGCCAAGGCTCCGGTGGCAACCGTGCAACATCGCGGACGGAGGAAAAATAATATAGGGAAGGGTAAGGGGGGGGGGGAGTCAGTACTTATCTACGCCCTTCTCGTCTCTCCAGCCAGGTCAGAACCTCCTCCGGATCATCAAAGAAATATGCACGGTCCTCACCCTCCACACGTAGGCGAGCTGGAAATAGCATGGCATACTTGATGTGCTTGACACGCAGTCGCCGCTTAGCCTCCATGAAGGTCTTCCTCCTGCGCTGGACCTCAGCCGAGAAGTCCGGGAAGACGGCCACCATTTTGTTATCAAAGGGAATGTTGCCCCTTTCCCTGCTCAGGCGGAGCACAGCATCTCTGTCTCTGTAGTTTAGAAGTTTTGCGATGAGTGTGCGGGGGCGGTGGAGGCCTGCCTGACATTCGATGGGCACGCTCCACAGTGAACATGGGGGAGAAGGCCGCACCGCCATAAGTGTCTTTCAACAGTTTTTCAAGAAAGTCTTGCGGGTCTCTCCCCTCCACCCCTTCAGGGAGACCAATGAACCTAAGGTTACACCTGCGGGTTCTGTTTTCAAGGTCATCTTGCTTCTGTAGCAGCTGATTAATCTGTAGCTGCATGGCTTCCGAGGAGTGTTGTAGGGGGGGGAGAGAGTCCTCTACTGTGCCCAGTCTCACCTCCGCCTCGGACACCCTGTCCCTCAACTTCTGTATGTCCTGCCGTACCAGGTCTCCTCCGTCCTCGTGGCGCTGCCATCTTGTCCCGGGGGGTCCTTCTCCTGACGGAGATATTGATCGATTTTAGGGCCCGCCGATTTGGTTGTTTTCGGCGGGGCCATGGTCGCTGAGTTGTCCGGAGTTAGCTGGAGGTTTTCAGCGCAAAAAAGCGTAGATAAAACCCCAGGATTTAGCTGAAAGGATATTCGGCCGGCGGAGCTCAGCAACCTAGCGTCCTATCCCATGCCGTTCCAGGCCACATGTGTGTTCAGCTATTTACTTCTGACCTGACTATGGCTCAGAGCCCCACCCCACAGACAGGAAGTCTGTTCCTGGGAATCAGGTGGACTCCCATCCCTCTGAGAGGAGTCAGAGCATGCATGTTTGCAGGAGGCAGATGTCATTGGTGATTGAGCAGCAAGGCGCTGACCAGGAGTAAGCGAGGAGTGAGCTTATCTCTAGGAAACTCTGTTTGTTCTGAGGAACAGACCTAAGGCCTAGGCTAAAGGCCTGAAACCGCCGGATGGCAAGAATGAAAGCCAGGAGGCTAAAGTGTTCAGTATGCAAGATACAGTAATGGTGGAACCCCCTGCGAGGGCTACTGATGTATTTGTGAACTTTTTGTGCTTTTAAATAAAAGTGGGCTACCAGGCCCCTAAAACTTCAGTTCTGGACTGGCGTACTCACTAAAAACACACCTACCGCTGGAGTCTGATCACCCCAATCTTACAATATATACACACGAGACTGTGTGTGTGTGTATATATACGAGACTGTATACATATATATTAATACACTGCCTGCACTGACTGAATATCGAGTAAACACTGAATATATAGGGCCAGATCCACGAAGCGCGGCACTTCTCTCCGTCCGGCGTAGTGTATCTCAGATACACTACGCCGCCGTAACTTACTTTTTTTTTGTACCCTCAAAGATTTCCCGCCGTAAGCTACGGCGGCGTAGTGTAACTTAGGCGGCGTAAGGGCGCGCAATTCAAATGTATGTGATGGGGGCGTGTTTTATGTTAATACGTCGTGACCCGATGTAAATTATGTTTTTTTTAACGGCGCATGCGCCGTCCGTGGGGGTATCCTAGTGCGCATGCTCGAAATTAAACCGGAACAGGCCAATGCTTACGACGGTGACGTCATTCTACACAAAGCCCTATTCGCGAACGACTTACGCAAATGACGTAACATTTTCAAAATTCGACATGGGAACGACGGCTGTACTTAACATAGGATACGCCTCATATAGCAGGGGTAACTATACGCCGGAAAAAGCCGAACGCAAACGACGTAAAAAAATGCGCCGGCCGGACGTACGTTCGTGGATCGCCGTATCTAGCTAATTTGCATACACGACGCGGAATTCGACGGATCTTGTTTTGTGGATACAAAACAGAGATACGACGGGGGAACTTTGAAATTACGCGGCGTATCCATAGATACGCCGGCGTAATTCGTTTGAGAATCTGGCCCATAGTCTATCCTTAATGCAGAGTGTGTGTGTATATGTTTGTGTGTATATATATATATATATATATATATATATATATATATATATATATATATATATATATATACAGTATACACACACATACACACTAGACTGACATATATATATATATATATATATATATATATATAAATACAAAATACACCAACACTTTACATGGCCGCCGTGTAAGCAGCCTTATATAGTGTGGGGTATGGACTTAGTCCCCCTGAGCCATGATTGGCCAAAGGCACCCTACCTTTGACCAATTAAGGCTCTCTCAGCAGAGCGCGCTGTGATTGGCTAAAGCATGCAGGTCAGGTGCATGCTTTGGCCAATCATCATACAGCAATGCAATTGCTCTTGCTTTGAATTTAGACCCCCATATCTTTCCTCTGGCCTCCAAATCATCTTATCAAACCAAGCTGGTAACGGCTTGTTAAAGTGGATGTAAACCCTCAGAGTTAGTTGACTCAGACTGTATGATTTTTCACAAAATTTGGGCCTCTGTTCCAGCCATGACGTTACTGTGAGTGACCACTATTGTTGTCTGGGTTGTCCTTATCACTCCAGGCCAAGGGTGGCAGCAGTCAGGTCAAGGTGTTTTGGGTGTTCCCCTTCAGCAGCCAATCAGAGGGAGTTGATCGTCCCGCTGTGCATGCTGGGGAGGAGAACTTAAGGGTCAGAAGTCATTAGTTCGGGGTCATCACCGATCCTGGTCTGTCGTCCCACCACCCCTGTGTGTGGCCCTCCTGGCCCGGGGGGGGGATGTGTGTTCAAGTGTTCCTGGCTCCAGGGTTTTGATCTAAGTAGGCCCGGTAGTCAGTGGTCCTGTGCTGTTCATCCTGGAGGGAGGAAGCCACTAGATGAAGAACCTATCTTGGAGAGCACCGAGCACGAGGCTGGTATCTCATGAGAGGCCTCGAACTTCATTGAAGGATGCACTATTACTGAGAGGCTGAGTGATGGTCGCCTGTCAGTTCTGAGTTCACAAGAATTTATTCAAGAGAGGATTCTGGACCGAATACATCTCCATCTTTGGGAAGGTCTGTGGCAGAGACTTTACCAAGTTTCCGTGTGACATTCTGGCTGCTAGGCTGGTGAGAGAGGCCTATCCAGGTGCACAATACCCACTCTGGCTAGAGTGGCGACGAAAGCTATGTTGCTGGAAGCAGGAGTGTTTCTGAACAAAAGTTATACACCTGAACCTATTACCCTTCTACCTCTTTAACTACTACTTTTATTCTCTTACCACGTTGGGTAAATAAAGCAAAGAAAAAGAAGCCTAAAGTGTGGACATTGAAGTTTTTTTTCTCAACTCTCATTTGATACCCTAGACGGCGAAGAAATAGAGGTAACATGCCACCCGAAACAAATGAGCAGGTCCTTCGGGGGTAGTGCTACACTAAATTGGCAGTTTAGTTTTAGTCCCATGTTAGTCTTCTGCAATTGTTTTAGTTTTAGTTGTTGTGACAGGAGGGCCTGTGAAACCCAGTATCCCTTGGAAAGTATGGGATACCCTTGTTTTAGCTCCCCATGCACCTCTTATGTCTAAATCACCCTGTGTCAATTGGGAGCACAGGGGGGGAAGAAATTAATGGACAATAACCACTTAACCCCCGGACCATATTGCTGGTCAAAGACCAAGCCACTTTTTGCGATTCGGCACTGCGTTGCTTTAAATGACAATTGCGCGGTCCTGTGATGTGGCTCCCAAACAAAATTGGCGTTCTTTTTTTCCCACAAATAGAGCTTTCTTTTGGTGGTATTTGATCACCTCTGCAGTTTTTAGTTTTTGCGCTATAAACAAAAATAGAGCGACAATTTTTTTTTCCCTCAGTTTAGTCCGATACGTATTCTTCTACCTATTTTTTGTAAAAAAAAATCGCAATAAGCGTTTATTGATTGGTTTGCGCAAAAGTTATAGCGTTTACAAAATAGGGGATAGTTTTTTCTTAATATTAGCATTAGCATTTTTCTTAATATTTTTTTTTTACTAGTAATGGTGGCGATCAGCGTTTTTTTTTTTCGGTACTGCGACATTATGGCAGACACTTCGGACACTTTTGACACATTTTTGGCACCATTGCCATTTTTATAGCGATCAGTGCTATAAAAATGCATTGATTACTATAAAAATGCCACTGGCAGTGAAGGGGTTAACCACTAGGGGCGAGGAAGGGGTTAATCATGTTCCCTGGGTGTGTTCTAACTGAAGGGGGGGGTGGACTGACATGGGGAAATTACGAATCGCTGTTCATACATTGTATGAACTCCCGGTTCTCGCTCTGTAACGAGCGTTTGCCCGGCGGTGTCAGGGGCGAGCGGGGGGCGCGCGTGCACGCATCCGGTGGCACACGCGCGCCCCTATTGGCTACTGGGAGAGGTGACGTATAGCTACGTGCTCTCGCCCAGCAGAGCTGACCTGCCGCTGGCGGCTGGTCGGCAAGCAGTTAAGAATGTGGCTTGGGTTACTTAAAATGGAACCCTGTATATGCCATATTAGAAAGACTGACTGATTCATACTGTTATGAGGCACCGGTCTGTCTGTTGTTTGTTATAATGTAAATTAGTCTAGTGTGGCTTCTCTTTCAGCCATTGTAGTCTGGGCTAATTAACCCTGTAATTGTGCGAAGGAGTTCTGTGTTGATTTGTGATAATGTTGGTTGTGTCTTCTGAGCTACAAGACGGCAAGGTCATGTCTCTGAGTCATCTAGGCTGTCAAAAGGGATTAGTTAATGAGCTCATGTTAATTAGGTTTCTGGTCACAGGTGTATTTCCAGAGTAATATGAGCAGGAGGTATGCACCTCTTCTTTTCACTGTGTATAGAACTTGTATTGCTTCCAATAAAGATTCATTCCTGCTTGACCCTCAAGACAGAGCTTTGTCTCGTATTTTGGGGGAGAATTATTCGTATTGGTTTCTTGTTTGGCTGGTTGAAGTGTTCGGTAGCTGCCTTGGTGTTCGGGAATGGAACGACTTTAACCCCTTTCATACCCGGGGTGTCGTGACAGTCGTATTTAGTCGACTAAATCTCCAGTACATTTTAGTTGACTAAAACTCATTTTAGTCATCTAAAATCTAATGGGTGTAATTCAATTGTAATGCATTAGTTAACATGTCTCTACAATTTCCTAACTCATTACAGGGAGTGCAGAATTATTAGGCAAGTTGTATTTTTGAGGATTCATTTTATTATTGAACAACAACCGTGTTCTCAATGAACCCAAAAAACTCATTAATATCAAAGCTGAATATTTTTGGAAGTAGTTTTTAGTTTGTTTTTAGTTTTAGCTATTTTAGGGGGATATCTGTGTGTGCAGGTGACTATTACTGTGCATAATTATTAGGCAACTTAACAAAAAAAAAATATATACCCATTTCAATTATTTATTTTTACCAGTGAAACCAATATAACATCTCAACATTCACAAATATACATTTATTACATTCAAAAACAAAACAAAAACAAATCAGTGACCAGTATAGCCACCTTTCTTTGCAAGGACACTCAAAAGCCTGCCATCCATGGATTCTGTCAGTGTTTTGATCTGTTCACCATCAACATTGCGTGCAGCAGCAACCGCAGCCTCCCAGACACTGTTCAGAGAGGTGTACTGTTTTCCCTCCTTGTAAATCTCACATTTGATGATGGACCACAGGTTCTCAATGGGGTTCAGATCAGGTGAACAAGGAGGCCATGTCATTAGTTTTTCTTCTTTTATACCCTATCTTGCCAGCCACGCTGTGGAGTACTTGGACGCGTGTGATGGAGCATTGTCCTGCATGAAAATCATGTTTTTCTTGAAGGATGCAGACTTCTTCCTGTACCACTGCTTGAAGAAGGTGTCTTCCAGAAACTGGCAGTAGGACTGGGAGTTGAGCTTGACTCCATCCTCAACCCGAAAAGGCCCCACAAGCTCATCTTTGATGATACCAGCCCAAACCAGTACCCCACCTCCACCTTGCTGGCGTCTGAGTCAGCTGGAGCTCTCTGCCCTTTACCAATCCAGCCACGGGCCCATCCATCTGGCCCATCAAGACTCACTCTCATTTCATCAGTCCATAAAACCTTAGAAAAATCAGTCTTGAGATATTTCTTGGCCCAGTCTTGACGTTTCAGCTTGTGTGTCTTGTTCAGTGGTGGTCGTCTTTCAGCCTTTCTTACCTTGGCCATGTCTCCGAGTATTGCACACCTTGTGCTTTTGGGCACTCCAGTGATGTTGCAGCTCTGAAATATGGCCAAACTGGTGGCAAGTGGCATCTTGGCAGCTGCACGCTTGACTTTTCTCAGTTCATGGGCAGTTATTTTGCGCCTTGGTTTTTCCACACGCTTCTTGCAACCCTGTTGACTATTTTGAATGAAACGCTTGATTGTTCGATGATCACGCTTCAGAAGCTTTGCAATTTTAAGAGTGCTGCATCCCTCTGCAAGATATCTCACTATTTTTGACTTTTCTGAGCCTGTCAAGTCCTTCTTTTGACCCATTTTGCCAAAGGAAAGGAAGTTGACTAATAATTATGCACACCTGATATAGGGTGTTGATGTCATTAGACCACACCCCTTCTCATTACAGAGATGTACATTACCTAATATGCCTAATTGGTAGTAGGCTTTCGAGCCTATACAGCTTGGAGTAAGACAACATGCATAAAGAGGATGATGTGGTCAAAATACTAATTTGCCTAATAATTCTGCACTCCCTGTATAGACTGCTGGAGTGAAAAATCTAATATGTTATTATTTATGGAATTGAGGAATGCACATGCACTACAGACCAATGCAAATTTTGAAGTCAAATTTCAATTTAGTTTTAGGGCCAGATCCACGTAGCGGATCGTATTTTTATGCAGGCGTAGCGTATCCTAGTAACGCTACGCCGCCGCAACTTTGAGAGGCAAATGCTGTGTTCACAAAGCATTTGCCTCTAAAGTTACGTCGGCGTAGCGTAATTCTCCCGACGTAAGGGCGCGCAATTCAAATCTATGTGATGGGGGCGTGTTTTATGATAATACGACGTGACCCGACGTCAATGAAGTTTTTTTTTCTTAACGGCGCATGCGCCGTCCGTGGGGGTATCCCAGTGCGCATGCTCGAAATTAAATTGGAACAAGCCAATGCTTACGACGGTGACGTCATCCTACGCAAATCCCTGTTCGCGAACGACTTACGCAAATGACGTAACATTTTCAAAATGCGAGGCGGGAACGACGGCCATACTTAACATAGGATACGCCTCATATAACAGGGGTTAACTATACGCCGGAAAAAGGCGAACGCAAACGACGTAAAAAAATGCCACGGCCGGACGTACTTTGTGGATCGCCGTATCTAGCTAATTTGCATACTCGACGCGGAATTCGACGGAAACGCCACCTAGCGGCCAACGTAAATATGCACCTACGATCCGACGGCGTACTAAGATGTACGCCTGTCGGATCGAGCCCAGATTCCGTTGTATCTTGTTTTGTGGATCCATAGATACGCCGGCGTAATTCGTTTGAGGATCTGGCCCTTAGTCTTTTGACTAAAATTAAATTTTAGTTTTAGTCCCATTTTTAGTCTTTTGACTAAAATGCCATTTTCGTTTTAGTCGTATTTTAGACATCTCAGTTGTTTTAGTTTTAATCGTATTTTAGTTGACTAAAATAGCATTCATTTAAATCGACTAAAATGTTTTAGTCGACGAAATTAACACCGGTGAAATGCAAACACGTTTTCTGTTCCTTTTTCTATTTCTTCAGGCACCATGTCGTCATCTTTCCCTCAGAGCTGCGCTCTCAGCACTATGAAAGTATCTGTATACAACTGGAGGGTGCTGGAAATGCGAGCAACATAAAGATCTTTCTAAGTCAGGAAGCAAAGAGCACCACCCTCATAAACAAGAGGCTCAAGCAAGACTCCATATCCACCTGTATTCCTGTTCTGGTACAGTAAACCTATAGGCTCCAATCACAGCTTGCTGAAGTGAAGTGTGGGAAATAGTTGAAGAGTACCCTACTGAAGGATTAAATATAGGGTTGAGCGAACCCGAACTGTAAAGTTCGGGTTCGGTATGGACTTTGGGTTTTTCCCGAACCTGGACCCGAACCCGAATAATTGAAAAAAATTCGGGTCCGGGATCGGAGTTCGGGAAAAAAAATGTGCGGAGGTCCCCGCAAATTCAATAACCAGACCCTTTAGGTCTGGTATGGATATTCAGGGGAACCCCGCCGTCAATTTAAAACAAAAATTACGTGCGGTTCCCCCTAAATATCCATAACCAGACCCGTTATCCGAGCACGTTGACCTGGCCGGCCGCAGAAAAGAGGGGGGGACAGAGTGCGCCCCCCCCTCTCCTGAACCGCACCAGGCCACATGCCCTCAACATGGGGAGGATGTCCCCATGTTGATGGGGACAAGGGTCTCATCCCCACAACCCTTGCCCGGTGGTTGTGGGGGTCTGCGGGCGGGGGGCTTATCAGAATCTGGAAGACCCCTTTAACAAAGGGGATCCCCAGATCCTGGCCCCCCCCTGTGTGAAATGGTAATGGGGTACACTGTACCCCTACCATTTCACGAAGGAAGTGTAAAGTCTTGTTAAAAAAAAAACACACACACAATAAAGTCCTTTATTAATAAAAAAAAGAAAAAAATTCCAGTGGTGATAATCCACTCGTTCCCGGCTTCCTGCGTTGTCCTGATCCTGCGATGGCTGCGGGTGATCTCCAGCGATGAGAAGATCCTGCGTCGGGTGATCTCCGCTCCAGCGATGAGAAGATCCATCCATCCGGAGCGCAGCATCGCCGACCTCCTCTCACCGCTGGACACAGCCCAGCGAATGACGTGCTGCAGCTGTGACATTACTTATATAGAGGAGGCAGGGCCACCCGTCACGTGACCCCGCACCCTCTGACGTACCCTCTGCTACGCCACTGGGGAAGCCCAGGGTCTTTCCTCTTCCAGGCCATTTCTGACAATTCGCTCCTTCATATAAAAAAAATTTTTTGCTAGAAAATTTACTTAGAACCCCCAAACATTATATATATATATATATATATATATATATATATATATATATATATATATATATATATAGGGCTCAAAATTTCAAGTCCTGAGCTACTAGCCAGGCCTCAAGGCGTACTCGCCACCAGTTACCCCACCCAACCCCTACCATGTCCCGCCCCCTAATCCCACCTCTAGACACGCCCTCAGAAATCTCATGAAATGACACTTAAATGTTTTATGCAGAATTAAGTTATAAAAATAAATATTAACAACAATTTTATCCGTGCTCAAAAATGCAGCCTGCCCATGTCTACCAATGCAGCATGTGTCCCCAGTGCAGCAAAATGTCCCCACTTTGCAGCCAGAGTCCCCCCACTTTGCAGCCAGAGTCCCCCCACAATTGCAGCCTACCTGTGCTGGGTAGGAGAGGAGCCGGAGCCGAGGCCGCCTGGTTGTTCAAACCGCGGGGAATATAATGGCTTTCAATTCAATAGCTGTGTACCCGCTGTGCGCGTCATATACAGCCCCTCCCCCTTGTCCGGGAAACTTTAATAGACAGATCACCCATCCAATCCTGGAATGGGTGATCTCCTTATCAAAGTGCGAGCACTTTTTGAAATTAACCACTTCCCTACACACCCATAGTAATATGACATCCGCAGGAGGGATCTCCCATCCTGGCCAGGCGTCATATGGCATCCTGGGCTTCCCGGCCATCTAGGGGGCACATGCGCGTCCGCGGTATCACTTGGGACAGCCGGGCACCCGCAATTGCCCGCGATCACAGCAGAACTGTGGATCTGTGTGTGTAAACACACAGATCCACGTCCTGTCAGGCCCCGTACTCACGACCAAACATGTCTGCTGAAACTGGTCCGCAGACCAATTTCAGCAGACATGTTCCGTCGTGTGTACAGCCACGCGGACAGGATTCCAGCAAACAATTGTCTGACAGACCGTTTCTGAGCAGACAACTGTTTCCCGGACTTGCTTTAAAACAGTCCGCTGGAAACCTGTCCGCCCGGACATGTACGGTCGTCTGTACAGACCTACCGTACATGTCCTGCCGCCCGCCATCCCTCGCATGCGTCGAATGACTTCGACGCATGCGTGGAAGCATTTTCAAGGCAGGCCGCCCATGCCGGCGCGTCATTGTCGCGGCGACACCGCATCATCGACGCGTCGACACCGCGGACACGCCCCGCGTATTGTTTACGCGCGGTCTTCTGTTCGATGGTGTGTATAGCCATCGAACAGAAGTCCCCGGGCAGTCCCCGGCCAGACATGTCCGATGGAAACGGTCTGCAGACCGTTTTCATCGGACATGTCCTGCCGTGAGTACTCGGCCTCAGAGGTGAGGAGACCGATGTGTGTTCCCAGTACAGAGGAACACCGATCGGTCTCCTCCCCTTGTGAGTCCCCCTCCCCCTACAGTTAGAAGCACTCCTTAGGGAACATATTAACCCCTTGTTTGCCCCCTAGTGTTAACCCCTTCCCTGACAGTCACATTATACAGTAAGGCCCCGTACACACGACCAAACATGTCTGCTGAAACTGGTCCGCGGACCAGTTTCAGCAGACATGTTCGGTCGTGTGTAGGCCCGAGCGTGCAGGATTCCAGCAAACATTTGCCCGCCGGGCCTTTTCCCAGCGGGCAAATATTCCTGGACTTGTTTTAAAACAGTCCGCTGGAATCCTGCCCGCTCGGACATGTTCGGTCATCTGTACAGACCTACCGTACATGTCCGAGCGCCCGCCATCCCTCGCATGCGTCGAATGACTTTGACGCATGCGTGGAAGCATTTAACTGGCAGGCCCGCCCACGTCGCCGCGTCATCGTCGCCGCGACGGCGCGGACACGCCCCGCGTATTGTTTGCGCGCGGATTTCTGTACGATGGTTAGTACAGCCATCGTACAGAAATCCCCGGCCAGACATGTACGGTGAAAACGGTCCGGCGGACCGCTTTCTTCGTACATGTTTGGTCATCTGTACACGGCCTAACAGTAATCAATGCATTTTTATAGCACTGATCGCTGTATAAATGCGAATGGTCCCAAAAATTTGTCAAAATTGTCCGATGTGTCCGCCGCAATGTCGCAGTCACAATAAAAATCGCAGATCGCGGCCATTACTAGTAAAAAATAAAACTAAATAAAAATAGCATAATTCTGTCCCCTATTTTGTAGACGATATAACTTTTGCGCAAACCAATCAATATACCCTTATTGCGATTTTTTTTTATCAAAAATATGTACTAAACTGAGGAAATGTTTTTATTTTGGCACTTTGAATGACAATTGCCCGGTCATGCAACACTGTACCCAAATTAAATCTTTATGTTTTTTTCCCCACAAATAGAGCTTTCTTTTTTTTTTTTTTTGATCACCTCTGCGGTTTTTATTTTTTGCGCTATAAACAAAAGAGCGACAATTTTGAAAAAAAACAAAAAATGTTTTTGATTTAATAAATATCACAATTTAAAAAAAAATTATAAAAATGTCTTCAGTTTAGACCGATATAAGCGTTTATTGATTGGTTTACGCAAAAGTTATAGTGTCTACAAAATAGGGGATAGTTTCATGGCATTTTTATTTTATTTACTAGTAATGGTGGCGATCTGCGTTTTTTTTTTTTTTTTGATCGTGACATATCGGACACTTTTGACACATGTTTGGAACCATTCAAATTTATACAGCGATTAGTGCTATAAAACTGCACTGATTACTGTGTAAATGTGACTGGCAGAGAAGGGGTTAACACTAGGGGGCGCTGAAGCGATTAATATGTTCCCTAAAGTGTGTTCTAACTGTAGGGGGAGGGGACTCACAAGGGGAGGAGACCGATGTGTGTTCCTCTGTACTGGGAACACACATCAGTCTCCTCACTGCTGACAAGACATGGATCTGTGTGTGTATGGTCCTACCGTGATTGTGGGCAATCGTGGGTGCCTGGTGGACATCGCAGCCGCTGGGCACGAGCACCGGATCCCGAGCAATACGGCAGGGGCGCGCCCCCTAGCCGCCCGGGAAGCCAAAAAAAAAAAAAATGTAATTTGGGTACAGTGTTGCATGACCGCGCAATTGTCATTCAAAGTGCGACAGCGCTGAAAACTAAAAATTGGTCTGGGAAGAAAGGGGTGAAAATGCCTGGTATAGAAGTGGTTAAAAAAAAAAAAACAGTAAAGTTAGCCCTATTTTTTTGTATAATGTGAAAGATCATTTTATGCTGACTAAACAGATACCTAACATGTTACATTTTAAAATTGCATCTGTCCGTGGAATGGCGGCAAACTTCGGTGCTTAACCACTTAAGGATCCCTTCATGGCGATCTACGTCGGCAGAATGGCACAGCTGGGCACAGTCACGTACCTGTACGTGTCTCTTTAAGGCCCAGCCGCGGGGTCGCGAGCGTGCCGCCGCTCGTGACCCGGTCTGTAGCTCCGTGACCACGCCCGTGGGACCCGCGGACCCGATCGCCACTGGTGTCCCGCGATCGGTCACCTTCCCCGTTCTTCATTGTGGCAATGTCAGTGATCGTCTGTTCCCTGATATAGGGAAAGACGGTCACTGATGTCACACGTCCAGCCCCGCCCCCTACAGTTAGAAACACATATGAGGTCACACTTAACCCCTACAGCGCCCCCTAGTGGTTAACTCCCAAACTGCAATTGTCATTTTCACAGTAAACAATGCATTTTTATAGAATTTTTTTGCTGTGAAAATGACAACGGTCCCAAAAATGTGTAAAAATTTACCGATGTGTCCGCCATAATGTCGCAGTCATGAAAAAAAAACGCTGATCGCCGCCATTAGTAGTAAAAAAATAAATATTTATAAAAATGCAATAAAACTCACCCCTATTTTGTAAACGCTATAAATTTTGCGCAAACGCTTATTGTGTTTTTTTTTTTAACAAAAATATGTAGAAGAATACGTATCGTTCTAAACTGAGGAAAATATAAGTTTTTTATATATTTTTGGGGGATATTTATTATCGCAAAAAGTAAAAAATATTGAATTAAAAAAAAAAAATTTGCTCTATTTTTGTTTATAGCGCAAAAAATAAAAACCGCAGAGGTGATCAAATACCACCAAAAGAAAACTCTATTTGTGGGAAAAAAAGGACGCCAATTTTGTTTGGGAACCACGTCGCACGGCCGCGCAATTGTCAGTTAAAGTGACGCAGTGCCGAATCGCAAAAAGGGTCAAGGTCCTTAACCTGCATAATGGTCCGGGTCTTAAGTGGTTAAAATTTTCCATAGGCGCCGCTTTAAACGCCTTTTCAAATTACCAATAGAGAAGAGAAGGGATCACCGCTCCAGGTGGGTCACTATGTAGAGATGGACTGACTCAGGATACCGTGGGTGCTGGCAATGCACTGACCATGCATAAGATACGAAGAAAGAGGATGGATAGCCGCACTCCAATGACCAAACGGTTGTCTTTTATTCAAAAAAGCACAGCAAGTACATCACTTCACAGGTGCAACAAAGGAACAGGTAGATAGCCGACGCGTTTCGCACTAAGCTAGTGCTTAATCATGGCCAGTTTAGAGTTGCACAGGAGGTCAGGTGCTAAACATATTGCTCTCCCTCTGAAGTTCGCGACATGCAAATGTGTGGTTTGATTTCCGTTTAGATATGCGAGCGGGAGTAATGTATGCGTTCGCATTTTTGCGCAAGCACGGTGGGATGGGGATGCTTCAATTTTTTTTATATATAATATATATTTGTTTTATACAAAAATATATTTTTCTCTTCCAAACTGTAGATTCCGGATCCCTCTCACGGGAACGAAGAGATTGCTAAACTACAAGTTTCCATCTTTATTATTTTTTTTTTTTTTTTTTTTTTTTTTTTTTTTTTTTTTTTTTTTTTTTTTTATTTACTTCAGACTCCACCTCATAGAGTGTGCATTTACATGCTCATGTTCTGCGTACCAGCCCATTGCATCTCTATTTCGGTTTTGCATCATTAGTGTCTCTGTTTCTTATGCAAGTTGTTTTTGTTTTCCCTCTTTTATGTTTTTTTTTTTTTTTTTTTTTTTTTTTTTTTTTTATATTAAGTATATATATGTATAATTTTCTTGAATACATTTTTAACTTCTTTTGCTAGACGTATACAAAAGTTTTTCCCTTAATACTTCACCCCCCTTACCCGTCCCTCCTCCCCCCTCCTATCTCACCAAAACAATCTCCTTATGCCTCTACTTCTCTCTGATTTTTCTATAGTGGCCTTAAATATCTTCTCTTAACTTTTCTGCGTAACTCCACGATTTCTTGAAAGTTCTCCAATTTTCCCATTTCATATTTTGTAATATGTTATTGCCCTCCATGTCCTCCTGCAGTTCCTCCATTTTATACGTTTCTTCAACCGCATCGATCCATTCCCAGATCGATGGGCATTCCACCTCTTGCCAGCCCCTTGGAATTAATCTTTTGGCAGCATTCAGTAGGTGTGGTACTAGCGATTTTTTATAACTTTTAATGCCTTCTTCCCCCCCATGGAACAGGACAACCCAAGGGTCCATCTTTATCTTTTTCTTTGTAATCTCTTCGACGCAGGCCAATATTTTTTCCCAGTACCTCCTTATCTTAGGGCATCCCCACCACAGGTGTGCCATATTTCCTGGTGAACCGCAGCCCCTCCAGCACTCTCCAGTTTGTCCCTCTTTGAACTTTTTTAATTTGTCTGGTGTCATGTACCATCCAGCTATGCATTTAAAACACATCTCTGCTGTGCGGCTATCTACCGCGGAGGAGTGTGTCAGGGTCAGTATTTTCTCTATTGTGATCCTATCCCGATGTGTTCCTAGTTCCCTTTCCCATTTTTTAATGAATGGGGGTATGTTCTGCTCTTCCATCTTCAGTAACATCTTATATAGTCCCGAGGTAGATCCTCTGGCATTTTTTGTAGAGCATATTTTTTCCAATTCCAATAACTGATCTCCCGACCTCAGTGGGTGTGGAAGGTCTTGGATAAAATGGTTTAGTTGCCGATATCTCCATTCATTAATTTCCAGGAAAGAGTTTCTTAATTTCAGCTCCTGTAGTGTTAAAATGTGCCCTTCTTTCATTATATCCCTTAATTGTATAGTGTCCATTTTAATCCAATTTCCCCCCACTTGTGTTTTACCTGGTGCAAAATAATCATTATTCTTTAGTGATATAAGGGGTGAATTGTACTCTTTCACAATTTTTTTATAGACCGTGTCCCAAACTTTAAGTGCATTTTTAGTTATCTCGTGTGCGTTTTTATCTATTGTCCTAAATTGGGGAGGGTTCCAAATTATCTTATCTAACCTTGCCTGTGATAATTCATTTTCTACACTAACCCACCTTTTTTCTTTACTAGCTCTGGCCCACTCCACCACTCTTGTTAATATCACCGCCTCATAATATCTCTTGACATCGGGGACCGCTAATCCGCCCTTTTTTTTTGGTTGTTTTAGGGTCTGAAGTGCTATCCTGTGTTTCTTATTTCTCCATATATAATTCATTATTAATTTTCTAAGGGCCGAGAGAAATGTCCCGGGGAGGGCAATGGGGATCATCTGGAATTTATATAAAATTTTTGGTAGAATAACCATTTTGCAGAAATTAATTCGTCCTAACCATGATATTGCCCTGTTTTCCACCCTTTTTGTTTCTGTCTTAATTTCATTTAATAAGGGGATAAAATTTATCGTATACATCTCCCTAGTAGATTTTGCTAGCCGTATTCCTAGGTATTTAAGTTCTTCAACCCAAGCAAATTTGTACTTCGTTTTTAGGAGTTGCTCTTCTATCTTGCTTATGTTTATACTCATAATCTCCGTTTTTGTGATGTTTAATTTAAAGTTTGAGATTTCTCCGTATTCGCTACATAGGTTTAGAAGGTTTGGGATTGATGTTTTGGGTTCCATTAAATAGAAGAGGACGTCGTCTGCAAAAGCTGCAAGTTTATGTTCTTCCTCTCCTATTTTGACCCCTTTTATTTTTTGAGAGTTTCTGATCCTAGCCAGCAGGGGTTCCAATGCGAGCACAAACAGTAATGGCGATAGAGGGCACCCTTGCCTTGTACCGTTTCTCATTAAGAAGGTTTGAGAGAGACTTCCATTTATTTTTATTTTGGCCGTGGGGGACCTGTAGAGGGTGCCAATCCACTCCATCATCCTCTGTCCAAACCCCATTTCCTTCAGGGTGAGCAACATGAGTCCCCAGTCTACCCTGTCAAACGCTTTTTCTGCGTCTATCGACAGGAGTAGGCCTGGGGACCTCGCCGCCTTCATTTTCCGGAGGATTAACAGTGTTCTAACCCCATTGTCTCTCCCCTCTCTTCCCTGGATAAAACCCGTCTGGTCCGGGTACACCAATTTCGCCATTTCCTGTTTAACTCTCCCGGCCAATACCTTTGCAAATAGTTTTAAATCTGTATTGAGCAGAGATATCGGCCGGTATCCTGAACAATTTCCGATGTCCTTCCCTTCCTTAGGGATAACGGTGATAGTTGCCTCTGATGCCTCTTTACTTAGTTCGTACTCCTTTCCAAGCCCATTAAAGTACTGGCATAGCCTTGGCAGAAGTATCTCCTTAAATTTTTTGTAATACATTACTGTAAAGCCGTCTGGCCCCGGGCTTTTACCTGAGGCAGAGCTTGATAATGCTACTTTAATTTCGTTTTCCGTTATTTGCCTGTCCATCCCCTCTGCGTCTATTTGACTGACTTTTGATAACCTTGCTTCTTCTAAGAATGCTGAGATTTTATTGTCTTTCTCCCCTTTTTGCCAGTTTTTTTGTTCTACTGAGTATAATTTTTCGTAGTATAATCTAAATGTTTCAGCAATATCTTTTGTTGTGTGCAAGACCTCTCCTTTTTCGTTTTGAATTTTATCTATATAATTCCTTGATTTCTTTTTTTGTACCATCCGAGCCAGATGTTTGCTTGTTTTATTTCCCCACCTATATCTCTCCCTTGCCACTAAGTTAAATTCCCTTCTTGTTTCCCGATCGATAAGTTCTTTAAGTTCGTTCCGCTTATTAACTAGGTCCAAATAAATATCTCGTTGTTTACCATTTTTCTTATGTGTTAGTTCTAAATTGAAGATCTCCTCTACTAATTTTTCCTTTTTACTGTTCATTTCTTTTTTCCTCCTTGCCCCTTCGGAGATTAACACCCCTCTAATCACCGCCTTATGGGCATCCCATAATGTTGCTGCCGAAATTTCATCTGTCTTATTTATCTTAAAATATTCCTCTAATTCTTTTTTAACCCTCATTAAACTTTTCTCTTCTATTAGTAGTTTCTCATTTAGTCTCCAATTCAGATAGGTCCTTTGATTGCCTATGATATTTATGGATATGCTAATTGGAGCATGATCGGAAATCGTCATGGTCTCTATTTTTGTCTCGACTACCGCATCTAACATTCTATGCTCAATGAAAATGTGATCGATCCGGGAGTAGCTCTCGTGTACATGGGAGTAAAATGTATAATCTTGTTTGCTTGGGTTAAAGATCCTCCATGTGTCTACTAATTGACTTCTATGTAGACTACCCTTTACCTTTCTTAATTGCCTTTCTTGAGTTTCTAATGTCTGATGTGTTTTATCGGCCTTTGTGTCCATACAGAAGTTTAAATCTCCTCCCAATATTATCTTTCCCCTACTGAAGTCTTTTAGTTTCCCCAGGATTCCCTGGAGGTATTTCATCGGGGAGGTATTCGGTGCATATATGTTTACAAGAGTATATTCCTCCTCCTCTAGTTTTCCCCTTAAAAAGAGGAATCTCCCTTCTGGGTCTGTCAATCGGTCTGTTAACACAAACCTAATCCCCTTAGCTATCCCGATTGCTACCCCTCTGGCCCTTTTAGTGATGGTGTCACCATAGTACCATGTGGGGAAGTCAGGGGAATATAGCTTTATGTTTGATCCTAATGTAAGATGGGTTTCTTGTAGGAGGACTACATCTGATCTATACCTCTTTAGTTCCTTTAGTACCTTATGCCTCTTTGATGGACTATTGAGGCCTTTTACGTTATAAGATAGGCATTTAATTACCGGCATCTTGATTGTTGGTTACAGTTTCTTCCGATTGTTTTGGTGAGATAGGATATCTTCCCCCCTCCCTCCCTTCCCTCCCCCTCCCTTCTTCCCTTCCTTCCACCCTCCCCCCACCCTCCTCCCCCCCCCCTCCTCCCACCCCCCCGTTTGATCTCATCCCGTCCCCCTCTTTCCTCCCCCCCTCCCACCCTCCCAATTGGCCTTTTAAAGACCTCTGAACCAATTACCCTTCCTTGGTTCAGTTCGCTCTGGGTGAGGTTTAGGATTTTTCCTCCACCCCCCCCCCTTTAGAGAGAGGGGGTGGAGGACTAGCTGCAATCATCCTCTCCGTATCCGCCCGATGCCCAAAAAACAAAAAAGAAACAAAAACACAGGGGAGGTACGTCCTCAAAGGAGGACTCCAGAGAGGCATGTTGCAGTTTAAATCGGGACCGGGTGGACAGAGAGGGAGAGGGGGGGATCCCTGAAAAGGAAAACCCCCTCCCTCCCTCCCATCCCCCCCCTACACCCATCCCGGCAAGTCGGGGACCGGAATATCCAATTTCCTGCAAAATTCACTTAAATCCTCTGGAAATCTCAAGATCGCTGTTCTTCCCTCTCTAGTCCCAATTAAACACGCAGGGAATCCCCAGTTGTATTTAATATTTAGATCAATCAACTGTTTTAGGAGTGGTTTTAACAACCATCTCCTCGCCAAGGTTTCTGGGGCCACATCGGTAAAGATCCGGATTTCTACCCCTTCGAAAACTATCGGGGGTTGCCCCCTCAGTTTTTTCCATATTTCTTCTTTATCTTCATAGAATCGAAACCTTATTATAACATCTCTTGTTAGCTCGGATGGTGCTCTTTTCGGATTTCCCACACGATGTACCCTTTCGATCATGATAGGATTGTCTGCTGTTCTTTTCAGTACAGGCTTAAATATCATCTGCATTATTACCCTGAGATCCTCCCCCCTCTTCTCTGGTATTGATTTTATCCTCAGATTTTGTCTGCGGTTTCTGTTTTCCTGGTCTTCTAATTTATAAAGGATAAGCCTCTGTTGTGATTGAATCTGATCGATCTGAATTTTTAGTACATTTGATTCTTGGGCTTGTTTCTCAATTTGCTCCTCTGCTGATTCTATTCTGACGAGCATGTAACCCAAATCTGTCCGCAAGTTCTGTATTTCCCCCTTTATTGCATTTTCCAGCTTTAGCAACATCTCTGCCATTTCACCCTTTGAGGGGGACTGTGCGTCTATCCTACTGCTTTCCAGTCCGCTACCCATAGGCACCTCCTCTCTTGATTCCAGAGAAATTTCTCCGGAGATTTCACTCTGGGGCTTCTTATTTTCATTCTTTTTTATTTTGTTACCTTGTTGTTGCTTTGTTGTCCCCTGAGCTCCGAGAGCCTGCGGGCTTTCTCCACTGGTCACGAAGGGCCTTATTGAGCTTGTAGCTGTTATATTTCTTGGGGTAGTGGGGGGGCCCCCCTTTGTTGATCTACTTATCATTCTACTCATGTTGGATTCTTTCCTCCTGATTCTCTTCCCCAGCTTGACCCTTTGTTTCCAAAAAGAAAGGAAAACCAGGACTTAATATTGATGTGATAACACGTGTAGCCTGCAGGGCGGGGAGGGGTGAAAGGCGTCTAGGCAAAAAAAAAAAAAAAAAAAAAAAAGGGAAAAAGAAAAAAAAAAATTTTCTTCCTTTTTTTTAAATGTTTGAATTTCTTTTCTGGTTTTGACCCGAGTTCCAATCTATTTGTGGTCCTGAACAAATTTTCAGATCGGTTTTCAGGATTTTTACTTTTCTCCTTTGTTTTACCTCCCTCTTTTCCTCAATGATTTTCCTCCCCTTTTCAAGTGTTTAACCGTGGTTTTGAAATATCACCCAGTATACTTCAAAAAGTATATTTATCTAGGTCTGCTAGGAGCATAGTCTATGAGGCCTGGGGTAGTGTGAGACTTTTGAGGGGGCGGAGGGGGGTCCAGACCGTGGGGCTCCCAAGGACACCCCCTCAGAAAGGAAAAAAAAAAAAAAAAAAAAAAAAAAAAGGAGGGGGTGCGAATAGGAAAAACGGAGGGGTAGGCCCTGCTGAGTACAGGTATTGAGATCGTGTATTTATGTAAAATTACAGTATTGCCTGTTAACTGACTTTTCCCACTTATGATGTATTTTGCTCTGTTTAGCCAGTTAGGTTCAGTCTGTCAGTTAAAGTGTCCCTGTCTACCCCTCTAATCAGGGTCACTCTAGACATGCGGCTGTTTGTCCTTAGGTTCCCACTCCCCCAGTTATTGGGTCCTCCTGATCAGGTATTGTAGAGAGTCCTATGTGCCGTCAGATCTTATAAGGCTTTTTTCTCAGTACAACCAATGACCTTATTTCACTCTCATGAAGGACATGACCTATCCAACTGAGAGAAGACAAGTAAAATGTAGGATACAAAACAGAAAAAAGGGAAGCTTTACAGAGCTTTACAAATCAACCAAGTGTATCTCTCTTAGCACAGCGCCTTATGTCCACAGAAGTTGCCCCTTACCATCCTTCCGAATCTTC
Source organism: Rana temporaria (assembly GCF_905171775.1). Lineage (NCBI taxonomy): Eukaryota > Metazoa > Chordata > Amphibia > Anura > Ranidae > Rana > Rana temporaria. The sequence continues at coordinate 13,755,145 of NC_053496.1, forward strand.
TGCAACATAGTTTTAAGCATTTTTCCTCGTTTTTTAAAGAGTAAAGGAAAAAGAAAAATACCTTGCGTCCTGTATCCACTGGGGGAGGGGGGAGGGTGCAGGCTTTTCCTTTGGAGCTCAGCGTGCCGCCAGCTCCATATACTCACATGTGTGGGTGTGCATTTGAACGGAGATGTTGTGGGCGGTGGGCGCTATCCTCCCAATACACAGCCCGCTCCGTTCCGCTTGCAGTGTCCCCCTGGCTTACCGTCCGAGACCCGACTTCCCGCTGCGGCACTGCAGAGCATATGAGACAGCGCCGACAGCGCTCTCAGTGCGGCACGGCGGGGGGGATCCCGGCGGCTCCGTGGGATGTCGGTAGGAAGCAACGTGCGGCGGGTGCATGGAGGGCATCCACTCTCTCACATGCTACGATCCGTCCTGTCTCCTGTTTCTTCCATGCTCCTTCCTCCTCACCCAAGAGCGCGACTCACGTCCTCACGTGCGCGCGCACGACATGCCCTCCATGGGTTTCTCCATCTTTATTATAACGGAGATGCATATAAACATGTCAATGTGGAACATGGTAGTAAGCAGCAGTACTAACGTTATTGTGAAAAAAGAGAGTTTTAAAACCATCGTTCAAACAGACAAGGCCGTGTACAAGCCAGGACAGACAGGTAATGGCTCTTGTCCATATACAAGGTTTAAATGTATGTTACCCATAACAACAAACTTCTCCGCTGTATTGATCTCTGAATGTACTGAATCCCCACTCTGCTAGGGTGACCACATTTCCAAACTACCATTCAGGGACACCCTCCCTTCCCAAAAATCAACTTGTGCTGTAACGAATCACAGCACAGTGATTGGACGCAAAAGGCGGGGTATCTTAATTTATCCAATTACAAGCAGGGGGCAGGATTTTGCTCCTCCAGGCTTTCCCGGCCAGGGCAAGTACTGTCAGTGAGTAAAGCGGTGATGTGGCAGCCTTTTTTGAGGGCATCAGATTGGCCCCTGGCTGTGTCAGTTTCATTCTGGGACACTGTATTGTTTCCGAATGAAGGTGCCCGGGACTTGGGACAGACCTGCAAAATCAGGGCCTCAACGGGCCACGTGGTCACCTTACACTGAACTCAATGGGCAAGTTTGACAAGTTGTGTCGTCCTTTTGTTTACATATTTAGGGACCTTCCCAGTTCCAAAATTAATATTGACCAGAATTAAGTTCAGCACTTCACAACAGTGCAGACATCCCAACCTGCAAAAACTAATTTCAAGGAGGTGGCGCCCCCACAACCCCTCGCGGCAAAATATTTTTCTTGATAGAAGAAAAAACAGATAAAACATCAATCCAAACATCGGTTGTTAGATTTATGAATTGGCCGCTCACCTCCGACAATGACCCAAGGGTCAAACAAGGCTCATCAGATAGTCAGATAAGGAATCCTGCTGCTGGATCTGTAAAGGCATCCAGGTCCCAGATGAAGGCGAAGAACTACGTCCAAAACTTTGCATCAAAACATTTTGGGTTGTTTTATTTCATGGGGGAGAAGAAGGCATTAAAAGGTACAGGGACTCACTGATACCGCACCTCCTGAACGCCGCTAAGAGATTAATCCCTAGAAGGTGGCAAGACCCAGACCCCCCTTTAATGTGGGAATGGATCGATGCGGTCGAAGAAACATACAAAATGGAAGAACTAAAAGAGGGGTTAGAGGGTAATAATATCTTATTAAGCACAAAATGGGAAAACTGGAGGATTTTCAAGAAAACATGGAGTTACGCAGAAAAGCTACGGGAAGAAATTTAAACGCTCCCTTAGAAGAAAATTAGAAAGACCTACCGGTCTGAAGAGAATGTCTAAGGTGAGACAGGGGGGGGGGGGAGGGGTAGGGGTAAGGGGGGGGTAAAAATTTGAAATGGTTAATTTTTGTTGTTTTTTCTTGGCTCTTTTGCAAATGGAGAAACATATGGGTATATATTGGTTTATTTGTATATGTGCATGTTACAACAGCATATCAATATAAAGAAAAAGAAGGAAAAAATAGAAAAATCAGAACAAAAAGGAAAAGGATTAGAAAAAAAAAAAAAAAAAAACAATATATAATATAAAAAAAAAAAGGAAAGAAAGGAAAAAAATAAACAAATAAAAAGAAAGGGGTATAAAGAAAAGCGACACTAATGATGCCAAACCAAAATAGAGATGCAATGGGCTGGTACGCAGAACATGAGCATAAAACACGCACTCTATGAGGTAGAGTCTGAAGTGAAAAAAAAAACAAAAAACATTTTGGGTAATTCCATATATAGAGGAAACAGCTCGCTCCGAGGAATGGCACTTCTTGTATAAATGGCACTCAAAGGAAACAAAGAACAGCCATAGTGCAATATTGCCAAATGAAAAGCAAATTTATTTAGTAAAAGAAACACTGCTTACATTAAGTAAGGGTAAAAACCACAGTAAAAAGCAATAGGAGTAGTGACACACTCACCTCCTCACCGTACTTCTGTAAAACACCACCGGAACTAATGTCACAAGGCTCCACCCGACATGTTGCGTCACTGGTCACGTGACTTCCACAGGGAAGTTATAACACAATTGTACAAAGCTAACACAATGGGGTAGATTCAGATAGAGATACGACGGCGTATCTCCTGATACGCCGTCGTATCTCTGAGTTGCGACGGTCGGATCTATGCGGCTGATTCATAGAATCAGGTTCCGCATAGATCTCCCTAAGATCCGACAGGTGTAAGTGACTTACACCGTCGGATCTTAGGCTGCAATCTCCCGCTGGCCGTTAGGTGGCGCTTCCGTTTGTATACGCAACGAATATGCAAATGAGGAGATCCGCCGATTCAGAAACGAATGCCCGCCCGTCGCTTTTTTTTTACTTCGTTTGTGTTCGGCTTTTTCCGGCGGATAGTTACCCCTGCTATATGCGGCGTATCCTATGTTAAGTATGACCGTCGTTCCCGCGCCGAGTTTTGAATCTTTTACATTGTTTGCGTAAGTCTTTCGCGAATACGGATGGACGTAATTTACGTACACGTCGAAACCAATGACGTCCTAGCGGCGTCATTTGGAGCAATGCGCGCTGGGAAATTTAGCCGGCGGCACATGCGCAGTACGATCGGCGTGGGGACGCGCCTGATTTAATTAGTAAACTCTCCCTAGCTGTGGAATTTGAATTCCGCCGGGGGATTTACGATCCGCCGGCGCAACTTTAGAGGTAAGTGCTTTCTGAATACAGCACTTGCCTCAAAAACTTGCACTGGTGGATCGTAAATAAGATAGATTACGCGGATCTAAAGATCCGCTGATCTATCTGAATCTACCCCAATGTATCTTTAATAATTTCACCTGACCTGAAACAGAAGTTACTGCTCCTCAAGTCTGACACAATGTAGTGTTTTTTCGAATACTATATAAAATTGTTATTAAACTTATTTTCTAATTTTTACTTTAATTTCACCATTCGGTGACAAATAGAGAGAGTGAAACCACGCTCTTCTTTCTGAACAAATTTTTTTGTGATTTTTTTTTTCAACTATTTTGTATGTTATGTATCAGTCTAGTTCTCTACAGTGACAAGCGCTCCCCTTCTTATTGGCCACTTTATTAAAGCTAAAAAAGGAGAGCCACTGATTGGCTTCCAAGACAGAGGCTGTAATGATAATGTGGCCAGCATGAAGCAAGGTGATTGTCGCAGGAGGGAGTCAAACTTAACTATAGGTAAAGATGTCCCTAGTTTTATTCTCATGTTTAGTTAGGAAGATATCTGATGCATTATTGTGCTTTGCTAACTCAAAGTTTCATAAAATGTTTTTTTTTTTTGTACCAACAGTGAATTTCCGAGTTTTTTCACTTAACGAAGACCTTCTACCTGGACAAGATTTGGTAAAAGAACAGTAACACATGTGACACAACCCATTAACCAATGTTTCACATAATCAATTAGCTTAAAGCGGAGGTTCACCCTAAAAAACATCTATGTACCATCCCATCCAGCATACTTGCGTCAGCAATAGTATATGTAAATAGTGTTTTTTTCTTTTTTCGCCGCTGTATTTACCGTTTAATCGCTCACTTCCGTTTCAGACTCCCGCAGGGAGTAGGCGTTCCTATGAAGAGGGGAACATGATCGACGTCCGGCTATGACGCGTCACGCGTTCCGAAAATAGCCGGAGTAGGACTCGGCTCTTCACGGCGCTATACGGCGCCTGCGCACAGACTAGGAGCTGACTGCGCAGGCGCGGTATATATCCGAGTCCTATTTCGGCTATTTTCGGAATGCGTGACGCGGCATAGCCGGACGTCAATCATGTTCCCCTCTTCATAGGAACGCCAATTTCCCCGCCGGAGTCTGAAACGAAAGTGAGCGATTAAACGGTAAATACAGCGAAAAAAAAAAAAATATATACTATTGCTGACGCAAGTATGCTGGATGGGATAGTACATAAAAAAAATAAAGTTTTAGGGTGAACCTCCGCTTTAATATATACAGTGGAACCTCGGATTACGAGCATAATCCGCTCCAGGAGAATGCTCATAATCCAAAGCACTCTCATACCAAAGCGAGTTTCCCCATAGAAGTCAATGTAAACGAAAATAATGTGTTCCGCATTGACTTCTATGGCATGCAATACCGCATGTGGCCAAAGGTGGGGGGCGTTGGAGAGCCTCAAACACTTGGAAAGCCTCAGGGACAGCTCGGCTGAATTCTGAAAGTCTTGGGAACAGAGTATTCCTACGTTTTTTCAAGTATTTCTGATAGGCTCTGATCGTCTCTGCTCTGCTTCGGTATTGCACACTGCTGTGGCTTGAATCCTGTTCGTTTTGCGAGATAACAACATTTGCAAACCGAGTCAGGATTTTTTGTTTTTTTAAATGCTTGTATTGCGAAACGCTCGTTCACCAGGTTCTCGCAACTCGAGGTTTCACTGTAAATACTACAAGATATTTATACTTTTAAATTCACTCACACATCTCATCTGTACAATATGGGCCAGATTCACATACCTGAGCGCATCTTTATGCCGGCGTAGCGCATCTCATATGCGCTACGCCGACGTAACACAGAGAGGCAAGCACAGTATTCACAAAGCACTTGCTCCCAACGTTGCGCCGGCGTAACGTAAATTCCTAGGCATAAGCCGGCCTAATTCAAAGTAGGTGGAAGTGGGCGTGATACATTTAAATGAACCGTGACCCCATGCAAATGATAGGCCGAACAAACGGCGCATGCGCCGTCCCGTAGACGCTTCCCAGTGTGCATGCTCAGAATCACGTCGGAACAAACGCCTAAGATACGTCGAATCACTGAACGTAACCTACGCCCAGCCCTATTCACGCAGTACTACGTAAACGACGTAAAATACGACGGCTGTTTCGTGGTCCATACCTTTGCATGGGATGCGCCTCCTATATGTGGAATAACTTTACGCTGGACGTACACCTTACGTAAATGGCGTATATTACTGCGACGGGCGCAAGTACTTTCGTGAATCGGCGTATCTCACTCATTTGCATATTCAAATTGTAAATCAATGAGAGCGCCCCTTGCGGCCAGCGTAAATATGTGCCCACGATACGACGGCGTAGGAAACTTACGTTGGTCGTAGGAAGCCTATTTTCAGGCGTATCTAGTTCTATGGGCACGGCGCATAGATACGACGGCGCACATTGACACTTACGTGGCGTATCTGTAGATACGTCGGCGTAAGTGCTACAAGAATCCGGGCCTATGAGTTCCTATTGGTGTTCTAAAAATTTCCAGAAGAATTTTTTAAATCTCTAGAAAGTTAAGTCCATGTAAGACTACAATGGTGGCTATGAAGGGGGTGAATCACCGGAATCCTTTGTATTTTCGTGACACTAGTAGAGTATCTAACTATTCCTTTTTGCCATAACAGAACCCTGCAAATTATTAAAAACATGGGAATTTTCAACAACAGTAGCTACAGTGCGTCCGGAAAGTATTCACAGCGCGTTTCGCTTTTCTTTTACATTTTGTTATGTTACAGTCTTATTCCAAAATGGATTAAATTCATTATTTTCCTCAAAAATCTACAATCAATACCCCATAATGACAACATGAAAGAAGCTTGTTTGAAATCTTTGCAAATTTATAAAAAAAAGGAAAAAGAAACCACATATTCGGAAGTATTCACAGCCTTTACCATGACACTCAAAATTGAGCTCAGGTGCATCCTGTTTACGCCCATCATCCTTGAGATGTTTCTACAAATTGATTGGAGTCCACCTGTGGTAAATTCAGTTGATTTGTATATTTTAGATTTGGAAAGACAGACACCTGTCTATATAAGGTTAACAGTGCATGTCAGAGCACAAACCAATCCATGAAGTCCAAGGAATTGTCTGTAGACCTTCCAGACAGGATTATATAGAGGCACAGATTTGGTCGGGGAGGTGACCAAGAACCGATGGTCACTCTGACAGAGCTCCAGCATTTATCTGTGGAGAGAGAGGAGAACCTTCAATAAGAACAACCATCTCTGCAGCACTCCACCAATCAGGCCTGTATGGGGGAGTGGCCAGACGGAAGCCACTCCTCAGTAAAAGGCACATGACAGCCCGTCTGGAGTTTGCCAAAAGGCACCTGAAGGACTCTCAGACCACGAGAAACAACATTTTATGGTCTGACGAAACAAAGACTGAACTCTTTGGTCTGAATGGCAAGCGTCATGTCTGGAAACCAGGCACGTCATCACCTGACCAATACCATCCCTACAGTGAAGCATAGGCTGTGCACCAACGCCCCCCCCATCCAACCTGATGGAGCTTGAGAGATCCTGCAAAGAAGAATGGGAGAAACTGCCCAAAAATAGGTGTGCCAAGCTTGTAGTATTATACTCAGAAAAGACTTGAGGCTGTAATTGCTGCCAAAGGTGCTTCACCAAAGTATTGAGCAAAGACCGCCAATACTTATTACTTTTTAATTATTTTTTTTTATAAATTTGCAAAGATTTAAAACAAACTTCTTTCATGTTGTCATTATGGGGTATTGTTTGTAGCATTTTGAAGAAAATAATGAATTGAATCCATTTTGGAATAAGACTAACATGACAAAATGTGGAAAAAGTGAAGCGCTGTAAATACTTTCCGGATGCACTGTTTACTTAGAGCAGTGGTTCTCAACCTGGGGGTCGAATGACAATTTGCCAGGGGTCACTGAATCCTGGGCTATTCCTGAAGCCCGCACTGCTTTCCCAGCCTTTTCGCAGCCGATAGAAAGATATAGAAGGGAAAGAAAGGTGAAAAAGAGAAAGTGGTACATCCTAAAATGTACCATAAGTGGTTTTAATACTGTAGGAGTGGAAGGGACTCAGGAAGCGATAAATGTCCGTGGGTTAGGGGCACAAACTACTTGTCTTGGGTGCTGACAACTCACGCTACGAAAATGTTACTTTTAGGGGTCCCCACAACTTAGGAAATTGTATCAAGGGGTCACGGCACTAGCAAGGTTGAGAACCACTGACTTAGAGTATTATAGAGTACTCTGTATTTGAGGGTGGATATGGGGTTGATATTTGTATTTCAGCATATTAAAGCGGGATTCCGGGCATAGGTTTTTTTTTTTTTTGCAATCCACAATACATTACATTCAATATTATTTAAAAAAAAACATAATCGATACATAAAACAGTGTAAACACTTACCTGATATCTGCTCACTGATCTTGTGGCCTTTCCCATGTTAGCTGTGGGCATGAGAAGCCCATTTCCTGTGTCTTCCTGGATTTCCCTAGAGAGGTGCATGCTGGGATTTTTAGGCACAGTAATGCCCAGAGACTCCTGGGAAATGAGTGTCATCATTTCCCAGGAGGCAATGGGGTCTTAGGACAGGAAGTTGAACCACCGCCGACTAGGAACTAGGCAGATTACGAAATCTGCCTATTAACAGCCATATACAAGTGAGTAAAATATATTTTTTTTAAGATTTTTTTTTTTTACACTAAAGGCAAGCTTTAAGGTAAGGAGATCTATGCAAGGTTTCTGTACTATGGCCATTAAAACGATGAAGGAAGTTGTCATGATCCCTTGATTTTTATGTAATGAATAGACATGTGCAGAACAAAAAAAATAGTTTTGTTCATTTTCGATATCTACATAAATTAGTTTAGTTAAATTTGTGTAATTCGTTTTAATCCATTTTCAGGATTCGTTTCTTTTATTCATTTTCAAATCGATTAAAAAAGTTTTCAAATCAATTTTGAAAAGTTTTAGAATTTGAAAAAGTTTTCAAATTTGAATCGTTTTCAAATTTCCAAAAATAATAAAATAGAATAGGAAATAAAGGAATATATAAGAGAAAAATATATATCTATTTTCTATTCTATTTCTTTATTTATTCAAAACTATTCGAAAAGTTTTCGAATTTGAAAACTATTTTGAATTCAAAAACAATTTGAAAATGATTTAAATTCAAATTTCATCCGAATTCGAATTTTGTTATTTCGGACTTGTTTAAATTTGGTACTATTCTAACTCAGAGATTTGGAACGAAATGAACCTCACAAGTCTAGTAATGTAAAATTCAGGAGCAAGAGTGACAAATTTGAAATCATTGTGGTGGCATAGCATACTCCTTGCTACCAAAATAATTGACAAAAGTTCTGGTGGTCTTCCAAACTCCTCCATTCCCTGAAAATTATTTAACTGTGTTACATTTTTTGCCACAATTCAGTATGCAGCCCTGCAGTGCTGGTTTCATTCATGATGTACAGTCTGTGGGCCTCCAGATAGTTTTTCACAACAGTTTTTTGGCTAATTAGACAGTTAAATGTTACAGTCATACTAGTAAGTTATTTTCAGAACCATCTTTTCGAAGGTGAAGAACAGATAACAGTTACCTTAGGTTTAGTCTACCTATGGATGGATTATGTATAGTACCATTTGCCACAAAGCCCACGTGTCAGACTAAAAACTGATGTCAACGGTACACAGCATTTACAATTGCATAAGGAGATTAAAAATAATTTTGTGTATGGTGGTGGATATTGGTAGATGGAACTACAGTAAAATATTTTGGGTGGATTTTGAGCAAATTAACAAAAAGTCAGTTTGGTATTAATCTGATCAAGTAATGTTGCCGGTGTGTCTTTAGTAACTGGTTTCCTTACTATTTACTGCTTTTTCTTTTTCAGATTCAATCTGTACATTTACAGGTAATACTGATTACATATTTCGCTGTGCATATTTAGAGTATGTGTTTAAATAAATTGTTCTACATGTTTTTTTAACTAAATGAGATCGGTAGTTAGTAAATTTTCTGAGTTGTTGAGCTATCTACACCCTGTTCCAAATTATTATGCAGATTCTATTTCGGTGCCACAAAGATTAAATATTTTGTTTTTCAGTTTAACTCATGGATGGCATTGTGTCTCAGGGCTCTTTTGATCACTAAAAAACAATCTCGGACACCTGTGATAATTAGATTGCCAGGTGTGCCCAATTAAAGGAAAAACTACTAAAGGAGGGTGTTCCACATTATTAAGCAGAGCACCATTTTCAAGCAATATGGGGAAGAAAAAGGATCTCTCTGCTGACGAAAAGAGTGAAATAGTTCAATGCCTTGGACGAGGTATGAAAACATTAGATATTTCACAAAAACTTAGGCGTGATCATCGCACTATTAAGAGATTTGTGGCTGACTCAGAGCACAGACGGGTTTCGTGCAGATAAAAGGCACATTGAGGAAGATTTCTGCCAGATCCAGGCATCGGATCAATAGAGCAGCTGCTAAAACACCATTACATAGCAGCAAACAGATATTTGAAGCTGCTGGTGCCTCTGGAGTCCCATGGATATCAAGGTGTAGAGTCCTCCAGAGTCTTGCAACTGTGCATAAACCTTCCATTCGGCCACCACTAACCAATGCTCACAAGCAGAAACGGCTGCATTGGGCAGAAAAATACATGAAGACTAATTTTCAAACAGTCCTGTTCACTGACGAGTGCCGTGCAACAATGGATGGAGTAGTGGATGGTTGGTGGACGGCCACCTTGTTCCAATAAGACTGCGACGTCAACAAGGCAGTGGTGGAGTCATGTTTTGGGCCGGAATCATGGGAAGAGAGCTGGTCGGCTCCTTTAGGGTCCCCGAAGGTGTTAAGATGACCTTTGCAAAGTATGTGGAGTTCCTGAGTGACCACGTTCTTCCCTGGTACAGAAGGAAAAATTATGCTTTCCGTAATAAAATCATCTTCATGCATGACAATGCACCATCTCATGCTGCAAAGAATACCTCTGCATCAATGGCTGCTACGTGGATAAAAGGAGAGAAAGTCATGGTGTGGCCTCCATCCTCCCCTGACCTCAATCCTATTGAGAAACCTTTGGAGCATCCTCAAGAAAAATATCTATGAGGGTGGGAGGCAGTTTACATCCAAACAGCAGCTCTGGGAGGTGATTCTGACATCTTGCAAACAAATTCAAGCAGAAACTGCCCAAAAACTCACAAGTTCAATGGATGGAAGACTTGTGAAGCTGCTATCAAATAATGGGGTCCTATGTTAAAATGTAACGTGACCTGTTAAAATGTTTAAAAAGTTAAAGTGTTGTTCAAAGTTTGATTGAAATAGCTTTTGATTTCAGTAAATTTGCTGCAAACACAACAAATGACAATTTTCAGTTCTTTACAAATTTAAAGTGTTTTGAAACTTACTGTGTGTAATAATTTGGAAAAAGTGCATTGGAATTTTTTTATTAAAAAAAAAACTGTTATAATTAGGAGGTTTGTTCAATACAATTTGAATTGTACTCTACATGAGAATTATGCTGACTGTTGTTTACATCAATTATTTAATGCCGGTTCACACTGGGGCAACACGACTTTCAGAACGACTCTGAACACAACTTGAGTATGAATCACAACCCGACTTACAACACGACTTGAAGTCGCCTCCCGGAGGGGAACTCCACGCCAAATTTTAAATAAAAAAACGGCCAGGGTTTCCCTCCAGGAGCATACCTGGCCCTTAGGTCTGGTATGAATTTCAAGGGGAACCCCCTACACCGAAAAAATGGCGTGGGGGTTCCCCCCAAATCCATACCAGACCCTTATCCGAGCACGCAGACCGGCCGGTCAGGAAAGGGGGTGGGGACGGGCGAGCGCCCCCCCTCCTGAACCGAACCAGGTGGCATGCCCTCAACATGGGGGGGTGCTTTGGGGCCCCACCCCAAAGCACCTTGTTCCCATGTTGATGAGGACAAGGGCCTCTTCCTGACAACCCTGGCCGTTGGTTGTCAGGGTCTGCGGGTGGGGGGCTTATCGGAATCTGGGAGCCCCCTTTTATAAGGGGGCCACCAGATCCCAGCCCCCCACCCTATGTGAATGAGTATGGGGTACATCGTACCCCTACCCATTCACCTGGTGGAAGAAAAATGGCAATAAAAAAATACTACACAGATTTTTAAAGTAGTTTATTAGGTAGCTCCAGGGGTCTTCTGCTGGGCACCACCGCTGTCTTCTTTCAGCTCTTTTACCAGCGGTGGCCCGGTCTTCTCCCGACTTTGGGGGTCTTCTTCCGACTTCTCCACTCTCTTCTCCCACTCTCCGGTTCTTTTTCTCTTCTGCCGGGCACCACCACTGTCTTCTTTCAGCTCTTTCACCAGCGGGGGCCCGGTCTTCTGCGTCGCCTTCTTGTCCTCTTCAGTGTTGACTCGGTGCACCCTCCCGCTGTAATGCCGGGTGTGTGGTGCGCGGCGATTCATATAGGCCTCTTATGACGTCACAGTCCCAGCATGCTCCGTTTTTGATTTAAAATTTGGCATGGAGTTCCCCTGTGGGAGGGAGGGCTTGCCTTAGAACAGGTTCACACTGGGGTGACTTCCTGTAAAGTTGCCTCACTGTGAACGGGGATCCAACTTGGAGGCAACTTCCATTGAAATCAATGGGTACAAGTCGCCTACAAGTCAGATTGAAGTAGTACAGGAACCTTTTCTGAAGTCAGAGCGACTTCAGTAGTGTACATTAAGACGGCTCCCATTCACTTCCGTTCATTCTCTCAACCGCACAACTTGGGGGGTCTTGAAGTCGGATCCCAGGCCCCCCCAGTGTGAACCAGCTCTTAGGTAAATGAGAAAAATATCATTGGCATAATAATTGGAAACAGGGTGTAAAGATGGCCTTTTGGGATACTATCGCTCTTATTTAGAAACATATAATGCATGCAGTTGTGTTAATAACAGTATTCTATCATTTTGCTTTCAGGATTCAGGAAAGAATCGGATTGGCCAGTGGTTAAATGTGACGGTCAATCAGGGATTTGCTGAGTTTTCATTTCCTCTTTCCTCTGAGCCTTTGCTAGGGAAATACTCCATCTGGGTGAATGAAACAGTCCATCACTTTTCTGTGGAAGAATATGGTGAGGAACTTTACTCTTTTTGGGATTTATTTTCTAAAACTGGAGAATACAAACTCTGGTGCAGCTCCGCATAGAAACCAATCAGCTTTCAGTTGTTTTTTTTTTGTCATTGCTTTGCCGACGGGAATTGTGTGAACTGTTGGCGGAAAATCCGACCGTTTGTACGCTCCATCGGACAATTGTTGTCGGTTTTTCCGCGGACAAATGTTGGATGGCAGGCTTTAAAATATTCTGTGAATTATTGTCTGTTGTCGGATTTTCTGATCGTGTGTACACAAATCCGTCCGACTAAAGTACAAACATGCATGCTCGGAAGCAATATTCACCAAACGCAACATTAGCAGAAGTTGCCCAAAGGGTTGCGCTAAAGAGCTGAAAAACCACGTTGTTTCGTGTTTTTTGACTGACAATTCTTTGCCGTTTGTATTCGAGTTCATGGCCAACACCCTTTGGACAAAAGTCCTACGCTTTGTCCGCAGAAAATCCGATCGTGCGTAGGAGGCTTTAGGCCTTGTACACACGAGCGGACAGTCCGCTCTGAGAATTCTGTATGATGGTTGTACACACCATCATACAGAAATCCGGCCGGACACGATACGCGGTGACGTGCTGCGACGATGACGCGGCGACGTGCGCGGCCCTGGAAAGTAAATGCTTCCACGCATGCGTCAAATTACTTTGACACATGCGAGGGCTTGGGGCCGAGCGGACATGTCCGGTGAGTCTGTACAGACGACCGAACATGTCCGACGGACAGGCTTCCAGCGGACATGTTTCTTAGCATGCTAACAAACATTTGTCCGCTGGAAACTGTCCGATCCGCCGGAAAATTGTCCGGTCGGCCGTACACACGACCGAACATGTCTGCTGAAACTGGTCCGTCGGACCAGTTTCAGCAGACATGTTCGGTCCTGTGTACGGGGCCTTAGAAGCTGATTGTCTACCATGCACAACTGCCCCAGATTTTGCTCTATCCTATTTTTGTAACTGAACCCCCCCCATTTGTTCACTGTATATTTATATATGTATTCCAAGTTCTGTAATGAAATAATTTTATTTATTTTTGTCACCGCAGTCCTCCCAAAATATGAAGTAACGTTCCAGTTTCCCAAAGCTGTCCTCTTCAACTGTGAAAATATACCAGTTACACTATGTAGCAGGTAAAGCATTCAAAATGTTAGCTGGATTATGACAATGTCAGTATTTTCTTACACTGGTCTACAAGGAGAGAGCCTCAGAAATAAAAGTAGCAAAAAGTCCTGGTACAACTTCAGGTCAAAATCGCATCAAAATAATTCTAAATTACGAGGGGGATGAGTGATTATGCTCCCTAACTTTTCTGAAAAATGTGATATAGCAATGAGAATGGGTGACGCGCCAATCATTATAAATGTATCTTTTTATTTATACTTATAACATAACTTTCCATTAATTTATTGTTTTCTCATGTAACCTTTTCATGCTCCCTTCGCACCATTGGGACTACGAAAGGCATGGACTTTTTCTTCTTGTTTAGCCAATGATACAGATATGTTGCATAGTTACAAAGTAGGTGAGGTTGAAAAAAGACCCAAGTCCAAACTACAGTTGCAATAAAAAGTATGTGAACCCTTTTGAAATGATATGGATTTCTGCACAAATTGGTCATAAAATGTGATCTGATCTTCATCTAAGTCACAACAATAGACAATCACAGTCTGCTTCAACTAATAAAACACAAATAATTAAATGTTACCATGTTTTTATTGAATACACCATGTAAACATTCACAGTGTAGGTGGAAAAAGTATGTGAACCCTTGGATTTAATAACTGGTTGAACCTCCTTTGCAGCAATAACTTCAACCAAAGGCTTCCTGTAGTTGCAGATCAGACGAGCACAACGGTCAGGAGTAATTCTTGACCATTCCTCTTTACAGAACTGTTTCAGTTCAGCAATATTCTTGGGATGTCTGGTGTGAATCGCTTTCTTGAGGTCATGCCACAGAATCTCAATCGGGTTGAGGTCAGGACTCTGACTGGGCCACTCCAGAAGGCATATTTTCTTCTGTTTAAGCCATTCTGTTTTTGATTTACTTCTATGCTTTGGGTCGTTGTCCTGTTGCAACACCCATCTTCTGTTGAGCTTCAGCTGGTGGACAGAAGGCCTTAAGTTCGCCTGTATAATGTCTTGATAAACTTGTGAATTCATGTTTCCTTCGATGATAGCAATCCGTCCAGGCCCTGATGTAGCAAAGCAGCCCCAAACCATGATGCCCCCACCACCATACTTCACAGTAGGGATGAGGTTTTGATGTTTGTGTGCTGTGCCTCTTTTTCTCCACACATAGTGTTGTGTGTTTCTTCCAAACAACTCAACTTTGGTTTCATCTGTTCACAGAATATTTTTCCAGTACTGCTGTGGAACATCCAGGTTCTCTTGTGCAAACTGTAAACGTGCAGCAATGTTTTCTTTGGACAGCAGTGGCTTCCTCTGTGGTATCCTCCCATGAAATCCATTCTTGTTTAGTGTTTTACGTATCGTGATTCGCTAACAGGGATGTTGGCATATGCCAGAGACTTTTGTAAGTCTTTAGCTGACACTCTAGGATTCTTCTTCACCTCATTGAGCAGTCTGCGCTGTGCTCTTGCAGTCATCTTTACAGGACGGCCACTCCTTGGAAGAGTAGCAGCAGCGCTGAACTTTCTCCATTTATAGACAATTTGTCTTACCGTGGATTGATGAACAGCAAGGCTTTTGGAGATACTTTTATAACCCTTTCCAGCTTTATGCAAGTCAACAATTCTTAATAGTAGGTCTTCTGAGAGCTCTTTTGTGCGAGGCATCATTCACATCAGGCAATGCTTCTTGTGAAAAGCAAACCCAGAACTGGTGTGTGTTTTTTATAGGGCAGAGCCGCTGTAACCAACACCTTCAATCTCATCTCATTGATTGGAGTGATGTGTTGGCCAACAGGAGTCCAATTAGCTCTTGGAGATGTGATTAGTCTAGGGGTTCATATACTTTTTCCACCTGCACTGTGAATGTTTACATGGTGTGTTCAATAAAAACATGGTAACATTTAATTATTTGTGTGTTATTAGTTGAAGCAGACTGTGATTGTCTATTGTTGTGACTTAGATGAAGATCAGATCACATTTTATGACCAATTTGTGCAGAAATCCATATAATTCAAAAAGGGTTCACATACTTTTTATTGCAACTGTATGTGTGTGATTATATGTCATTATTACATTGTATATCATTGTATATTGTGGTTGTTCAGGTGCTTATCTAATAGTTTCTTGAAACCATCAATGCTCTCTGCTGAGACCACCGCCTGCAGAAGGGAATTCCACATCTTTGCCGCTCTTAAAGTAAAGAACCCTCTACATTCCCCTCCCACTGCCACCCGGTGCTATGCCGGGGCTCTCCTGTGCCATCGGGGACCTGGAGAAAGAATCTGCACACCACTGAATGATGACCATAGAGATTTCTGGTGACCAGATGGTCACCAGTCATCTCTATGACCCTCGGAGGGCCGGGCCCAATGTTATGATGTCACATCAGGGCCACAATTGTAAACAAAGCCGCGATTGTTGTAATAGGAATAAAAGTGATAAAAAAAAAGTAAAATTCCCCTGTCCCCGGTAGCTCGCGCTTAGTTGCAAAGTAATGTCCCCACATATGTAAACGCCGTTCAAATCACACATGTGAGGTTTCACCGCGAGCAACAATTCTAGCAATAGACTTTTTCTGTAACTCTTGTTGCGCAAATACCATGCAAGATAAAAAGTTGCAATGACTGCCATTTTATTCCCTAGGATGCTTAAAAAATATATATATAGTAATTTTCTAGCAAAAAAATTATGATTTTTACATGTAGGAGAGGAGTGCCAGAATAGGCCCGGTATGAAAGTGGTAAATGAATACAATGTACTATTTTAGCTGTCCTTGACTAATGATAAACAATAAATTCTATAAAGTCTATGGAATGTTTCCTCAGGTACACCTACGGAAAGCCAGTATTGGGAGATTATAGGATTGAGATATGCCGTAGAAGAATCAGACATCGATTTGAGTGGTATGACATCCATGAACCCTTCTATATCTGTGCAAACTACACCGGGAAGGTAAATTATTAGAAGAGACAATAATAAGCTTATCAATTTATATCAATTTGTACATTTTCTACTTTATTTATTTTTTCTGCATTTAAATCTATTTGGATGCAAAATAAGTACTCATAATTCCTTGATTTTGTGTTAGCTTCTTACATGAAACAAATATCTTGGCAATGCTGAATATGGTTGTATTACTATCACTGACGACCCGCTCATTAGGGGTGCAGGGGCGCATCCCACTAATATCCATGCAGGGCGCGGGACGCATGGATATCAATGTTTTATTTTTTATTTTTTTATTTTTTTTTAGAAGCACGTGATTACAGTCAGAGGCTTTAATTGGCTTCAAAAATATTAATTCGCCAATGTCACACAAGTGGGTGGGCTTGGCGCACCGAGCCCACCCACTTGTTTGACATTAGCAAATTATTATTCGCTAATGCCTTTCTGCTTTTCCTCCCAGCCAATCAGGAAGTGGTCTTGGCAGTCTTAGGACTCCCGGACACTCAGGTCTCAGGAGCCACTTCCTGTTCGACCGGGAGGAGAGGCAACGGTGCCGCCCCCATAATCCATGCGCCTGGCCCCTAATTTCCATGCAGGGCGCGGGACGCATGAATATCAATGTTTTTTTGTTTTTGTTTTTTTAGAAGCACGTGATTACAGCGGGAGGCTTTAATTGGCTTCAAAATTATTATTTAGCTAATGTCACACAAGTGGGTGGGCTCTGCGCACTGAGCCCACCCCTTGTGTGACATTAGCGAATTAATATTCGCTAATGCCTTCCTGCTTCTCCTCCCAACCAATCAGGAAGCGATCTTAGCAGTCTTAGGACTCCCGGCCAATCGGGTCTCAGGACCCGCTTCTCGTTCGGCCGGGAGGGGTTAGAGTGGGTGCTGGGGGGGGTAGTGCGAGTGGGGAGGCAGTTTTTTTGCCGCCCCCCTCCCACCCAAAAAAAAATACCATTAAAACTGTACCATTAGCAGTCTACAAGACTCACTGCATCTTCTTTTCAGCTGGATCCTTCGGGATGTACCACAGTCCAGATAAAGTCTGAAACTTTCTATTTAACAAGAAGTGACATGAACCTGAACTTGGAGGGATCCGCCTACATCACAGAACAGGGTACAGGTAAGGTAGCCCTGGTATACACTAGTACAATTTATCTGACATTTTATGTTGTAAGAAAGTTCATTTGTTTTTGTTTTTTTTGTTTTTTTTTTGTTTTTTTACTGCTAGTCCTCCCTTTATTTTAGGTTGTCTTAGGGTCTGGAAAGATATTCTGTGTTTCTTATTTCTCCAAATGAAGTTCATAATCTGTTTTTTGAGAGCTGAGAAGAGTATTCCAGGCAAACTTATAGGTATCATCTGGAACTTGTAGGTAATCTTTGGTAAAATTACCATTTTACAAAAGTTTATTCGTCCTATCCAGGATAATGGTCTATTTTTTATCCTCCCTATTTCCTCCCTAATTTCATTTAACAAAGGAATAAAATTTTTCTCATACATTTTTTTAGTTGATTTTACTAGAAAAATACCGAGATACCTGAGTGCATTCACCCAGGAAAATCGGTATTTCAGCTTTAATTCTCTTTCATCTCGTCCGACAACATTAAAACTTAAGATCTCGGTTTTGGCTACATTGATTTTGAAATTTGATATTTCCCCGTAAAGCGTGCATAGATCTAATAAATTTGGGATTGAGGTTTTAGGGTCCGACAAATAGAAGAGGACGTCATCGGCGAATGCCGAGAGTTTGTGTTCGTCCTCCCCTATTCTAATTCCTCTTATGTCTGAACACCTGCGTATCCTGGCCAATAGTGGTTCCAAAGAAAGCACGAACAAGAGTGGAGACAGGGGGCATCCCTGCCTAGTACCGTTTTTCATTGTCAGATCTTGTGATAAACTACCATTTATTTTTATTTTTGCCCTCGGTTCCTGATAGAGGGTTGTTATCCACTCTCTCATCTTTTGTCCAAACCCCATTTCCTCCAAGGTACATAACATGAATCCCCAGTCTACCCTGTCGAATGCCTTTTCCGCATCTATCGACAGGAGTAGACTGGGAGATCCGGTCGTTTTCATTTTTTGCATTATCAACAGTGCTCTGACTCCGTTATCCTTCCCCTCTCTTCCCTGGATAAACCCTGTCTGATCTGGGTGTATCAATTTTGCCATTTCTTGTTTTAATCTCTCGGCCAAGATCTTTGCAAACAGTTTTACATCTGTATTTAACAGAGATATTGGTCGATACCCGGAGCAATCTCCTTTATCCTTGCCCTCCTTGTGGATAACTGTTATAGTAGCTTCTGAGGCCTCCCGGCTTAAGAAGAAATCTTTACCCAATCCATTAAAGTATTGGCATAATTTTGGAAGAAGAATCTCCCTACATTTTTTATAATACAAGATAGTGAAGCCGTCGGGCCCCGGACTTTTCCCTGTTGCAGTGCCGGCTAGTGCTGTATTAATCTCTTTTTCCGATATTGGTCTATCCATGGCATATGCCCCGCTTCTGTTTATTTTTGGCAGCCTAGCTTCCCTCAGAAAATTTACAGTTTTCTTTATTTTTTCTCCCTCCTGCTCCTTCTTTTGTTCTACCGAATAGAGTCTCTCGTAATAACGCCTGAAGGTCTCCGCAATATCCTTTGTTTTATGCATCGTCTCTCCTTTTTCGTTTTTGATTTTTTCTATATAGTTTTTTGATTTCTTTTTCTGAACTATTCTTGCTAAGTGTTTATTAGTTTTATTTCCCCACAAATATCTTTCCTTAGCAATTGATTTAAATTCCTTTTGGGTTTCTTGTTCCATAATATCCTTAAATTCGTTTCGTTTATTGACCAGTTTCAAATACAGATCGCGTTGTTTCCCTATTTTTTTATGTTCCTGTTCTAAGAGGAAGATCTCTTTGATTAGTTCTTCTTTTTTCCTATTCTTTTCTTTTTTTTTTCCTTGCTCCTTCCGAGATCAGGGTTCCTCTAATCACTGCCTTGTGGGCGTCCCATAGTGTCGCCACTGAGACTTCCTCTATCTCGTTTAACGTGAAATACTCTTCCAGCTCCTTTTTTACCCTTGTTAGACTGGTCTCCTCTATCAGCAAGTGTTCGTCTAACCTCCAATTTTGTTTAGGTCTCAGGTTTCCTGAGATGTCTATTATAATACTTACTGGCGCATGGTCAGAGATCGTCATAGTTTCTATTTTTGTCTCTACCACTGTATCTAAGGTCCTGTGATCCACCAATATGTGGTCGATCCTTGAGTAGGTCCCATGGACCGGGGAGTAAAATGTATAGTCCCGTTGGTCAGGGTTAAAGACTCTCCACGTGTCAATCAACTGACTCCTAAACAAAGCATCCCTAAGCTTTCTTAACTGTGTGCACCGAACACTCGATGTCTGGGATGTCTTATCTATTTTTGGGTTGAAACATAGGTTGAAGTCTCCTCCCATGATTACTCTTCCTCTCCTAAAATCTGCTAGTTTCCCTAGTATTCCCAAAATAAATTTTTCAGGTAAGACATTCGGGGCGTAGATATTCACTAGAGTATATTCCAGTTCCTCCAGTCTTCCTCTCAGAAAAAGGAATCTCCCCTCTGGGTCTGTCAGTCTATCGGCCACTTCAAACCGTACCCTTTTAGAGATTCCGATTGCTATCCCTCTAGCTCTTTTAGAGATGGTATCCCCATAATACCAAATAGGGAGGTCTGGTGCATATAATCTAATATTTGATCCTAGGGTGATATGCGTTTCCTGTAGGAAGGTGATGTCTGCTTTATATCCCTTCAATTCCTTGAGAACCCTGTGTCTCTTGGTTGGGCTATTGAGACCTTTTACATTATAAGATATACATTTAATTTGTGGCATCTTTGATCTTTTCCTTTTATCTGATTATTTTGGTGAGATAGGTCCCCTCCCCTCCCTCTCCCCCCTCCCCCATCCCCTCCCCCCCACTCCCTCCCCCCTCCCTCCCCTTTCGGCCATTTGTTGGCCACTGAACCGTCCTCCGTGTCTGGTCCAGTTTTCTCTAGGTGGGGTCCTGGGGTAACCTCCCCTCCGCTCCAGTTCTGGAGCGGGGGAGAGGGGGGACGGGTAGATCCCCAACCACCGGGTTTCACCACAGGGAAAAAACCAAGAACAAAGAAGGTAAAGGGAAGGAAAAAGAAAAAGACAATAAACAGATAACCGAGATCAAAGTTCTCTATAAATAGATCATTGTAGATTCACTAATCTTTCTCCCTCTCTTACTCCCTCTCCTCTATTCCCACCCTGGTAAATCAGGGATCTGGATATCCAATTTTTTACAAAATTCTTCTAGGTCCTCCGGGAATCTAAGTATCGTCGATCTTCCGTCTTTTGTGCCGATTAGACATGCCGGATGTCCCCAAGTATATTTTATGTTTAGATCTATCATCTGTTTTAACAGTGGTTTCAGTGCTCGTCGTCTTGCTAGAGTCTCAGCCGATAGATCCGAGAATATCTGTAACTCTATCCCCTCGAGGACTATCGGGGGTTGGTCCCTCAGTTTCTTCCACACTTTTTATTTGTCCTCATAGAGTCGGAACCTAACTATGACATCTCTTGTTCGCTCTGCGCTGGCTCTTTGTGGGTTCCCCACTCTATGGACCCTTTCGATCCTGATGGGGTCTTCTATTGGTTTTTCCAGGAGGGGGTTGAAAATCTTCCTCATTATTTTCCTGAGGTCTTCTCCCCTTTCCTCTGGGATTGACCTTATCCTCAAATTTTGTCTACGGTTTCTATTCTCTTGATCTTCTATTTTGTAGAGGATAAGTCTCTGCTGTCTTTGTGTCTGGTCTATTTGGTCTTTTATTCCTTTAACTTCTTGTTCTACCGTCTCTGTTCTCTTCTATTGTAACTATTCTGGTCATGAAGTGTCCAAGGTCTGTGCGTAAGTTCTGAATTTCCCCTTTAATTTCCTCCTTGATCGCCGTTTCCATCCTTCGCAGCATCTCTGCGATTTCCCCGTTTAACGGGGGCTGTATGTCTGGTCGATGTTCCTTGTTCCCCCTTCCTTCGGGCCCATGCTCTATGTTGCTTTCCTCTCTTGACTCTATTGATGTTTCACTGGTGTTTCCTCCCTGGGGTTTCTTATTGACCGATTTTTGCTCTCTGTTAGGTTGTTGTTGCTTTGTTCCTCCCTGGGTTCCTTGTGTTTGTGGGCTTACTCCTTTGGTCATAAAAGGTCTAATAGAGCTTGTTGTTGCTATATTACTCGGGGTTGTTGGAGGTCCCCCCCTTGTAGACCTGCTCGTCATTCTGCTCATATTATTCTCCCTTTTTCTGATTCGTTTCCCCAGTTTGACCTTCTGCTGCCTCTTCCCCTATCTCCCCGGTCCCCTTACAGCTCTCCACCCAGTTCCCCCCTACCTTCCAAATGGCGAGGAGAGAAATACTGGGTGGAATTCCTGTTCCCTTTTTCCCTTATTTTTTTTTTTTTATCTCCCTATTTTTCAAAATTTTCTAACTGCCCCTTGGTTACTAACTATAGGCAAGCTACTCCAGATACCGGTTTAGTAAGGGTCCAGCGATTTTGTAGTTCTCCTCGGCCCGGGGGGGGTAATCCCAGACGTCTTTGTATGTGTGATTATCTGCCTAGGCCTAGGGGATTTGGGGGAGTCTTCTAAGAATTTGGAATCTTGTTCCGTGTTTGTTTTTCAAAGTTCTAGAAGTTACTCTGTGTGCTTGGTGATGGAAAGTCGTTGAATCAAAGATGGATTCACCCCTTCAAAATCGTGAGGTTAATTAATTTATGATAAAAGAGAAAAGGGAGAACCCAGAAAAGAGAGAGGGGGCATGTAAGTCTTTAGCAGCCTTATCGCTCTCCCCTTTATATCCTGCAACAGACAGGCCCCGGCACAGGCCCCGGCACTTCCTCCAGCTACGGTTTTCCTGAGCCCTCTTGGAGCTTCCTCTACCCGACCTCCTCGGGTCCACCCTTCCAGGGGGTGCTTCTGGAAAAATAATGGGCTATGAGGGGAAATCCAACCTTATCCTCTGTAATGGTGGATTTATACAGGAACAGAAATTTACCGTTTCCAGTTCTTTAACCGTTGTAAATTCCAACCCCGCCGAGCACAATGTAGTACAGCCAGGGATGGGGGGGGGGTGTCTGTGGCGTTCCTATGTTTGTCCAAATCCTTTTAATCCCCTTATCTGCACCATATAAAATGCTTCTGTATGCAGATGGGGGGGTGTTCCTTTTTAAAAAGTAGTGCGGCCCCCTTAAACCGTTTTTTACGGCCCCCCTTAGGTAGAACAGTCTCTCTTGAATAGGTTATTAATAGGCATTTATCATTGGTACATAGAACCTGTTGCACAGATATTGCTTCTTTCTAGTACATTAATTAGGTAGGACAGTCTCTCTTGGATAGGTTATTAATAGGCACTTATCGTTGGTACATAGAACATTTTGCACAGGTATTACTTCTTTCTAGAACATTAGCAGCCACTATATACCATCACAATTTTTGGTTGTACTTTACCTCTTTGACCATACAGACACTCAATCCCATCCCCTTAAGAGTCTTTTACTTTACCTCTACTTCCTCCTCAAAGTGCTTAGTGGGGCAGGGATAGACACAAATACATCATTATAGTATGAGATCCAACCTTAATCCCGGTGGTGGTGTATATGCTTGGGTGTCTCTACCGCTTCCCTGGGGATACGAGCCTCCAGCAGCATTCTCCTCTCCTCCTTCCCCGTCCGTCTCCCCCTCTCATCAGCTGGAGCCCTCCGCACTGTCAGTCCACGTGGCGTGTTGTCCGCAATGTTTGTTCCGGTCCGTGCGGGGTGCCTCCTCCCTTCCCCCGCTACAGCGGTCCTCGGGCAGCCGATTCAGGGGGGGCCGCGATCAACGTGCGGCGAGCAGACGAAGGCTGTCGGCTCCTCTCCCTCTCTGAGCGCGGTCCGTCCTCATCCCCCCTCAGGCTCCGGGCTCTTCACTCCCCCCTCATTTGTTTTTCTAATCACTAGTGGGACCAAACTGAAGTATGCTTTCAGCCACAGTAACAAGAATTAATAAGCGTTTATTGATTGGTTTGCGCAAAAGTTATAGCGTCTACAAAATAGGGGATAGATTTATGAAATTTTTATTATTATTATTTTTTTTACTAGTAATGGCGTTAATCTGCGATTTGTATCCGGAATGCGACATTACGGCGGACAGATCGGACATTTATGACACTTTTTGGGACCATTGACATTTATATAGCAACCAGTGCTATAAATAGACACGGATTACTGTATAAATGTCACTGGCAGGGAAGGGGTTAACAATAGGGGGCGATCAAGGGGTTAAATGTGTTGCCTAGGGAGTGATTCTAACTGGGTGGGGGGTGGGACTGCCTTGGTGAGGAGAGCGATCATTGTTCCTAAGCATTAGGAACAACAGATCGCTCTCCTCAGGCCCCATACACACGAGAGGATTTATCCGCGGATACGGTCCAGCGGACCGTATCCGCGGATAAATCCTCTCGAGGATTTCAGCAGATTTCTATGCGATGGCGTGTACACACCATCGCATTGAAATCCGCGCCGAAATCCTCTGGCGATGACGTGTCGCGCCGTCGCCGCGATTATGACGCGGCGACGGGCGCGACGCTGTCATATAAGGAATTCCACGCATGCGTCAAATCATTACGACGCGTGCGGGGAATCCCTTTGGACGGATGGATCCGGTGAGTCTGTACAGACGAGCGGATCCATCCGTGGGATCCGATTCCAGCAGATAGATATTCTGTGTATGTCGACTAATATTTATCTGCTGGAATTCAGAAATATCCGCGGATAAATTTCCGCCGGAGTGTACACACCATAGAATCTATCCGCTGAAACCCATTCGATGGGATTTATCTGCGGATAGATTCTATCGTGTGTATGGGGCCTCACTCCTGACAGAAAGGACAGATCTCTGTTCTCTCCTTTTCAGGAGCAATCGCGAGTAGCCGCCGGCCACGCCCACAAGCGCCTATGTCATGCCCTATACTCCTTAAAGCACCCTCTGTGCAAGCTACGGCGTTTTGCGCAGGAGCGCCATTCTGACGCCATTAAAATCAATATTTTTGTTGCGAGAAAATTATATATATATATTTTTTAGTAGATACCCTAGAGAATAAAAGGTAATTTGTTGCAATATTTTATATCACACTGTATTTGTACAGCGGTCTTGCAAATGCAATTTTTAATGAAAAATTTCACTTTAATTAATTAAAAAAAACAATACAGTAAAGTTAGCCCATTTTTTTTAATAATGTGAAAGATGATGTTATGCCGAGCAAATAGATACCTAACATGTCGTGCTTTAAAATTGCGCACGCGGAATGGTGATGTAGCGCCTGGCTACTTTTATAGCAGGTGCTATTGTAACTTTAGAAGGGGGTCAGAGAGTTAATTGACTCTGACCATGTTAATTTGGCTAAATTTAAGGCCTCTGGCTGTGCTGTGTGCCTATCCTCCTGTCTGGGGACTTCATTCACCCCCGGACGGTAGGGGGCAGTAGTAGATTCAGGGTCGTGTGGATACTTCTCCTCGGCAACCAATCAGGAGGCTTGATCGCCTCGCTGTGCATGCTGTGGAGGGGTATTTAAGGGGCAGACGCCTGGGCAGTCGTCCCACCACCCCCCATGTGTGGCCCTCCTGGCCGGGGTGTGTGTGTTGCTGTGTTCCTGGCTCCGGGACCACGTTGGTCCGGAGCATTAATCTACCTAGTAGGCTCAGTAAGCAGAGTCTACAAACCTACAAGTGGTCCTGTGCTGTCCGTCCAAAGTGGAGGAAGCCGGTCGATGGGGAACCTGTCTGGGGGACACCGAGCACGAGGCTGGTGTCACAGGAGAGGCCTATCCGCTCATCGAAGGACACTTGGTACCTGAGAGGCTGGACAGTGGTCGCCTGTCAGTTATTGCTGCAGTTGAAGCTGTTTGAAGGAGGTCCGGGTGCTGAATCCAGTTGAGAGGGATTTTGGACCGAAATTATCTCCACCTTTAGGAGGGTCTGTGGCAGAGACTTTAACCTAAAGTTCCGAGTGACACTCTGGCTGCTAGGTTGGTGAGAGAAGCCTATCCAGATGCCTATACCCACTCTGGCTAGAGTAGTGAAGAGATTTATCATTGGAAGCAGGACTGTTTCCACGACAGTTAACCCTAAATCCGCCATTTTCAATTTCTTCTATCCCTTCACCTTTCTACCATTTACCGTTTTTACCCGGCTGGATAATAAAAGCACAGAAAAGACATTGACTTTATTACAGCTCTCATCCAGTACCCTAGACGGCGGGAATATAGAGGTAGCGTGCCACCCAAATCAAACCAGCAGCTCCTTCGGGGGTAGTGCTACAGTGACAAACCACGACACTTAAAAATTAAAGAGTTACAGAGGAGGTCTAGGGCTAGAATTATTGCTCTCACTCTAATGCCCTGTACACACAATCGTGATTTCCGATGGGATAAAATCTGATGGAACACACTGTCAGACCAAATTCCGACCGTCCAAAACGTGGTGACGTAAAAACACTACGACAAGCCGAGAAAAATGAAGTTCAATGCTTCCGAGCATGCGTCGACTTGATTCTGAGCATGGGTGTTTTTTTCTCCGTCGGAGTTCCACACAGACGATCGGAATTTCCGAGAGGATTTTTTCCATCCGAAAAAAATAAAACATGTTCTATTTCTAAACTCCGACGGAAAAAAGTCAGATGGGGCCCACACACCGGAAATTCCAATCGTGTGTACAAGGCATAACAATCATGGCAATACCTCACATGTGTGGTTTGAACACCGTTTACATTTGCGGGAGCAATTTACGTATGCGTTCGCTTCTTTTTTTATTATTTATTTTACTTTTTATTTTTACACTGTCCTTTTAATTTGGAAACATCTCTTGGGACAGTAATAGACAGTGACAGGTACTCTTTTTGGAGGGATCTGGGGTCTATAAGACTATAAACCTTTAAAGTCTATAAACCCTTCCTTTGCACTTGAAAGCATTCAAAACGCCAAGATCAGCGTTTTTGAATACTTTCCAATTTTTAAAACTTTAATCAAATTATTTTTGTAAATTTTTGACATTGACAACATTACAGAACAATAATGCAAGTAAACATTGCATATAAAAAAACAATACTACATAAAGTAAAAAAAAGAAAAAAAAGGAAAAACCCAGCCCAATCCACCCACCCAAAACCTTGGAGCATAAAACATATAAACAAAAATAATAAGAGAAAACAAAAACTGGCACCTTTAACCACTTAAGGACCGCCTCCTGCACATATACGTCAGCAGAATGGCACGGCTGGGCAAAGGCACGTACAGGTATGTCGCCTTTAACCTCCCTGGCGGTATGATTCTGTCTGGAATTACGTACCAAAAGCGGTACATTTATTTTGCAAGGAAATTGGCGTTGTATACTGTAGG
Organism: Rana temporaria; assembly: GCF_905171775.1. Classification (NCBI taxonomy): domain Eukaryota; kingdom Metazoa; phylum Chordata; class Amphibia; order Anura; family Ranidae; genus Rana; species Rana temporaria. Next base: position 13,782,037 of record NC_053496.1, read on the forward strand.
CCTGTAATTTTTAGAAATAACTCACTTAAATCTGACCAAGCAAGAGTCTTGTAGGCATCCCGGGTATGATTTTTTTTTTTAAAACAAAATTATAAATTATAATATAATAAATAATTATAAATAATTATAACAAATAATAATATAATTATAATAAAAATTATTCAATAATGTAATCAACTCAAAATCACTGAAATTTGCAGTTGCAGAATTGTCGCTGTCATTATTTTTTTTTTTTTATGACGAATTTCCCCGCAAATCGCTATCGCACATTTCTGCAAGTGATTATAATTTATTATCGCTGTTTTCTAGCTGATCTAAAACCATTTTTGACATAAAGGGACACTTTTGGACAATCTACAGTTTTTAGGCAGAAATTACATTTTTTATTATATAAAAGTACATGTAGGGCACTGGGCAGACCACTAGGGACAAGGGGGGTGTGTATTTTTTACATACAGTACTGTAATCTATAAGATTACAGTATACTGTATGTAATGTGTTTGTTTACTTTTTTGAATTTGGCGCCGTTCTCCGTCCCCGTGCGTCGTAACGTCGCAGGGAACGGAGATCGGCGTCACACGGGGACTGTGAATCGAGCGAGGAGGTCCCGCTCGCTCACACAGCGGGTGGCATCGCTGGATCCAGGACAAGGTAAGTAAACCAAGCCTGTGGATCCAGCGAAAGGTAAGCCCGTCCAGCCCGAGCGTGACTCGGGTTTGCCGATCCTAACATGTAAAACCAACCCCGAGTCACGCTCGTGTTTACCGTCAGGGGGGTTAAGAGCCCAGCCGTGGCACCTCCTGAAGTTTCCTGATTCTTTACCGTCCCCTGTTGGTGAGAATACTGCTCCAGTACTTGCGTCAGCTACTCACTGTGGTCCCTGGTAACCTCCGACCATGACAGGTTCTCCGGCCGGCAGAATCGTCACTTCTGGTTGGACTACAAGCCGCAATCCCAACCCTGCGCTGCTCTCTTGCTTCTTGATAGGCCTTCAGACAGCCTAGCAGCCAGATGTGCCCGGTATAGGCCAAAACTCTGGCCTAGCAACCCGGGCAGCACAACACACGTCCACCCAGTTGTCCAGGTGACACAGAACAGCAATCACCTGACTCCACCCAAATATATAGGATCTCCAAGAAGGCCAAGGGATTTAAGAAAACCCCTGCCCATTGGCTGAGATAGCCCATATACTCCTAATCTGTCCTTGCTTTTCCCTTGTTTTATCTAATGCCACTGGGTACCCGGCCACCCAGTGGCAGAAGAGAGAAGTGCAGCAATTCCAGACGGTTGAAAAAAATGATGGCATAAATCTATCCCCCATTTTGTAGACGCTATAACTTTTTTGCAAACCAATCAATATATGCCTATTGTGATTTTTTTTTTTACCAAAAATATGTAAAAGAATACTTATTGCCTAAAAATTTTTTTTTTTTTTAAATTGTTACTCCTTTTTTGTTTATAGCACAAAAAAATTAAACGGCAGAGGTGATCAAATACCACCAAAAGAAAGCTCTATTTGTGGGGAAAAAAAGGACATCAATTTTGTTTGGGTAGAACTTCGCACGACCGCGCAATTTGTCAGTTAAAGCGACGCAGTGCCGCATCGCAAAAAAGGGTCCTCGTCATTAAGGGGGTAAATCCTTCCAGGGCTAAAGTGGTTAATAAAACTGGAAGGAAAAGCTTATAGAATTTGACAACTAGCTGCTGATTGAATACGGTGGTTTACTACACTTATGTTAACCAATTACTTGCTGTATTATTGGTAATTGTAATTGTCGGGCTTTGTGTTCCATTTGGAAAGGCGACGCATGTCAAAATATCATCAAACAAAAATTCCCAGCTCACTTACCAGCCAGTCTGCAACATACCGAGTTACCCTGTCTTACAGTTCACGTTAAAACAAGGGGTTTAGTTTGCACACATTTGCATAAGCTGTAGAGTCCACGTCACGGCACCCCAATGTACTGCACTCCTAACTCTATCCATTTGTTCCTTTTTGTGTAGGAATTGAGTTATCAGCCAGCAGTCAGACACGAATCTCAAATGTCATAAACAAAGTGAAGTTTGCTGAATATGAACGCACCTACAAACCTGGAATGCCATACTGTGGATTGGTGAGTTATACTACTTTGTTCTCCATCTGCTACCTTCAATTCTTATCACTATTTAACCACTTGTCCACCGGGCCTATTTTCTCTCCTTCATGTAAAAATCACATATGTTTTGCTAGAAAATTAATCAGAACCCCCAAACATTATATATATTTTTTTAGCAGACACCCTAAGGAATAAAATGGCGGTCATCTCGCACGATATTTGCACAATCATTTTTCAAATGCCTTTTTTTGGAAAAAGAAAACGGTTTCATGAATTAAAAAATAACAAAACAGTAAAGTTAGGCCAATTTTTTTGTATAATGTGAAAGATGATGTTACGCCGAGTAAATAGATACCTAACATGTCACGCTTTAAAATCTCGCACACAATCATGGAATGGCGCCAAAACTTCGGTACTTAAAAATCTCCATAGGCGACGCTTTCATTTTTTTCGAGTTACAGAGGAGGTCTAGTGCTAGAATTGTTGCACACGCTCTAACGCACGCGACGATATCTTACATGTGTGTTCGCTTCTGAGCGCAAGCTACCGGGGACAGGGGCGTTTTAAAAAAATGTATTTTTAAAATGTATTTTTATTTTACTTCATTTTTTTATTTTAACACTGTTTTTTTTTTTACATTTCTTTTTTTTATCACTTTTATTCCTAATACAAGGAATGTAAACATCCCTTGTAATAGGAATCACTGTGACAGGTACTCTTTATGGAGAGATGTGAGGTCAATAAGACCCCACATTTCTCCTCCAGAATTCACCAATCTCATGCCGACAGCCGTGATTGCGGCTTTGTTTACTTCCGGGTACCCGGACGTGACATCATAACGTCGCGCTTTGGCCTCCGACGGTTAAAGAGATGACTGGTGACCATCTGGTCACCAGTCATTTCTATGCTTCCCAGCCAGCGCCGGCCGATTCATTCTCCGGGCCCCCAATGACACGGGAGAGCCTGGAGAAGCACCGGATGGCGGCGGAAGGGGGGGCGTCCCCTCCCACTGCCTATAAGAATGATCAAGTGGTGGAACTGCCAATTTGATCATTCTTATCGTACACAGAATCGCTGGCTGAAGACAGTGATATCTGAATGATGCCTGTAGCTGCCCCCATCATTCAGATATCACTGCACAAAGTCGAGGACGTCATATGATATCACGTCCTCGGTTGTCAAGTGGTTAAAACAAACCTGTATTGAGAAGCTGTCATTGTTGACCTACCTCCGTTAATTCTTGTTGTTACAGCATCTTCTAGATCAGGGGTCTTCGGCCCGAGGGCCAGATGCGCCTCTTTTCTAGCCCTTTTCTGGCCCTTGGGGCACTATTTCTCCCACTGATATGAGGCATTATTCCTCCCACTGACACCAACAATGGGGCACTATTTGTTCCACCGATACCAAAGACGGAATACTATTCCTGCTCCTAATAGGGACAATACTTATCCTCTTTGACCACCAACCCTGAGGCCATATTTATTCGAACTGATGCCAGGCCCGTGACATTTTCTACCCCTGCTGGCCATACTCCGGTCCTCCTAAAATCTGAAGGACAATAAACTGGCCCTTTTGAAACATTTGAAACGTTTGAAGACCCCTTGTTTTAGATCATTAAAACAAGAATCCAGATTGGTAAATCAGACTGATGTCAGAACTCCAGATCTGCATACTTGGTTTGGATCAGTGACCCATGCTAGACAACTATAATTTTTAGTAGTAGTGGTCAGCAATGACAGCCTCCATTTCCTTTAACCGCTTTTGGTGCCCACATTTACTGCAGCAGGGTGGCCCAGCTGCGCAAAACAACATACCTGTACGTTGTTTCCTCTTCTGGGTACCGGAAACCTGCTCCTGCTGTGATTGGACACATCGGGAACCAATCTGCGTGGCCGCGATGGCTGCCGGGACCTGCCAATCATTTGCTGGAGAGGCAGAGAGGAAGAGAAAAATCTTGTGTTCTTGCTAATTAGGAACATAGATCTCTCTCTTTCTCCAGTTAAACCATCCCCCGCACAGTTAGAAATCGCCCCCTAGGCTCACACTTAACCCTTTGACTGCCCCTGATGTTAACCCCTTCCCTGCCAGTGTTCAGCTGAAATCGCACGATTTCACTCCCGCCGGCAGTCCCGATTTCGGCCGCGATTTAAGAGACATCTGTGCAGGTTTCTGCACAGATGTCAATGTAAATCGCGGCCAGAAATCGCAAAAAGTAGTACAGGAACTACTTTTTGAAATCGGTGCAGCGCCGCAGATGAGGCGTCGCACCGATTAGGACGGTGTCATTGCCGACAATTGCCGGCAAATGCCGCCGATTTGAGATGCGATTTCACATGTGAAATCGCATCTCAAATCGAAGGAAAAACATACCCAGTGTGAACCTGGGCTAAAGCTTTCAAGATGAAAGCTAAAAGCTGATTGGCTGCCATGCACAGCTGTTCTAGTTTCTGTCTGCTCCAGTCTTAGTAAATTCCCCTCACTGCCAGTTACATCACAACTCATCACAAACTTCAATGTGTTGAAATTACAATATAATCTAAAGCGTTGCGTAAAATTGTTGGCGCTATATAAATACCTGTAATATTAAATAATTTTTTATTATTCTTACTATATTTGTGTCTATCTACAGCTTGCTGTAACAGATTTCTTTGGTGATCCTCTTGCTGGCCATACACTGCACCTCAGTGTTTCAAACAAAAACTTTGCAAACAAGCAGACTCTTGTGACCAATGAGAAGGGGCGGGTGTCCTTCGTAATCGAGAACACGAGCAGCTGGACAGGACAAGCAAAACTGGTGGTAACTATTTTAATAATTAATTCTGGGTTTGGAAAATTAGTTTTGCCCTTTTCAGGTACACATGACCAGAGTCTGGGGAACACTGGTAGACTAGGCTACCACAAAGCTCTCCTCTGCTTTGTTAGAATGTTTATACTGAAATAATAAAACAGTATTGTATTTATGAAGTTATGCAAATCTTAGTTTTGTGAGTGTAGCGCTACCCCTTCAGGAGCCGCTGGTTGTTTTTGGGATCGGCATTTTAAGTTACCTCTTACCGTTGTCTATGCATGAAGTTGATGAGTAGAATAGTGAGCGAATGTCCAGACAATAAATGAAGGTTTTCTGAATGCTTTATTGTCGGCCCAACATGACCAACATCAACATGAGGTAGAGAGAAAAGGTTAATGAAGTGATAGAGAACTTTGCAGTATCAGGCCTGGATATGAAGCGAGCAATCCTGCTCTCAGTAGTAATAAACACAATTCATCACCACTCTAGCCAGAGTGGTTGAAGTGCCCCCGGACAAACTCCTGCCACGAGTTTGGCAGCGGAAGCGCTACTTTAAGGTTGCTGGGAGGAACAGGTCTCTGCCCCAGACCTTGCTCTAAGGACCTCTGCCACAGGCCTAGTACTTGGATGAACTGAATGGATAGAGCGAATCCTCCCAGTAAATTGAGTCAGAGTCACCGGGTGACAGTTGATGTGTACCTGTCAATGTCCCGGTCACCAGATCCCCGATGGTTCGTTCATGCCCCTCAGATAACCTGCTTCTGGGTTCTCCTTGAGCCAATCTCCCACCGTTCAGCACATAGCTTGGGATCTCTTCAATAGAGCCGGGGACCCAGCGAGTCACTGGGGCCCCTTTCAGCAACGTGGAACCTGTAACCCGCGAAGAACCAACAAAAATGGCTGCAGTGGCAGGGGCAGTGTTGTATAACAAATGACTTCTAATTTTATTTTCATGACCTTCTGCCCTCAGCTTAGTAAGACACCATTAATTGTGTGATGGTTGACAATTATGTGTCAGTTTCCTCCAGACATTCTGGTGTCTAGCTTTGATATATCTATATGAGAAGATATTCCCCACATAATTAGCTTAGGGTTTATTAAATTCCTTGTAACTCCGATCACCGGAATTTAACTCTGAGCCCAATGCCGCGTACACACGACCATTTTTGTCAAGCCTGCCTTGCCTACACACGATCGTGAAAAAAAATGCTCTAGCAAAGCGCGGTGACGTACAACACGTACATTGGCACTATAAAGGGGAAGTACCATTCAGATGGCGCCACCCTTGGGGCTGCTTTTGCTGATTTTGTGTTAGTAAAAGTTTGGTGAGAGACGATTCGCTTTTTTCAGTCTTCATGCTTTTCAGTCTGTTACAGTGTGATGAATGTGCTATCTCCATTACAAGCGCTCCCATCTCATAACCTGCTTCTGAGCATGCACGTTTTTTTTACGTCGTTAAAGCCTACACACAACGTGAAAAACGACACAAAAAATAGAGCATGTTCAAAATTTTTAATGCCCATTTTTCACGTCATGAAAAATGCTCTGGAGCCCACACACAATCGTTTTTAATGACATAAAAAAAAAATCATTTTTCACGTCATGAAAAACGGTCGTGTGAACGCGGCATAACAGTTATTCATGAACATTCTCACTAATAGAATACCATGTTTGCAACTTTTATCATAATAATCTATATATATGCATTGATGGGTATTTGAATATCAGATACATTTTTGAGATTTTATGAAAAAACATTATTATTAAAGTATATTATACAATCTCTTGTTTCGTTCATGCAAAGAAAACTTCTTTGCGCTCGTATGAAACAAGAGCTTCTTAGAGCCGGTTCACACAGGGGCGACCTGGGATCCGACTTGAAGTTGCCCCAAGGAAAAAAGAAATGTTCCTGGACTGCCGCACTCTGAGGCCTCGTACACACGACAGAGAAACTCGACGTGCCAAGCCCGTCGAGTTCCTCGTCGAGTTCCTTGTTGAACTTGTCGAGAAGCTCGGCAGGCTTGCTTTGCGTACACACGTAACATACCAAAATCTGGTCGTTCTCCGGCGCGATGACGCTCACGACGTATGACGCGACTATAAAGGGGAGGTTTGATTTTGTTGGCGCCACCCTTGGGGCTCCTTTTGCTGATTCCGTGTTTACGCGTGTTAGTAAAAGTTTGGTGAGTGACGATTCGTGCTTTTCAGTCTTTGTGCTTTCAGATTGATCTCTGCCGTTCAGTTTGTACTTGTGGGGGTCGTATCTAGGCAATCGAGACGTGCGGTCAGGTCGTATTGTTTTACATTGCGGTCCTGTCCCCGCGTTTTTCATTGTCAGGGTCGTTCTTCATAGGTCTTGCTGTTCTTCACTGCGGTCTGATTTGTCGTTCGTAACTAGCCTTGTAGCCATGTTGCAGGCACCTAGTCGTCGCCGACTTAGTGCTAAGCATCTTCTGAGTATAGGTCTGTTTGTTTATGACCTAGACGATGAGGAGTTCATGAACAGGAGGAGGACACGTTCATGGACCAAGAATTGGTTGCTCCGTAGGAACCAATTCTCTCACATGCCTTTGCTGCGGGAGCTTCAGGAAAATAATCCTGTTGATTACAGGAATTTCCTGAGGATGTCTGATCCCGTCTTTCAGCACCTGTTGGCTTTGGTGTCCCCCTATATTACCAGGCAGGACACCGTTATGCGGGAAGCCATCAGTGCTGAGCAGAGGCTAGTTGCCACCCTCCGTTATCTGGCAACTGGGAGAAGCCTTCAGGACTTAAAGTTCTCGACGGGCATCTCCCCCCAGGCTCTGGGCCTCATCATTCCTGACACCTGCTCTGCCATCATCCAGGTTCTGCAGGAGGAATATATGAGGGTAAGTTTTCTCCTTTAATATCACATTTTATGTCTATAATGTATGCTAATGTCTTGTAGTTATCTCCTCCTTCCCTAATTACCATGTCTGGAATATGCTGTGAATGTCCCCTTTGCCCCCATGCATGATGTAAACTTTGATGCCCCTTTTTTGGCCTACATGCATATTTCCCATCACTTACCTCCCCAGCATGCTATCCTGGGCCCCAACCTACCTAGTCTAGTCACTTCCCAATGTATTGTGTTATATCCATTGTAATGTCCCCCCCCCTCCCCTCCAAAATGTGTTGTAAAGTCTATGTTCACCAATATTTATTTATTTTTTATTTTAATTTTAGGACTCCAAAACTCATCTAGCCCTCCCCTCCAAAATGTGTTGTAAAGTCTATGTTCACCAATAATCAAAATTAATTTTAATTTTAGGACTCCAAAACTCATCTAGCCCTCCCCTCCAAAATGTGTTGTAAAGTCTATGTTCACCAATATTAAAAAGATTTTTTTTTATATTTTAGGACTCCAAAACTCATCTAGCCCTCCCCTCCAAAATGTGTTGTAAAGTCTATGTTCACCAATAATCAAAATTATATTTTTTTAGTACTCCCAAACTCATCTAGCCCTCCCCTCAAAAATGTGTTGTAAAGTCTATGTTCACCAATAATCAAAATTATATTTTTTTAGTACTCCCAAACTCATCTAGCCCTCCCCTCCAAAATGTGTTGTAAAGTCTATGTTCACCAATAATCAAAATTATATTTTTTTAGTACTCCCAAACTCATCTAGCCCTCCCCTCCAAAATGTGTTGTAAAGTCTATGTTCACCAATAATCAAAATTATATTTTTTTAGTACTCCCAAACTCATCTAGCCCTCCCCTCCAAAATGTGTTGTAAAGTCTATGTTCACCAATAATCAAAATTATATTTTTTTAGTACTCCCAAACTCATCTAGCCCTCCCCCAAACTTGGGCACTGGCCCATCAGAGGGGGTGTTTAATGTGTTAATTGTCTAAATATATTTAGATATAATATGCTAGTTCCCAGAAATGTTAGAATGCTTATAATGTCTTTGTATAATCTGCTTGCAAGGTTATGTGGCTAATTTTTTCATTTTTTCTTCCCCAGCTTCCGTCCACACCACAGGAGTGGCAGTCTGTGGCTTTGGACTTCCAGACCCGATGGAACTTCCCCAACTGCGGGGGAGCCATCGACGGGAAGCACGTCCGCATCGTGCCTCCACCCCGTTCAGGATCCCAGTTCTTTAATTATAAGGGGTTCAACAGTATTGTGCTGATGGCGGTGGTGTCAGCACAGTATGAATTCCTTTTTGTGGATGTCGGGATGAACGGACGGATATCGGATGGGGGAGCCTTCAGGCAGACGGAGTTCGCGCTTCGCCTTCAGGATGATGATCTGTCATTGCCACCGGATGACCAGAATGTAGAAGGCCTGCCATTTGTTTTCCTGGCTGATGAAGCGTTTGCCCTGGGACCCCATCTTATGAGGCCATACCCTCAGCGCACCCTCACCCCAGAGAGGAGTGTCTTTAATGTCAGGCTGGGCCGAGCACGTAGAGTGGTTGAGAACGCTTTCGGCATCATGGCCAGCCGGTTCCGCCTTTTCCTCACCTCTCTCCACATGGCGGAATATAAGTGGAATACTATTATTTTTGCCTGCTGCATTCTCCACAATTTTTTGCGGAGACAATCTCCAAATTATATGGCCCTGGTTGGGCCCGAGGCACAACATTTGACCCCTGCAGAAACTTTGGCGGGCCTTGAAGCTGGCCACACAGGACTGCCCCCCCCAGAGTGCCCGTGAAGTCCGGGACAAATACATGGACTATTTCATGGGTAGGGGGGCAATACCATCTCAAGCAAATTTGCCATAATTGTAGCTTTCACCAAAATAAATCATAATCTTTTTTATAAACTTGTTATGTCTTGCTTGTGTTGTTTGGAGTTCTTTACTAAGTGTAACTAAGTGTATTTTCATTATCAACTAGCAAACATTTCCCAGGTGACCCCCAAACCAAACACATAGAAAATTAAACGTATTTTAGGAAAAACACCACACACTTTTTTGATGTTCAAAAGCTCTTTATTTTCTTAATTTTTTTATTTTTATTTTTTCCAAAATACCCTACAAAAATTTTTGTTATATTTTTCTCATACAATATACAATCATTTTTGTATTTTTGTTGGTGATTTTTCTCATACAATATACAATCATTTTTGTATTTTTGTTGGTGATTTTTCTCATACAATATACAATCATTTTTGTAATTTTTTTGGTTTTTTTTCTCATACAATATACAATCATTTTTGTATTTTTGTTGGTGATTTTTCTCATACAATATACAATCATTTTTGTAATTTTTTTGGTTTTTTTTCTCATACAATATACAATCATTTTTGTATTTTTGTTGGTGATTTTTCTCATACAATATACAATCATTTTTGTATTTTTGTTGGTGATTTTTCTCATACAATATACAATCATTTTTGTAATTTTTTTGGTTTTTTTTCTCATACAATATACAATCATTTTTGTATTTTTGTGGGTGATTTTTCTCATACAATATACAATCATTTTTGTAATTTTTTTGTTTTTTTTTCTCATACAATATACAATCATTTTTGTATTTTTGTTGGTGATTTTTCTCATACAATATACAATCATTTTTGTAATTTTTTTGGTTTTTTTTCTCATACAATATACAATCATTTTTGTATTTTTGTGGGTGATTTTTCTCATACAATATACAATCATTTTTGTAATTTTTTTGTTTTTTTTCTCATACAATATACAATCATTTTTGTATTTTTGTTGGTGATTTTTCTCATACAATATACAATCATTTTTGTAATTTTTTTGTTTTTTTTTCTCATACAATATACAATCATTTTTGTATTTTTGTGGGTGATTTTTCTCATACAATATACAATCATTTTTGTAATTTTTTTGGTTTTTTTTCTTAATAAACATTAAAATCTGGTTATTTTATTTTTTTGTTATTTTTTTTATTAAAGAAACTGTCAAATCTGGTTATATTATTTTTTTGTTTTTTTTTTAATTAAATAAAGTATAAAATCTGGTTATATTATTTTTTTGGTTTTTTTTTTATTAAATAAAGTATAAAATCTGGTTATATTATTTTTTTGTTTTTTTTTTTATTAAATAAACAGCAAAATCTGGTTATATTATTTTTTTGCTTTTTTTTTAATTAAATAAACAGCAAAATCTGGTTATATTATTTTTTTTGTTTTTTTTTTATTAAATAAACAGCAAAATCTGGTATTTTAAAAAAAAATTTTTTTTTTCTGATTCAGACTCTCCCCAAAACATCTAGTAATTTTTTTAATTTAGTTTCCACCCTCCTTGTTCTTTCGTTTATTTTTCTGTTGGCCAGATGTATCTCCTCCACCTCTTCTCTGCAGGCCCATATTTCGGAGATCAGCATCTGTTTAGTATGCCTGTCCAAGCCACCACCTGATCCTGAAATGTGGGACAAAACAATTTTTTTAAATTAGGCAGGCCTACATCTACATTACCTGAAGCTGGGTTAGTTATATGTTACTTTACCTGATGTGGTGGCAGGCTGCGCATCATCACCATCCCTCGGGGGTGTGGCTTGCTGGACTTCTTGCTCCCTTCTTGCTTCATGACGCCCTACGAGAATGAAGAAAATGGAAACAGGATTTTTATAGCTTATAGGCCTGAAAGAGGAATATGATTCACTTTATACAATTTCTGGGACTATTGATGTTTTGAAAAACCCCTCAGGGCAAAACACAGGATTGAAGGCATTCACAAAGATCCTGACAAATCTTGTAGCTTTGGTCTACTTTTAAACATGTAAGCCAACAAAGTATACACTGGATCACCTCAGCTCTGTGTGAAGCCCAAAATGGGTTATTAAAGGGGACAACAATTATGCAAATGAGTCCACATGTGTCACCGACTGCTGAGCAGACTCTCCTTTTACTGTATATTTAATTTGTAAAAAAAGTTTTGTGGTTTTAATAGCACATCTACATAATTTTCACGATTGATCTCACCACAATTTTTAAAAAATGTCATAATTTGTAGGATTTTAAACACAATATTTAGTCGTTCCGAATGGACGTCCAGTTTGACGACAAATTCTTGTGCATAAAAAAATATTACAGGTGGGAGGGATATCAGCACCGGATATGTTAAAGTACTATCACGCAGTCCAGTTGGGAAGGATAGCAGATTGGAGTAGACATGGGGATTATAAATTGTGGATCACTATAGAGCAACAAATGTGCCCAGTACCGTTAGATAGGGCAATATGGTGCTATTCTGCGTTACCCCTTACAGTTAAAACTCACCCAACGATAGGACCAACTTTATGGATTGGAAATAAAATATGTCATAATCCGAATTTCTCAACGAATAATTCCCCCCTCTACCCAATAATAGGAAATCCAGAATTCCAGCCTGGTTTGGAATCCCATATACTCAAGAAATTAAAAGAAAAGGGTAGATTTCAAGCCTCCCACTTTCTGGGTGAAAGGGGGTGGATGACAATAGGAGAAATAGCACAAAGGGGAGGGAGCGGTGAGATACCGATATGGCAAGCGCGACAGGTACGACACTTTCTGGAGACTCTGGATGGTGCAGAAAAGTATAAACGGGCACTCACAAAGTTTGAGGAGTACTGTGGAGGAAAGGAACCACTAGCCCATATGGTCTCTAAAATGTATATATTATTGACTGCACCACCAGAAGACTTTAGAATGTCGAGCCTAGTAAAATGGGAGAGAGATTTAGGCCAAGTTTTTTCCCCAATACAAAGCCAAAATATTATAAATTTAGCATTAAATTCTTCAAGATGCACGAAAATACAAGAATTAAATTATAAAATATTAACAAGATGGTACTATACGCCAGCGCGTTTAAACACATTTTTTCCTGAAATGTCAGATAGATGTTGGAGAGGCTGTGGGGAGAAAGGGACAATGCTACATACATTTTGGGGATGTCCAATAATACAACAATTCTGGGAAACAGTACGGAGAATTACACAAGAATTTACGGAATATCATATTCCAGATGACCCATCGTTTTTTCTACTACATCATGCTGAAATATATCCGGTGAGATATAAGGGATCAATGATGTGTCATTTGATAAATGCGGCGAAAAGTTGCATTGCAACAAAATGGAAAGACCCCGAGGCACCTCCAATATCTATGTGGCTGAAAAAAGTAAGGAAAATAGGGATAATGGAGAAACTCCTCCCAAAAACAATAGATAAGAAACAGCAAATTAAAATGATATGGGCACCTTGGGAATTATTTTTACAGTCGGAGGAAGGTAAAAAGCTAATAGGAGAATAAGATAAAGGGTAGTAGATGGAAGAAAGAAGGAAAATAGGAGAGAGAACATTTTGCGCACGGTTGGAGGACAGCGGAGGAGGGGTGTATTGTATTGTCTTATTAAGAATTTTTTTTTTCTCTTCTCTTCTCCTAATTCTTCTCTCCGGCCTGAGGATAGACGGCTGGAGGAGGGGAATGGGGGAAGAAGGGGGTCTAGAGGTAGGGATAAGGGGGGAAGGAAAGGGGGGATAAAATGAGGAAGGAAGTGCTGCGGGAATAAGGAGGGAATTAGTACTTTAGATAAAGAATAAATGGATATTTAGTGGGAGATGGAATACTCGGGTAGTCTGAAATTTAGTTTAGAAGTAGAAAGTATTTGGTCTATTATAGAGGAATGGATTGAAACTAGTAGTGATACAGATATTATGAATAGTAAATAGAGTTGAAGAGAGAGAATAAATATAATTTCCATACATATGTTGATGTATAGGACTATGCTTAGTCCTCTTCTTATGTTTCCTGTATCACTTTCTTGCTTTTTTTTCTTGGAAAAGAAACGAAATAAAAAGGAAAATTAAAAAAAAAAAAAAAAAAAAAAATATTACAGTACAACCTGAAATAAAAAACACATGGCGCGGAACAAATCTTACAAAATATATAACAAACTTACTTCTTCTAATCACTCTCCTGATCCTCTTCATTTGTTCCGGCTCACGTTTTTTAAGGTCACACCACCTTTTCCGGATCTGTTCTTTGGACCTTTTCACCCCAAATTTCTGATGGAGACTCCTCCTCACCTTCTCCATTATTTGGGCCTTGACCTTATTAGGGTACTTATATGGCCCATGCCTCCCATCGTAGTCCTCTGCTTTGAGGATGAGGACCATCTCCACCATTTCCTCAAAGGTCATGTTGGAGGCCTTACAACGGATTCGCCGTGCTGCCATATTCTCCATGTGCTTCCAACAAAAAAAAGATGGAAAAGGGGCGGGGAAAATACGACACCATGAACGTCAGGGGCGGGGAGACGTGCGTAAAGTCCCACATGCGCGTGTATAAAGGGCTACCACGTGAGTAAAAGGGGCGTTCACAGTTTGTGGAAGACGGCGGAGATAACGATCGGGTCAAAGACCGGTATGTAACTACATTTTACATGTTTTTCTTGATTGAATGATTTTGTGGCCTACATCTTAGGTTCATAAATTAAAACATAGCCAGTTTGAAATTTGAAGGTAATGGTCCGCTATAGTGCCGTCGTACGTAAACAACGCTTTGATTATGCATTTTGATCCAACTACTGTTGTGTGGGCAATCTCGGTTCTCATCAGGATGTCTTCTAAAAACAAGTCGGTTTAAACATGATGCAAATGGTCGCTTTTATGTCTTGACCAAACTATATCGGGAGTGCTTTTCTCTAACTAACGTTTCATACACAAATGAGGATGAGATCTGGCTTATTAGTTCGACACAACTGGTCATCTGTTTCCTAGGAACTGACCCAACATGATCTGCTGCCAATTCCTCCTTGTCGTTTTTGCGACGGAAGATAAGGGGCGGGGGGGAAACATCAATTTTTTTTAAGCATGGGCGGATGTCGTGTGCGGAGTGTATATAAGGCTCGAACACATGTAGCGTCCATACGACCGGGTTGCGTAAGAAAGACGTTTGAACGACAAGCGTGTAGGTATGCTTCGAACTTGGGACAGCAGTGGCATATTCAGGAAAGACAGACATTTAAAGGAGCAATAAGCCAAAATTGTTTGGGGCAGAAATAACTAACTTTACATTATATCAGTCTTGATTTCATGTCCTCATTGTCCCTTTTTGCTTTTAAGCAGCTGTAATCCTTTGCATAAATCATCACTTCCTGGTTCTCTGGCTCCCTCTCAAATTTATCAGGGGAGCTTGTCACTGTGGTCTAAGCTGTGTGTCTAAAAATCCACCAAAACAATGCTAATAATTTTAGAAATTAAAATATGCCCTGCTTTTATTTTTTTTGGGTTCTGTGTGTCTCTTTACTTCACAGAAACATTAAATAAATTTAAAACCAAAAGTGAAACTAGAGGCACATTATATGTATGCACTTGTATGTCTCTAGACACTGTAAACAGTCATTTCCTCCAAAAATATAGTTATCCATTAGTGACCCTTTAAGGGCTAGCTTGTGAGAAAGAGTAATTGACTTTATAGATTGTGTAGTGACATTATTTTTTTATCCTTGGTTTTGGACAGGAAAAGATGAATCTCTTTAACCGACCCGACTTCTTGGAGATCTTCATTGATCGGTGGCAAGAACTTCCTGTTCTGTGGGCCACCAAAGACCCCATATCTAGAAATAGAGACTTGCGCAAAACTGCACTGGAGAGCCTGCTCCCACTTGTGCGGAGACAGGTGGGGTTTGATGTGACAACTGACCAGTTGGAGGTCAAAATTGGGACCTTGAGAGGCACCTACAGGAAGGCACGCAACAAGGTCTTGGCTTCGATGAGGTCTGGAGCTGGAGCAGGGCGGGTATTTAAACCCAAGTTGTGGTACTACAGCAAACTGAGCTTCCTGGATGAACACCTGGAGGTAAGGGAGTCACTTTCTAGCCTTCCCCCCAGAAGCCACAGAAGGTCCAGCCTTCCCTCCAGCCAACCTGCTGCTCCCTCTGCAGATGAACCCTCTCAGCAGCCTTCCATCCTGGATGAAGATCCGGATTTGCCCAGCTGGAGCCAGGTATATAGTACTTTCAATGTGCAAATGTGTGGTGTTTAAATGTTGTTAAAGAGATGTAAATTAAGATGTTAAAGGTAAATAAAAATTAGATCTAAAAGTGTTATTCCTAAAATTTGTCAGTATTGGCCATGAATTTTTGTGGTGTGATTGACCATAAAACATGGGTCAGAATGATTGGCTTAGCTAAGTCGTGACTAAAAAAAATGCAACAGTCAGGAGCTTAAATAAATAAAACAAAAATTTTTTAAAATAGTAAAACTTTACTTTTTTTCCATACACAGGACGAGACCAGGCAGCAGGAGGATCAGGAAAATGCCAGGCAGGAGGAGGACAGGGTGAGTGGCTTGGAGGAGGCTGCAGGCCCAAGTATCTTGGACGTGTTGGCAGGCCCAAGTATCTGTAACGTGGTGGCAGGCCCAAGTGGAGCGGATGAGGTGGCAGGCCCAAGTGGGTTGCACGAGGTTGCTGGGCCAAGCACAAGATGCCAGGTGTCTCCTCTTCGTCTGCGTCCGAGAAGGCAGGTGAGGGATACAAGGGTGCGTGACGCCTCACTAGCCCTCATTCGGGACGCCCATGCAACCCTTCAACAGCCTCCCACTGCTCAGGAGGGATTTGTAACAGTGGTTTTGGCCAAAATGTCAGAAATGACATTAGACCAACGCCTCCTCTTTGAGGGCCTCCTCATCACCCTCGCAAATCAGGGGGTGAGGGGTCTTCTCACGGAGGACACTGTGATTTGCCGCCATCCCCATCCTCACACACCACATAACTCCCAAGCTCCCCCACCTTCTTCTTCTTCTCATGCTCCTTCTCAAGCTCCCCCACCTTCTTCTTCTTCTTCTTCTTCTCATGCTCCTTCTCAAGCTCCCCCACCTTCTTCTTCTTCTTCTTCTCATGCTCCTTCTCAAGCTCCCCCACCTTCTTCTTCTTCTTCTTCTTCTTCTTCTCATGCTCCTTCTCAAGCTCCCCCACCTTCTTCTTCTTCTTCTTCTTCTTCTCATGCTCCTTCTCAAGCTCCCCCACCTTCTTCTTCTTCTTCTCATGCTCCTTCTCAAGCTCCCCCACCTTCTTCTTCTTCTCATGCTCCATCTGAACATTCTTCTTCCTCTTCTTCTCCTGCTCCTTCTGAACATTCTTCTTCCTCTTCTTCTCCTGCTCCATCTGAACATTCTTCTTCCTCTTCTTCTCCTGCTCCATCTGAACATTCTTCTTCCTCTTCTTCTCCTGCTCCTTCTGAACATTCTGCTTCCTCTTCTTCTTCTACTACTCCTCCTCCTTCTACTGCTCCTCCTCCTTCTACTCCTCCTCCTTCTACTCCTCCTCCTTCTACTCCTCCTCCTCCTTCTACTCCTCCTTCTACTACTCCTCCTCCTTCTACTACTCCTCCTCCTTCTACTGCTCCTCCTCCTCCTCCACCTCCTCCTCCACCACCGTCGGCTACTCATCCTCCACCACCTTCGTCTACTCCTCCTCCTGGCATGAGTACTACCCCTGTGGCACCACCTCCAGCCAGGCAGAAGAGGAAGGCTGCTGAGAAGGCTGCAGAGAAGGTGAAAGAGCAGGCTGCAGGGAAGCCACCAAGGAAGGCCTTGAAGAAATCCAGAAAGTGACTCCCTTACTTCCATGTGGTGTACCAGAGTTCAGGCTGCTGTAGTACCACAACCTGGTGACATCTGCCTGCCCTGCTCCAGTTTCTGACCTCGGGGAGTCCAAGACCTTGATGCGTGACTTCCTGAATGAACCTCTCAAGTCCCCATTTTGGCCTCCAACTGATCACCAGTCACATCAGGCCACACCTGGCTGTGCACAAATGGCAGCAAGCTCTCCAGTGCTGACTTTTGCATAGTAAATTTATTTTTATTACCAAAATAAATGGTACATTTTTTTTTTACAGTTCATACTTGTCCTTGTATTTTTTTACATTTCAATTTTGCAAGTGAGAAGGCAGGTTCTTATTTTTTTAAAATTGGATATAAGGTGTAATTTGAAAGGGACACATGAGATAAGACAAAGCAATAAGGTTTCTATGGGGGGAACTTGACATTACAAAAAAAAAAAGGATTTGCATTTTTTTAAAATTTAAAATTAAGGTGAATATTAAAAGCAGGATTTAAAACACACGACCAAAATAAGGTGACAATAAAAAAAAAAAAAAAAATATTGAGTCCAGTAAGAAAAAGGTTCCACCTAATTTTAAGGAACTCTGTGTGAATATCTTAAAAAAAAATTATTATATTGCTGTTTTGTGCCCTTACAAAATATTGTGTAAAGCGCTGCAAATAAACGATTAAATAATGTTGGAAGCGACACGAATGTGCTATCTCCATTCCAAACGCTAGTTTTACCTATGTTGGTCTCCAGTGTCTAAGTTTTTGACAGGTTTCTTAGCATACACACGACCGAGTTTCTCGTTTAAAAAACAGCCCGATGAAGAACTCGTCGAGCCAAAATCCACTGCCATCGAGAAAATAGAGAACCTGCTCTCTATTTGCTCGACGAGTTCCTCGGCGGCTCCATCGGGCCGAAAATGTACACACGACCGAGTTTCTCGACAGAATCCGGCTCTTCACCGAGATTCTCGACGAATTCTGCCGAGAAACTCTGTCGTGTGTACGAGGCCTGATAGGCGATTTATTGAAACAAAATAAACAAAGGATAAAATCCAAAGCTGTATACCATCCAAAAAATCATGCAACACTGCAATAAATGGTAAAAAGTGGACATAGGGGACAAAAAAGCTAACATGTTTCACATCATGGATAGATGCTTAGTCATAGCTGGCTATGTACTACAGGGCGGGAGCACAGCATAGGTTCGCAGGGCTTGGAGCGGTACTCTTTTCCATTGAAGTTCCCCCAAGTCGTCCCAAGAGAAAATGGTTGAGAAAATCAATGGAAGTGAATGAAGCCGTCTTAATACGCACTACTGAAGTCGCTCTGACTTCAGAAAAGGTTCCTGTACTACTTCAATCCGACTTCTAGGCAACTTGTAACCATTGATTTCAATAGAAGTTGCCTCAGAAGTCTGATCACTGTCTTAACTGAAGCAACAATACAGGAAGATAACATACATTTCTCAGGCAAACCCCTCCCTCCCACAGAGCTGATTGTTGTTTGATTGGCCACTGGAAAGCCTCCTGTCCTGGAGGCGACTTGAAGTTGCCTTGTACTGTCCTGGAGGCAACTTGAAGTTGCCTTGTAAGTTGCCTGATGATTCATACTCAAGTCGTGTCCAAGTTGCCTCCCAAAGTCGTGCTGGAAGTCGTGTTGCCCCTGTGTGAACCGACTCTTACCATTTTCTTATCTTGTTTATTTTACTAAATGTTCAAACCTTTTCATTTATAACCTGGGAAAATGGTACATACAGACTTACACAGTCATCTCGTAAGACAGAAAAACCTCTTGTAACATTGTCTATTCGTGAGCTATGAACTTCGTTTCAACATTTTAAAGGGAAAATGGCTTCCCTCATGTTCATATGAAAAATATACAATATACGGCCTTATATACTGTATATATTGTTTTAACACCAATAGTTCTGACAGCTTGCTCTATGACAAGCATGTGAGGTGCTGTACTGCACTTAGTGGGTATTCCATTGTAAGGTAGTAGGTGATGGTGTTATGATATTTTATCTATATGTTTTTACTGTTTCTTTTATAGGCTAGAACAACTCTAGCAAACCAACAAAATGTGCCCAAATTTATTACACCAGATTACGGTTATGCTGAACTCTACCTTAATTCCGTCTACTCTCGTAGCAAGAGTTTGCTGAAAATCCACTCCCTAGATGTGGTTCTTCCATGTGAGGGGCAGCATGAGGTCAAGGTGGACTATATCATTAAGCGTACAGAGCTGGAGCATAAAGTCGAGCACATGGATTTGCTCTATATGGTAAGCCTTGATTTTTCCCATCCAAATTGCTTATTGTCAAGTATGAATTTTGTTTGTACTTCATAAATGAAGAACAAAAAACATTATCTCCTCTAAACGCCTTGAACGCCTGGTTTACAACCAACTGAGTGAACACCTCACTAAGAAAAACCTTCTTGATCCCCTTCAATCTAGATTTCGCCCTCAATACTCCACAGAAACTGCTCTTCTAAAACTCACAAATGACCTACTAACCACAAAAACCAACGGACACTATTCTGTACTAATACTTATGTGACTTTCAGCTGCCTTTGATACAGTTGACGACCCCTTCCTCCTCAAAAAAAGTTACTCATTCGGTCTCCATCACTGTGCTCTTCAGTGGCTCTCATCCTACCTATTCAAACGCACCTTCATATCTGGATTCACGTAGGGCGGCGTATTTTTGAGCCGGCGTAGCTACCATATTTACGCTACGCCGCCGTAAGTCAGAGAGGCAAGTGCTGTGTTCACAAAGCACTTGCCTCCTAAGTTACGGCGGCGTAGCGTAAATGGGCCGGCGTAAGCGCGCCTAATTCAAATTGTGAAGAGGTGGGCGTGTTTTATGTAAATAAACCATGACCCGACATGACGTTTTTAACGAACGGTGCATGCGCCGTCCGTGGACATATCCCAGTGTGCATTGCTCCAAAGTACGCCCCAAGGACTTATTGGTTTCGACGTGAACGTAAATTACGTCCAGCCCCATTCACGGACGACTTATGCAAACGACGTAAAATTTTCAAAATTCGACGCGGGAACGACGTCCATACTTAACATTGGCTAGGCCAGCTATTTGTTCGACTAACTTTACGCCTGAAAACGCCTTACGTAAAGTTTACTGCGACGGGCAAGCGTACGTTCGTGAATAGGTGTATCTCGCTGATTTACGCATTCTCGGCGTAAATCAGTGTTCACGCCACTAGCGGCCGGCGGAACTAGACAGCTAAGATACGACGGCGCAGGCTGTCGTATCTTAGCTACATTTAAGTGTATCTCAATTTGGGAATACACTTAAATGTACGACGGCTTAGATTCAGAGTTACGACGGCGTATCTACTTATACGCCGGCTTAACTCTTTGTGAATCTAGCTTTCAGTGTCACTTGCAATTCTACTTCCTCCTCTCCTCTTGCCTTCTCTGTCGGGGTGCCCCAAGATTCTGTTCTTGGACCTCTCCTATTTTCAATCTACACCTCTTCCCTGGGCCAGTTCGTCAGTCCCACGGCTTTCAATATCATTTCTACTATGACGACACCCAAATCTATCTCTCCACCCCTCAACTCACTCCATCAGTCTTCTCACGCACCACTAACTTACTAACAGACATATCTGTCTGGATGTCACACCACTTCCTCAAACTCAACTTGTCCAAATCCGAGCTCATAATATTTCCTCCCCCCACGTGCCTCTTCCCCTGACTTCTCTGTCAAGAGCAATGGCACAATCATCCACCCATCCCCACATGTCAGGGTGCTAGGTGTTATCCTGGACTCTGAACTCTCCTTTTGGCCCCACATCCAATCACTCTCCAAAGCTTGCCACCTCAACCTCCGCAACGTCTCTAAACTACGTCCCTTTCTAACCAATGAAACCACAAAGCTCCTGATTCACTCCCTGGTTATCTTTCGCCTCCACTACTGCAACTCCTTCCTCATTGGCTTACCTTTAAATAGACTATCCCCCTTCAGTCCACCATGAATGCTGCTGCCAGACTCATCCACCTTACAAACTGCTCAGTGTCTGCTACCCCTCTCTGCCAATCCCTCTATTGGCTGCCACTCGCCCAAAAAATGTAATTCAAAATACTAATAATAAGTTACAAAGCCACCCACAAATCTGCCCCATCTACATCACTAGCCTAGTCTCTAAATACCAACCTAATTGTCCTCTTTGTTCCTCCCAAGACCTCCTGCTCTCTAGCTCCCTCATCACCTCCTCCCATATCCGCCTCTAGGACTTCTCCCGAGCCTTGCCCATCCTCTGGAATTCCCTACCTCAATCTGTCAGACTGTCTCCAAATCTATCCACTTTTAGGTGATTCCTGAAAACATTTCTCTTCAGAGAAGCTTATCCTCCCTCCACCTAACAACAACTGCACTTATATTTTCTTCATCAGCTCACCCCCCACAGTTATTACCCTTTGTAACACTTGACCCTACCTCTTAGATTGGAAGCTCTAATGAGCAGGGCCCTTCTAATTCCTCCTGTATTGTAACTGTAATGTCTGCCCTAATGTTGTAAAGAGCTGTGCAAACTGTCGACACTATATAAATTCTGTATAATAATAATTAAAGTAGTTGTAAATCTCAGACATGAAATATGAATAAAGCACACCCCTCTATAGTGTGTACTTGTCTCAGTCCACTCCAGAGAACTAATGTCGCGTGCACACGATCGGTTCGTCTGATGAAAACGGTCTGATGGACCATTTTTCGTCAGACAAACCGATCGTGTGTGGGCCCCATCGTTTTTTTATCCATCGGTGAAAAAACTAGGAACTTGTTTTAAAATTATCTGATGGTAAAAAAAACGATAGAAAAAAGCGATCGTCTGTGGGTACGTCCATCCACTCAAAATCCACACATGCTCAGAATCAAGTCGACGCATGCTCGGAAGCATTGAACTTAATTTTTCTCAGCACGTCGTTGTGTTTTACATCACCACGTTCTGAAACGATCGTTTTTTTAACCAATGGTGTGTAGGCACAACTGAAAGTCAGCTTCATCGGATATTTGATGAAAAAATCCATCAGACCATTTTCATTAGATGAACCGATCGTGTGTACAGGGCATAAGTGTTATTTCCCTCTGCTGCCTCTTTCCTCTGCTATTTGTATAAGTGACTTCTGACATTTTTTCATGACACTAAGAGAAAAGATGTGAGAAGAGGGATGGCGCTCCAGCACACAGCCTGTGATTTACAGCCTCAGTTCTGTTCCTGTGTGCTGTTTGAAGGGGGCTTTTCCCTTCCCTTCAATCAGCTCCTTTCACTCTGTGGCGACTGGTGCTATATATGTTTGGGGGGGGGGGTCGGCCGGATTGGTCGGCCACCAGCCCCCCACTTACCACCATCTAGGTCGTGGGCAGTGCTTCCTCCAGGCAGTGGGTGATGGCTTAACCCTGCTTCTCCTCTCGGCCAATCAGGTTTCAGGACCTGCTTCCTGATTGGCTGGAAGGAGAATCAGGAAGACAATAGCGAATATTAATTTGCTATTGTTACACAACTGGGTGGGCTCAGGGCACAGTGCTCTTCACCCTGAATCCACCCCTTTTTTTAAGCCAATTAGAGCCTGAGACTCTAATCACGTGCTTCTAGAAAAAAAAACATTGGAATGCATGAGTCCGGTGCCCTGCATTTATATTAGGGTCCGGGTGCATGGATTAGGGGGATGCGCCCCTGCGCCCCATATGGATGGTCCGCCACTGTTCTTATTGATATCTGCAGAATTTAACTTCAGCTCCTTTCATCCATTTTCAGGTTACTTCTAAAGGATCAATTCAAAAGTCTGGATTATTGCCAATACCAATTTCTGAGGGAAGTGAAGGTAAAAAATGTTGTCATAAAAATGAAATATTTAAAGAAGAACTCCAGAAAATAAAACAAATTTAAAATCTGTGAGTAGATTAGGAGTTACAGTATGTGCAAGGTGGTGTATGCCAACTTCTGGATCTCTCTCTCTCTTTTGTTTACAATTTATTGGTAGATATATGCAGTTCGTTACATTCCGAATTTGTTTATTTATTGAATTTTTACAAATTCGTAAATTCTGAAATTCACAAAATTCTGAAATTCAAAAATTCTTAAATTTGAAAATTCTGAAATCTGAAATGATAACTTACTAATAATAACTTAACTATTACTAACTATTAAATTATAGGTATTGGAATTTCCTTTCAAATTTGGCTGCTAGTGAACATAACAAATACAAATTTATCCGAAGTTACGAATCATCCGAAATAACAAACGCTGCATCTAAACGAATGGAACGTATGAAATTAATAATAATAAATAATAATAATAAAAACAAATAATTAATTATTAATAATTTGTTCTGTTTCATTTGTTTAGATGCGGCATTCGTGATTTTGGATGATTTGTAACTTTGGATAAATATATATTCATTACGTTCACCAACAGCGAAATTTGAAAGGAAATTTTAATACCTATAATTTAATAGTTAGTTATTATTAGTTAGTTTTTTTTTTTTTAATTTTTGTTCTTTTCGAATTTTCAAATTTTCTTTCTTATTTTTGAATTTTCATATTTTCGAATTTTCGAATTTACACATTTTCATATTTGCAAATTTACGTTTTTACGAATTGCGATCATAACGAATGACCCAAAAAACATTCTTTTTTTCTTAAGACCAGCTTCCCGAGGAAGGCTCCTGCAGTCTGCCAGCTCTACCATCTGACAGTTCTTAAAAGGGTGTGGCCACCAGTGATGTCACAGGGTGGCACCGCCCCCTTGAGACATCATTGTGATGGAATGTCCCACACTCTACTTGAGTGCTTTTGGCAGTAAACGGCTTCCTCCAGTCTGAACATAGATATCAGATATTATAGCCGCCTATTGCAACCAAGAACTAGACGTGACTCGTTTGGCTGAAAAACTGGAAATTTTTTATTTGAGAATTTATACTAAACAACCAGGTGAGGCTGATCATTATCATATGCAAACGCAACTGTATGCAGAAGGATAATTAACACTATAAACGTTAAGTTAATTAAAGTAGCCACCTGGACATCTCATTCCAGGTCAGGCTTGTCGGCTTCAAGCTCACAAAGTACAATACACATTGTTACAAGTATAATCACATCACCACAGTAGTTTGCTAGCAGACAGTGTGTGTGTTAATTAGCACAATTAACAATGGGTGAAAGACCCTCCAGAATAGTAGACAACAGGAGACTCAGGGCTTTCCAGATCTCATCAACCAGCGTTGCTTTCACATACATCTGTCTACTGAGTCCCAAGCTGGCAGAGACCATCATGACCTTCTTAATAATGTCCTTTTGCATTACAAAACAGAACATCTTCCTAAATGCTTGCAGCTCCCTCAAATGCCAGGGCCCATAGTCAATAGGCAAGAGGCTAGCATTCAGTCCCCTCCAAAAGCCTCTGTCCTGGGTGAGTCTATCACAGTCACTGATCCAGCATGCCCTCGGTCGGTGATGTCACAAGGCGGTGGACATTGTGATTGATGATGGATCTACACCAGGGGACTTTTTTTTTAGTTCTGTTTTTTAAATAAAGGACTTGTCAAAAACTGTCTATTTTTATACTTCACTTATTTTTTTAGTGAATGAGTAGTGTACTATGAGTAGGGGTACTATATACCCCATACTCATTCACATAGGGGGAGCCCTCCTTGTTAGGCCCTCCTTGTTAAAGGGGTCTTCCAGATTCCGTTAAGCCCCTCGCCCACAGACCCCTGCAACCACTGGCCAGGGTTGTGAGGAAGAGGCCCTTGTCCCAAAGCACCCCCCCATGTTGAGGGCATGTGGCCTGGTATGGTTCAGGAGGGGGGGGTGTTCGCTCACCCCCCTCTTTCCTGACCTGCATGCTCAGATATGGGTCTGGTGGACCCCATGCCATTTTTTGTTTAATTTTGGTGTGGGGCTAACCCTTAAAATCCATACCATTGGAGAAGTCTTCACACTTTTTTTTCTTAATTTTTAATTGCCGGCATTTTTCTATTTTCATTCAGCTGTCAGCAGGGAAGCTCGCTGACAGCCGGTTGTTAAGGATGCGATGGCCGCCCGCTCCTTAACAACCATGACAATTACTGGATGTTAAGCTGCCAGTTTCTTAACAACCAACTATTTACAGCCTGTGTTAAGGACGCTGGCTACTGTCGGTGGTAAATTACCACAGGCATTCACTACTAAAATACCGCATGACTTCATAAAATAACTTGTGCTGTATTTTGATAGCTTTTTTTTTTTAGTGAATGCCAAAACACTTTTTTTGAAAAACTCTGTGGCATCTTACCACATACTCGGATGCAGTAAGATAACACTTTGTAAATGGAGCCCACAGTTTCTTACCAAACATTCAATTTATAATCATTTCTCTCATAGATTTACGTGGTGAAACTACTGTCAAGCTTTCTCTTACACCCGGGACATCACCATTGCTACATGTATTTGTTCACATCCTACTACCAAATGGAAAACTTGTTGGGGATTCATCAGTATTCAAAATACAGAGGTGTTTCAAAAATAAAGTGAGTCAACGGGTCTTTCTCTCTCTCTCTCAGTTAAAGTGATACTAAAGGATATTTTTTTGTCTTCCTTACCTGCTCTGTGCAGTGACATTGCACTGCCCCCCTCCCCCCCCCCCGGCAACATCAATGTGCACCTGTATTTTTATTGAACTAAGGAATGTAGTTCCACAAGTACCTTAGGTGGAAGATCTATCGGGACTAGGATAAGTACAGAATACCCCATTTATTTGTGGTCAGAATGTACCTGTTTAGGGCATGATTTTCCACTCACTACTTCTCGAGTTACACTGTTTAGGCCTTGTGTTACCATTTTTAGGAGCCCCCTGACCTCAGATGAGAGTGGGTAGAGGTCCCTTTGGTACGATAAATAAAATATAAAGAGAGCTTGGTGTCCAAAGCCTGGTCTCTCAGAACTCTCACCCCAGTCTTTTTGTTACTCTGTACCGTCTTTGTGGAAAAAAATAATTGCTGACCCTGATGGCAGGTACTGTATCTGTTTCCGGTGGGTTCAATCTATAATTCTTCTATAATGTTTGCCAACTACTGTGCTCCTCGCCCCCTAGTGTTTAGCCCCTTCACTGACAGTCACATTTATACAGCGATCAGTGCATATTTATAGCACTGTTCGCTGTATAAATGTGAATGGTCCCAAAAATGTGTCCGCCATAATGTCGGAGTCCCAATAAAAATCGCAGATCGTCGCCATTACTAGTAAAAAGTAAATTAAAAAAATCATAATTATGTCCCCTATTTTGTAATACCAGTCACTATACGCTTATTGCGATTTTTTTTTTTTTTTACCAAAAAAATGTAGAAGGATACGTATCGGCCTAAACTGAGAAAAAAAATGTTTTTTGTTTTTTTTTTAATTGGGGTATTTATTATATCAAAAAGTAAAAACTATTGTGTTTTTTTTTCAAAAAATAGCACAAAAAATAAAAACCGCACAGGTGATCAAATACCACCAAAAGAAAGCTCTATTCGTGGGAAAAAAAGGACGCCAATTTTGTTTGGGGGCCACGTCGCACGACCACGCAATTGTCAGTTAAATCGACGCAGTGCCGGAAGCTGAAATTTCGCCTGGGCAGGAAGGGGGTATATGTGCCCAGTAAGCAAGTGGTTAAAGATGCCCACCCATCTTTAGCCCCGACTCTCTGCTCCTATGAAAGTGGTAGTAACCCTAAAAAAAAAATAGATCCTGTTCTTTTAAAGCAGGATATACAGCATAGTGCTTGTGCTGTGTCCAGGGCCCTCTTTAATATGGTTTGGGCCCTGGGCAAAAAATTTTTTTGGGCCCCCCTTCAGCTTATTTTGGGCCTGGCTGGTTCACATGTATGTTTTGGCGGTCCTCATTTGTGCAGGTACAGCAGCCCATTGATTTGAATGGGCTTCCATGCCTTTGTTTCCTGCAGAAAAAAGGTGCATTCAGCATTTTAAAAATACAGTTGCCTTGAAATCCATTCTGCTTTTGCACCATGCTACTTACCTGCAGTTCTTGCACACACAAACGCACTGTGTTTTTAAAAGCGTGACCTAAACGTCTAAAAATGCAGCAAGTTTGACAGTGCGGGAACTGCAGATAAGTCACAGCAGACAGCAGAATGGACAGACAGTGCTGTATTTCAGTGCTTGATGTTCATAGGGGTGCCGTGTGCACAGCCTATTACATGAGGCATGCGCTTTTCTTTGCAGGAAACGCAGGCATGGCGGCCCATTCAAATGAATGGGCTGTTGTGCCTGCGTAAATGTGGGCCGCCAAAGCACATACATGTGAACCAGCCAGGCCCAAAATAAGCCCATCAAGCAGTTAAATACAGACAGTAATGCCATGTGCTCTAAAGGCCTTACTCAGCCTGGACTGCAGGTCTGGTCTGTGATTTAAAGAGTTCCTCTATTTTACACATGGCATGGCATGGGGTCCCATGGTGCTAAAGCAGAATGGACAGACGGTGCTGTGACCCCATGCCATGCCATGTGTAAAATAGAGGAACTTTTTAAAACACTGACCAGACCTGCAGTGAATCATCAAATATTATAAAGACTTTGGGCACACTCTACAGAAAACTTCTATTTACAATATAGATTAGCAAACAGTGACATACCTTGAGGAGCAGGACATGAAGAAGTCAGCCTCGGGAAGAGCAAACTGGGGATGTTATAAAATCACATTCTAATTCACTTTTATATACAAGCAGCACCCAGTGGCAGGAAGGGAGAAGTGCACGTCTAAAGGGAAGCCAGGGGTGCTGTACATTTTAAAACACTGGGAAGGGAAGCAGTACTGTCACTGGCTGCGTGCCGCTGATGATTCAGCCTGATTTGTGGGCAGCACAGGGGCTTAACGGGCGGCAGGGCCGCCATCAGGAATTATGGGGCCACTAACACAGTTTCAGGCATGGGCCCCCTGGAGCAGAGAACCGGGGGGGTGCTGCCGCCTGAAATTGAGAAGCAGGGGGGGCTGCCGCGAATTTAGAAGCGGGGGGCCCTTTACAAAAAAAAGAAATAAAGAAAAATATATATAAAAAAGGGGTGTAGCCATGCGGGGCCCTGGGGACCTCTGGGCCCTTTAATAAAAAGAAAAAAAGAAATAAATATATATATATATATTTTTTTTTTTCAAAAAGGGGGTTGCCATCTGGGGCCCTGGGGACCTCTGGGCCCTTTAATATTTTTTTTAAATAAATTACAAAAAAAAGGGGGTTGCCATCCGGGACCTCTGGGCCCTTTAATAAAAAAAAAAATATATATATATATATATAAAAAAGAAACATTTATTAAAAAAAAGGGGGGTTGCCATCCAGGGCCCTGGGGACCTCTGGGCCCTTTAATAAAAAAATAAAAATAAAAAATATATATAAACAAAAATAAAAAAATAAACATTTATAAAAAAAATAAAAAAGGGTGTTTGCCACATGGGGACCTCTGAGCCCTTTAATAAAAAAAAATGTATATATGAAAAAAAAGAAATACAATATGAAAAAAAAATGTATAAAAAAAAGGGGGGTTGCCATCCGGGGCCCAGGGGACCTTTAATAAAAAATAAAAATATATTAAAAAAAAAATTCTATTTAAAAATAAATAAAAAAAGGGGGGTTGCCATCTGGGGCCCTGGGGGCCTCCGGGCCCCTGGGGACCTCGGGACCCCTAAAAAAAAAAAAAAATAAAAGTGACAGGGCCCTGGGCAGCTGCCCCATTTGCCCTGTGGTAAAGACGGCCCTACCTGTGTCATTTGTTCCTCTCTATGCTGTAAAATACCAGGTTGACCCTGCCTGTTCCCTGTGTTCCCCTAAGGCCTTGTACACACGGTCGTTCCAAACCGATGAGAATGGCCTGGCAGGCCATTTCCATCGGTTCACCACTGAAGTGGCCTGACGGCCTGATATGCGTACACACCACCAGTTCAAATTCAAATCGGGTCAGAACGCGGAGACGTAAAACACACGACGTGCTGAAAAAAACGAAGTTCAATGCTTCCAAGCATGCGTCGACTTGATTCTGAGCAGGCGCGGGTTTTGAACCGATGCTTTTGTGTACTAACCATCGGTTTGGACCGATCAGGCAGCGGTCCATCGGTTCGATATTAAAGCATGTTTTAAAATTTTGGACCGAAGGACAACAGACCGATGGGCCATACACACGGTCGGTTTGGACCGATGAAACTGAACTTCGGTCCATTCTCATTGGTTTGGAACGACCGTGTGTACGCGGCCTTAGTGTGCCTACCACGGTTATCATGGCTGCTGATCCATGATACCGTGGTCAATTTATGTGCCTCCATCATCCCGCATTTTCTCCCTCTCCCCCTCCCTCCCTGTCTGTCAGCTCGGGAATCTGTGTGTGAGCCATCTCCTCTCCGCCCCTCCCCTCCTCTCCTCTCCCACCGCTAATCCGCGGTGGCTGTAAAAATACTAATTACAAATCCTGGAATCCCCTCTGTTACAGCAAGATAAACTGTGCAGTGTCTGTTTTTTTAAATTATGCAGCAAAATACCCTATTTCGGAGCACTGTTGTGTGCTCATGTGACCATCGCTTTTATCCTCTCCTCCCGGCTGGTGTAAGAGGTGAATCGCAGTCGCTCCCACTGTAGTGTTCAGATTGGGTAGAGAACTGGGAGGTCACGTGACCGCACAGTGGCACTGTAATTTAAGGTATTTTGCTGCATAATTTTTAAAAAACACATAAGCCCTGTACACACGATCGGATATCTGATGGAATCTAATCCGATTGAATTTTATCGTCGGATATCCGATGAAGCTGACTTTCATCAGTCTTGCATAAACACTATGGCCCAGATTCACAGAGAGCGGGCGCACATTACGCCGCCGTAACACAAACAATGTACGCTACGCCAACGCAGCGCAGAGAGGCAAGCATGGAATTCACCAAGCCAGTGCTCCCTACGCTGCGCTGGGTTTTGAAGGTGTACGCCGGCGTAGGTGGAAGTGGGCGTGAGCCATGCAAATGAGGCGTGACCCCATGCAAATGATGGGCCGAGAGCCAGACAGATACGTATCACGAACTGCGCATGTACACCGAGAAGTGGACGCATCCCCCTGGGCATGCTCACAGCTCACAACCACATCGGAACAACTGCTTAAACTACGCTGGATCACTGCGTACGGCGTGAACGTAACCTACGCCCAGCCAGACACGTCCACCGTAAAATACCCCGGCTTGTGTTTCCTGGTGCAGACCTTTGCATGTCTGCTGCTGGGTTGCACCTCCTTTATGGGGAATAACTTTATGCCGGACGTACAACTTACACGCACTGCGTCGGGCACACGTATGTTCGTGAATCACCGTATTTGACTCATTTGCATATTTGAATGGCTAATCAATGGGAGCGCCACCATGCGTCCAGCCTAAATGTGTGCCCACCCTACGCTGGCGTAGGCCAAGTTACGTTCGGCGGGATGAAGCCTGTTTTTAGGCGCATCTTAGTTTGTGGGTCCGGCGCACAGATATGATGGCGCACATTTGCACTTACGTCGGCGTACCTTGTTATACGTCGGCGTAAGTGCTTTGTGAATCCGGGCCTATCAGACTAAATTCCGACCATGCCAAAAAGCGGTGACGTAAAACACTACGACGAGTCTAAAAAAATGAAGTTCAATGCTTCCGAGCGTGCATCGACTTGATTCTGAGCATGCATGGATTTTTCTCCGATGGAGTTCCACACAGACGGTCAGATTTTTCTATCGGTTTTTTATCCATAGGAAAAATGTAAAACTATTTTTTAACTCAGATGGAAAAAGACAGATGGGGCCCACCCACGGTCGGTTTGTCCGATGAAAACAGTTCATGGGTCTGTTTTCATCGGACAAACCGATCGTGTGTACACGGCTTTACACTTCAGAGTATAGCTTGCTGTAACAAAGGGGATTCCAGGATTTGTGATTAGTGACTTTACAACCGCTTGAAGTATTATCGTGACAAGACAAGTGGGAGGATGCTAAAGATGAACACTGTAATGGGCAAATCCTTTTGAACTTCTAATTTTCCTCCACTTTCCCTCCCCACTCCCTCTCTATTTTCTCTCCCTCTCTGGGGGTTAGGTGGAACCAGAATAGAATAAGGGCACCCTAACCCCATCTCTTTCCATTCCCCTCTACCCTATTCCTTACTCTATCCTACACAATATACCCTATGGGGGTGGATTGTTCAATCCAGTTGATCGCCCTTATAATGTTTTCTTTTTTTTATATTATTATTATTGCTCCAATTTAACACTATTGTGTAAGTGCAGTATTTTCTGCCTTATAATTTTATTGTAAAATATTTTTTTAATGAATTGTATGATTTATTACTGCAGCACTGCAATTAAAGTGATATAGGGCCATATTCTCAAACAAATTACGCCGGTGTATCTACTGATACTGATACACCGGCGTAAATCGAATTTCCCACCGGCGTATCATTGTTTTGTATTCACAAAACAAGATACGCCACATTTAGGCTAGGATCCGACTAGTGTAAGTCACTTACACTGTCGGATCTTAAATGTAATTCGCCGCCGGTGGCGTTTACGTTCAGGTCTCATTTGTTTATGCAAATGAGCCTGATACGCCGATTCCCGAACGAAATCGCGTCGCGTAACCGTCGCTAACGTCGTTTGCGTAAGCCTTAGGTTACCCCTGCTATATGAGGGGTAACCTTACGCCAGTCCCACGTATGCCATGTTAAGTATGGCGTCGGGTCCGCGTCGTCTTTTCCCATCGGGTACGTCGTTTTACTAAGTCGTTCTTGAATACGACTTTACGTCAATGACGCACACGTCGGCGTCATTGACGTTTTCCGTCGAGAACTGGAGCATGCGCACTGGGCTATTTTAACTGCATGCGCAGTTCGAACGGCACGGGGCGCGCTTAATTTAAATACAAGCCGCCCCCTTGGAATTACGCGGGGATACGCCGGGCCAATTGCACTACGCCGCCCCAAACTACGGAGCAAGTGTTTGGGGAATACAGCACTTGCTCCTGTAAGTTGGGGCGGCGTAGTGTAAATGGCTTACGCGCCGCCGCCGCAGGAACTACATGAATCTGGGCCATAATGTTTATTAATTTTAGAACTAATATAAGAGCTGTTCATACTTTTCAAAATCCTTCTATGAAGGTCAATGTGTGTGTGGTGTTCTTTTTATTATTGGCATTTACATCTTTTTCTTTGTCCTACTTTTTTATCCCTAGGTATCTGTTGGGTTCTCCCCGGGTGAGGTCCTCCCGGGATCGGATGTGTCTCTTCAGGTTCAGGCTGCTCCTGGCTCTCTCTGTGGTCTTAGGGCGGTGGACAAGAGTGTGGTGCTAATGGATCCCAAAGCTGAGCTGACTAATGAAAAAGTAAGCCAGTTGGTCGCCCATTGTGTTCTTTGTGTATTACTCCAGAAAATGTTGACAGGAGTATTCAGGGCCCGAAAACTGTGACAGGTTCTGGAAACCTTCCTTGTCACTGATGGAGATGTTATTTATATACAGAAACAAGGAGGTCCTTAGGGCTTCTTGTCCTGCAGGATGATGAGGACTCACCCAGTGAGACTGTTTAAAGTCACTGGAAAAAACGAAAGGAGCTATAGTAGTAGATTAGACATGTCCTCGAGTTATGTCCAGTCATACTGTAAGACAGTGGCAGCACGTCCATATGGTGAACAGGGACTGAAATAATAAAACAGTATTGTATTTATGAAACTATGCAAATCTTGTTTTGGGAGATTTAAAATTTTTACATGCATGTTAACATTAGCTATTCACTTGCTCGAGCAAATAGAAACATTAGTATTGCACTACTTCTGCCAAGTACAGCAGCACTGCTAGAAAATGTTTATAACCCTGCACATCAGACGTGTAGACTGGTATCTCCATTGCAAGGAGCAGCATGCTGCCATACGCATTTCTGCTTGAGAGGGGTCTTTAACCCGTTCCCAATTGCCGCACGAGGATGTACGTCGACAGAATGGCACAGCTGCGCAAATGGGCACACAGGTACGTCACCTTCAATTTGCGAGCCGTGTGGTCATGCGCACCGCAACCTTGCCGTGAGCACCGTGCAGTGCCGATCCTGACCTCCCTGGGGCCCTAAGCAAAATCACATGTCACATTAAAGTTGAGAAGCGGGGGGGGGGGTATGGCTACCGAAAATTACATGTCACATTAAAGTTGAGAAGCTGCCGACAGTGACATGAAATTAACGTTGAGAAGTGGGGGGTGCTGGCTTATTACCTCTTCTCCCATGCAGCCAGGGAGTTGTGAAGCGGGGTGAGGGGCCAAAAATAACTTCTCACCAGGCAGGGCTTTACCGGGCCCTAAGCGGCTTGCATAGTGAGCCTATAGGGCGGATTGGTCCTGGCACCGTGTCCCGTGATCGTGTCACAGATCTGAAGAACGGGCAGATGTCAGTGTAAACACAACATCACCCCGTTCTGCCTAGTGACACTGTCACCGATCATGTTCCCTGTCATCGGGAACAAAGATCAGTAACGTGTCACAGCAATCCACGCCCCATAACAGTTACAAACGCTCCCTAGGTCACACTTAACCCCTTCAGCGCCCCTACAGGTTTACCCCTTCACTGCCAGTGTCATTTTTACAGTAACCAGTGCATTTTTATAGCACTGGTCGCTGTAAAAATGACAATGGTGTCAAAAGTGTCCGATGTGTCCGCCATAATGTCACAGTCATGATAAAAATCGCTGATCGCCGCCATTACTAGTAAAAAAAAAAAATATGAATAAAAATGCCATAAACTAAAAATGCCATAATCTCCTAATTTGTAGACGCTATAACCTTTGCGCAAACCAATCAATAAACACTTATTGTGTTTTTTTTTTTTTTTTTTACCAAAAATATGTAGAAGAATACGTTTCGGGCTAAACTGAGGAAAAAAAAAACTTTTTTATATATATTTTTTAGGGATATTTATTATAGCAAAAAGTTAAAAATATAGAATTTTTTAAAAAATTGTCTCTCTATTTTTGTTTATAGCGCAAAAAATAAAAACCGAAGAGGTGATCAAATACCACCAAAAGAAAGCTCTATTTGTGGGAAAAAAAGGACGTCAATTTTGTTTGGGAGCCACGTAGCATGACCGCGCAATTGTCAGTTAAAGCGACGCAGTGCCGAATCGCAAAAAGTGGCCTGGTCTTCGGCCAGCAAAATGGTTCAGGGCTTAAGTGGTTAAGAGGGTTCTTCAAAATGTGGAATCAATTCCAAATGCACTGGAGTAAATCCCATAATGTGGGGAGGGGGTTAATGTACGACCCTCCTATTCCTATATATATCAAAGGAGCCCATTACCTTGGAGAAAGAGTAAAGAGGTGTTAAGAACCCCTTACCTGTTGTCTTGCATGTCACAGAATTATTAGTTATGTAGCAGATGGTGGGATTGGAAATACCAATGGTGTGGCAAGAGTTGTGAAAGACCTGGGGCACAATGAGGAAAGGTGCCTTGCAATGCATGTGTTATAAGCATGGCCATATTGCGCATAACAGTGGGAGTGGCTTAAAGGAAGATAACTCATTGTATACACTGCTCACATGTACCACAGTCTTGTATGTACATTATTTATTTCTAATGACATCTGCCACTTCAATTTGTTTTCAGATTTACAATCTGTTTCCTCATTCTGATGACTATGACTGGCGAATCCAGGGGGATGGAAACTGTTATTTCATAAAGGAATCGGCTGTGAGGACCAAACGTTCTCTTGATGTATACAGCCTATTAAAGGTATGATATCATAGTATTTGTTGTTGTTGTTCAGTCGTTTAGTCGTGTCCGACTCTTCGTGACCTCATGGACCATAGCGTGCCAGGCTTTTTTGTCCTCCACTACATCCCGGAGCTTTCTTAACTTCATGTTCATGGTTTGATGATGCTATCTATCCATCTTGTTTTCTGTCATCCTCTTCTCCTTTTTTCTTCCATGTTTACCAGCATCGAGGTCTTTTCCAATGAGTCCTCTCTTCGCATTAGTTGGCCAAAGAATTTGAGTTTCAGCTTCAGGATCTGTCCTTCCAGTGAATATTCAGGGTTCATTTCCTTCAGGATTGTCTGGTTTGATCTTCTTGCCATTCAAGGGACTTGAAAACAAGAGTTTTCTCCAACACCATAGTTCAAAAGCATCAATCAGTCAGAGACCCTAAAAGACTGCAAAAGATTACTAACATTATAGACCCTTTATGAATCAGTGCTACATAGTTACATAGTTAGTCAGGTTGAAAAAAGACAGTTCAACCACAAAAAATAAAATAAAAAAACAAAATAAAAAACACAGTAAAATCCTATACACCCAACTCCATACCCACAGTTGATCCAGAGGAAGGCAAAAAAAACCCAGCAGAGCATGAGATCCAATTTGCTACAGCAGGGGAAAAAATTCCTTCCTGATCCCCCGAGAGGCAATCGGATTTACCCTGGATCAACTTTACCTATAAATGTCAGTACTCAGTTATATTCTGTACATTTAGGAAAGAATCCAGGCCTTTCTTAAAGCAATCTACTGAGCTGGCCAGAACCACCTCTGGAGGGAGTCTGTTCCATTATTTACTTCTGGATTCCAAGGGCTGCACAACAAGTATTGCACTTGGGGTTCGGGCAGAAGGTAGGGGACTATACTTCTAATGCTGCGTACACACGATCAGAATTTCCGATGACAATCCAGATAAGAATGAAAATCCCAAAATTCTAAATAAAGAAAGTCAGAAAATATGAACGAAAATCCCAAAAAATTACAAACTAACTAATAACTATTACTAACTATTAAATTATAGGTATTGGAATTTCCTTTAAAAATTTGGGCCCGGATTCACATACATTGGCGCATATTTATGCCGGCTTAGCGTATCTAATATACGCTACGCCAGCGTAATGCAGAGAGGCAAGCACCGAATTCACAAAGCAATTGCCCCCCAAACTGCGCTGGGTTCCCTCGGCATAAGCCGGCGTAGGTGGAAGAGGGCGTGAGCCATGCTAATGAGGCGTGACTCCATGCAAATGATGGGTCGAGCGCCATAAAGATATGAATAACAAACGGAGCATGCCGTCCCGTGGACGCATCCCAGTGCGCATGCTCAGAATCACAACGGAACTACTCCCTAAGATTCGACGGATCGCTGCCTACGACGTGAACGTAACCTACGCCCAGCCCTATTCACGTACTACATAAACTACGTAAAATACGCTGGCTTGTGTTCCCTTTGCATGGATGCTGCATGGATGCTGCTGAGTTACACCTCCTTTTTGGGGCATAACTTTGCGGACGTATGACTTTACGCGCACTGCGTCGGACGGACGTATGTTCGTGAATCGGCGTATCTCCCTCATTTGCATATGTGCATTGAAAATCAATGGGAGCGGCAAATGCGCCCAGCGTAAATATGCGCCCACGATAAGCCGGCGTAGACAAGTTACGTCGGTCGGATGAAGCCTATTTTCAGGCGTATCTAGTTTTGTGGGCACGGCGCATAGATACGACGACGCATATTTACACTTACGCGGCATATCTCGAGATACGTCGGGGTAAGTGCTTTGTGAATCCGGGCCTTGGTTGTTAGTGAACGTAATGAATACGAATCTATCCAAAGTTACGAATTACCTGAAATAACAAATGCCGCATTTAAACCAATGGAACGTAACTAATTAACAAATAATAATTTATAATAATAATAAAAAAATATTATTATTATTTATTATTATTAATTTGTTACGTTCCATTCATTTAGAGGCGACATTCATTATTTTGGATAATTCGTAATTAATAAATACATTTGGATAAATTCATATTCGTTATGTTCACTAACAGCCAAACTTGAAAGGAAATTCCAATACCTATAATTTAATAGTTAGTAATAGTTAAGTTATTGTTAGTTCGTTATTATTTCAGATGTTCGAATTTCAAATTTCAGAATTTACAAAGTTCGGATAAATTCATTATGTTCACTAGCAGCCAAATTTAAAAGGAAATTTGAAAGTCCCATCAAAACGAATGAAATGTAACTAATTAATAATAATAAATAATAATGATAAAAATGTTTTATTATTATTATTTATTATTATGAATTCATAATATTCCATTCGTTTAGATGTGACATTCGTTATTTCGGGTAATTCGTAACTTCAGATAAATTTGTCTTCATTACTTTCACTAACAGACAAATTTGAAAGGAAATTCAAAAGTCTAAACAAAATAACGTAAATCCCAATACCTATAATTTAATAGTTACTTATTATTAGTTAATTAGTTATTACTTTGAATGTTCTGATTTTCGTTCTTATTTTCTTATTTTCATTCTTTCTAATTTTCAAATTTTTGTTCTTATTTACGGATTTACTAATCCCTGATTTTTTATGAATTATCGAAGTAACGAATACCGCATCTAAACAGGTGGAACGTAACCAATTCAAATTTTTCCGACGTTACAATATTATTCTGAATAACAAATTTTGATCATAACGAATGGCCCGAAAACGTAAAAAAAAAAAAAAATCTGAATGAAACTAAAACAAGCAAATTTTTCGGCAGTGCACATGTCTAATTTCTGCTAGCTGAGCATTGAACTTCTCAAGATTTTTTTTCACATTAATCAGATGGTGCACTTAAAGCTCCTGTCTAATCTTATCCTCGCAGTACATCATAATAACTACCGTACTTCAAACAAACTTGTCACAATAAAAAAATTCCAACCACCAGCTTTGTCCAAGGCTCCCCAACCTCCAGGCATGAAATAACACATGGAATGTCACCTGCCTCTCCGCGGTACAGTGCATGGTGCCCGAGCGGCCAATCACCAGGCCCTTATGCCATCATACAGGGCAGGAGATGTGCCATTCAATTCACAATCATCACCAATAATGAGTCAACCTGCCTTTTAATATGACAATAAATACCTAGATTCAGGTAGATTTGCGCCCTCTTACGGAGGAGCAGCGTACCGTTTTAACGATACGCCTCCGTAAATCACGTGCGCTACGCTTCATTCACGAAGCAGTAGCTCCATAATTTGCGCGGGCGCTCCGTAAAAATGGCCGGCGTAAGCGCGCGTAATTTAAATGATCCCGTAGGGGGTGTGGATCATTTAAATTAGGCGCGTTCCCGCGCCGAACATAGTGCGCATGCTCCGTCTGGAAACTTTCCCGACATGCATTGCGGCAAATGACGTCGCAAGGACGTCATTTGCTTTAACGTGAACGTAAATGGCGTCCAGCGCCATTCACGATTCATTTACGCAAACGACGTAATTTTCAAACATTGCGACGCGGGAACGACAGGTATACTTAGCATTGGCTGCGCCTGCTAATAGCAGGAGCAGCCTTACGCGGAACCCGACGAACGCAAATGACGTAAAATGCGAACGCCGGGCGCGCGTAGGGTTGTGAATCGGCGTGAGTATGCAATTTGCATACTCTACGCTGACCACTACGGGAACGCCACCCAGCGGCCATCGTAAGAATGCAGCCTACGATACGACGGCATAAGAGCCTTATGCCAGTCATATCTTAGGCTGCAGTCGGCGTAACAAGCTTTCTGAATACAGAAAAGTCGTTACGCCGGCGCAACTAAGCAATTGCACCGGCGTAACTATGGATACGCAGACACAATTGCTTACTGAATCCACCCCACTGTTTGGGCTTCATTATGAAAAGTGTCAAAAAATTTTATTCTGGTTACTGGTTGCTACATAAGTGCAGTTTTCATACATTAAAAAAATATTGTTTCCTCTTTTCTTTCAGGAAATGAAGTTAAAAATATTTACAAGTGCAGAAATTAAGACGCCTGAGGAGTGTATTTTGCTTATTATGACTGCTGTCGGTAGGAAGATTTTTTTAGACTAAACCTTAGGCCTTAGGCTGTACGCTGTTCTGAGTGTTGCTCACATTTAATGCCATAGGAATGTCAGGAATGTATGCCCCAGACATGGGAATTCTGGGGCACCTGCACCTCCCGAGGACCCAAAAACACTGGGATTTTATGCTGCACAGGCTTAATCGTCTTTGTGCATGAGGCCTTAACCACTTAAGCATCCCATCACGCCAATATACGCTGGCACAATGGCACGGCTGGGCACAATCACGTACCTGTACGTGTCTCTCTAAGCCCAGCCGTGGTGCCGCCGACGGCGTGCTCGCGACCTGGTCCGAAGCTCCATGCCCACGATCGGTCACGGGAGCTGAAGAACGGGGAGAGGTGAGTGTAAACACACCTTCCCTGTTCTTCAATGTGGCAATGTCAGTGATATAGGGAACGACGATCACTGACGTCCCACACCCAGCCCCGCCCCTCTACAGTTAGAAACACATATGAGGTCACACTTAACCCCTACAGTGCCCCCCTAGTGGTTAACTCCTAAACTGCAATTGTCATTTTCACAGTAAACAATGCATTTTTATAGCACTTTTTGCTGTGAAAATGACAATGGTCCCAAAAATGTGTCAAAATTGTCCGATTTTTATTTATTTTTTTCCCCTCTATCAGGGACGGGGATTAATAGGGTGGGTCTTGGGTGGATAGTAAAGACAAAAATAGAGTATAAGAATAGCCCAAACCAAAATAGAGTTTTGAAGGTGATAAATTTGGGATAGGAGCAGTTAAACATTTTGAGTTTTGGATTGTTAAAAAGTGACTAAGGGAAAATAAAAGTATACAAGAGTGAATTATGCAGAATTGTTAAATACAATGTATTACCTGTAAAGTTGTAGTTTGAATATCTTTGTGAAAGAAAAAAACATTGAAATAAAATAGAAAAAATAAATAAAAAAAATTGTCCAATATGTCCGCCATAATGTCGCAGTCACGAAAAAAAAAAAAGAATCGCTGATCGCCGCCATCAGTAGTAAAAAAAAAAATGTATTAATAAAAATGCAATCCTTCCATTTTGCTTTTAAATGTCCTTATTTCTTCTGAGAAATCCTCACTTCCTGTTCTTCTGTCTGTAACTTCACACAGTAATGCAAGGCTTTCTCCCTGGTGTGGAGTGTCGTGCTCGCCCCCTCCCTTGGACTACAGGAGAGTCAGGACGCTCTCTACGTTTCAGATAGAGAAAGGAGCTGTGTGTTAGTAGGCGTCCTGACTCTCCTGTAGTCCAAGGGAGGGGGCGAGCACGACACTCCACACCAGGGAGAAAGCCTCGCATTACTGTGTGGAGTTACAGACAGAAGAACAGGAAGTGAGGATTTCTCAGAAGAAATAAGGACATTTAAAAGCAAAATCGAAGGATGAGGTAAGTGAAGGAGGACTGCACTCAGGCTTCGTACACACGTCCGAGAAACTCGACGGGCAAAACACATTGTTTTGCTCGTCGAGTTCCTTGTGAAGCCGCCGAGGATCTCGGCGAGCCAAGTTTCCTCTCGAGGATTTCAGCAGATTTTAATGCGATGGAGTGTACTCACCATCGCATTGAAATCCGCGCCGAAATCCTCTGGCGATGACGTGTCGCGCCGTCGCCGCGATTATGTTGCGGCGACGTGCGCGACACTGTCATATAAGGAATTCCACGCATGCGTCGAATCATTACGACGCATGCGGGGGATCCCTTCGGACGGATGGATTCGGTGAGTCTGTACAGACCAGCGGATCCATCCGTTGGGATGGACTCCAGCAGATGGATATGTTCTGCATGTCAGCGAATATTCGATCTGCTGGAATCCATCCCAGGGGAGATATATCCGCGGAAACAGATCCGCTGGCGTGTACACACCATAGGATCTATCCGCTGAAACCCATTTGCTGGGATTTATCTGCGGATGGATTCTATGGTGTGTACGGGGCCTAAGTCAAAGCCCATATCCAAATTACATAAACTAAAAAGGTAAGTAAACAATATTATTTTTCATAGTACCGTATATGTAAAATAAATATAAATGTTTTGATGTACCTAATTGGTTGTATCAAGAATTGGGGATATACTATTCAAAGTATAGTTACTACCATAATCTATTGTTTATCTATGCCCAAACCCAGCAATAATGTCTATCTTATATCCCTACCGTATGTTTTATCCTTTAGATTTTGATCTAGAATCGGTAAGGCCGGTTCTCAGACAAGGTGAGCATCCCAGTAGCCCAGTAGAAAATAAGGAGCCACGGATCTACTTTCCAGAGACATGGATATGGCAGTTGGTAGCTGCTGGGTGAGTCAACCTCTGCAAATATTATATTATACGGAGTGTTAATTCAGAATATAACTATGTTGCTGAGTCTATTACATATTTAAAGCGGAGGTTCACCCGTACATGACTCTTTTTCCCCTTAGCTTCATGCTCGTTTTGTCTAGGGGAATCGGCTAGTTGTTTTAAAATATGAGCTGTACTTACCGTTTACGAGATGCATCTTCTCCGCCGCTTCTGGGTATGGGCTGCGGGACTGGGCGTTCCTAGTTTGATTGACAGTCTTCCGAGAGGCTTCCGACGGTCGCATCCATCGCGTCACGATTTTCCGAAAGAAGCCGAACGTCGGTGCGCAGGCGCAGTATAGAGCCGCACCGACGTTCGGCTTCTTTCGGCTACGAGTGACGCGATGGATGCGACCGTCGGAAGCCTCTCAGAAGACTGTCAATCAAGAAGGAACGCCCGCTCCCGAAGACCCATACCCGGAAGCGGCGGAGAAGA
The DNA here is from genome assembly GCF_905171775.1 of Rana temporaria. Taxonomy (NCBI): domain Eukaryota; kingdom Metazoa; phylum Chordata; class Amphibia; order Anura; family Ranidae; genus Rana; species Rana temporaria. The sequence continues at coordinate 13,824,086 of NC_053496.1, forward strand.
TGCATCTCGAAAACGGTAAGTACAGCTCATATTTTAAAACAACTAGCCGATTACCCTAGACAAAACAAGCATTAATCTAAGGGGATTGTTTGAAAAAATAGTTTAATGGGTGAACTCCCGCTTTAAGGGATTATTCCACCTGAATGGACTGGTGGATGGGTAAGGCCCTATCCACTTTTGTATTTACTTTGCTTATGCTATAGCTGACTATGTCCAATTTGCTGCAAGAAAAGCTAATTTTGTACCTGGACCATTTATGGTGCTGTATGTATTGGAGATGGTGTACCAACACAGGTTACAAGAGTTGGCCCTAGGGTGACCACATTTCCAAACTGCCATTCAGGGACACACCCCCTCTCTCTCACCTTCCCCAAAAAAGATGAGGGGGGTGGGGGGAAATGTAGTCTCAGGGGTGATGGGGAATTTGGCGGCGGGTTATTTGTCAGGTGAATGTGCCACTTGCCACCAGATGCAGTGCCGCTTGCCACCCATAGCCTGCCACCAGATGCAGTGCTGCTGTCACTCCCTCTGCATGAGCCCTGTGCATAGAAGGAAAGGAGTGGTGTCACTATCTGTAGAGTGAAGATCACACCAGTGCCTGCTGCTTGCCGCTGGGTGCTGGAGAAGGAGGAAGTGCAGAGGTGGGTGGGGACAGCAGTGCTGCACTCCCGGTCTCGCTGTCTGAGAGTAAATAGTCACTGGTTGCAAGATGCCAGGCAGCGCTGTCCCTAGCAACCAGTTCTGGAAATGTAGTTATTAGTTAGTAAGGGGGGGCTGTGTCCTCTATTTCATTCCGTGACACTGTATTGAAAAAGTACTTGCCCCCTTCCTGATTTATTAATTTTTTTGCATATTTCTCACACTTAAATAATTCAGATCATCAAACAAATTTCAATATTACACAAAGATAACCCAAGATGCAGTTTTTTTATTATTTTTTCATTTATTAACCTTCTGAGCGGTGTTCCCGAGTCAGACTCGGGCTCGCCTCGCAGCATCCATAGGCTTGGTTTACTTACCTTGTCCCTGGATCCAGCGATGCCACCGCGCTGTGTGAGCGAGCGGGACCTCGCTCGATTCACACAGTGCCTCTGTGTGCCGCCGATCTCCGTTCCCTGCGATGTTACGACGCACGGGAGCGGAGAACGGCGCCAAATTCAAAAAGGTAAACGAACACAATACATACAGTATACTGTAATCTTATAGATTACAGTACCTGCCGGGTTGCACTACACTGTTAGTGTAACGCAAGCTACTTCTAATTTTGACTGTCCTATCATCCTGGACCACAAACCTTCCTCACTATATGTTTTCTGCTGCACCATTGGCATGGTTATAACTTCTTAGTCCTCTCCATAAAATTATCAGAAATGTGTGCTTAAAGAACTATAGGCATTTTTTTTTGGGGGGGGGGGTAGAGTAAGGGAGGGTAGTAGCCCCTGTCAGTTATTTTTTTACCATCCCTGTCCCATTGCAGAGGTTTTCCTTCACTTCCTGCCCCATAGCCAAACAGGAAGTGAGAGGAAATCTATGCAAATTAAAGGTAACCATTTCCCCCCCCCCCCAGGCCCTTAGAACTAGTGTCCCCACTCAAAAATTTCATGGTGGGTTCTAAACAGAAAGGGTGTGGCCTTGACAGGAAGGGTGGGTCATATCTTAATTAGGGGGTGCACAAGTTTAGTCAGGCCTAGGGCAGCGTAAAACCTACTGTGCCCAACAGCATTTAAAAATACATTTTAGTGCTGACTCTTCGATTTAGAAGACTCTTTAAACAGCATCATTTAATTTTTTATTAATTTTCTATTCAGGGATGCTGGCACAGCTGAATTCCACCACAAGGCTCCAGACACCATCACAGACTGGAATGCCGGGGCCGTCTGTTTAGGTCCCGGGGGATTTGGCCTGTCTCCTCCTGCCTCTCTTCGGGTCTACAAGCCGTTCTTTGTGGATCTCACCCTCCCGTACTCGGTAGTGAGAGGAGAAAAGTTCACCCTTAAAGCCACAGTATTTAACTACCTGAAGCAAAGTATAATGGTAAGAACATTTATAACATTTTATTCTGGACACATTGATGGTCAGTAATGGTGTTTGGTCAGAGGATGTAATGTGTATTGTGGTGATTAGGGATGGGCTATCATCACAATTCCTTTTTTTCTTTTAGAAATTACATTTTGTGCAGGGACAGTTCTAAACACGGGAAACATGCGCTACTTTACAGGCATACTATAGACACCCCCCAAGGTACAAAATTTAAAGGAATATTTCACTTTTATTGTTTGACTTTAAGCATCATTAAAATCACTGCTCCCAAAAAGCGGGCATTTTTAAAATGTTTTTTTTTTGTTTGCATTGATACATGTCCCCTGGCAGGACCCTGTCCCCAAACACTTTTTATGACAATAACTTACATATAAGTCTTTAAAATTAGCAATTTTTTCAGGACCCTGCAATTTATTATAGCCGCGATCAGTTTTAAATTATTTTTTTTCCTTTAGAAATGTAATTTTGCTGCAGGGACTTTTCTAAGCACGGGAAACATGCGCTACTTTACTATAGACACCCCCAGGTACGAAATTTAAAGGAATATTTCCCTTTTTATTGTTTCACTTTAGGCATTATTAAAATCCCTGCTCCTGAAAAAAAATTGAGTTTTTAAAACTTTTTTTTTTTGCATTGATACATGTCCCCTGGGACAGGACCCGGGTCTCCAAACATTTTTTATGACAATAACTTTCATATAAGCCTTTAAAATCAGCACTTTTGATTTTTTATGTCTGTTTCCTATAGATTTTAACGGTGTTCGCGTGTTCCAACAAATGTTTTGCCTGTTCGCATGTTCTGGATGCAAACCAAACCGGGGGGTGTTCGGCCCATCCCTAGTGATGATGCCAATGACTCCAGTTTCAGTGATTTTCTAGTTTTAGGTCCTGTCCAGAGCCCTGTTGGGGCTAATAACCTTTTGTTTGCATTGGTGAGATTATTCAGTAAAAAAAGGGGCAATGAATAAAGCGTAATATATAGTTGAAACAAATTACAATTAATAACTGAACTAAATTGTGTAAATGTACAGGCATCCACTTTTACGTACACAATTGGGTTTATTTACTAAAGCTGGAAAGTGCAAAATCAGGCTCATTTCTGCATAGAAACCAATGAGCTTCCAGGTTTTATTACCAGGCTTAATTGAGCAAGCTGGGGTTAGAAGCTCATTCATTTCTATGCAGAAGTCAGCCTGATGTATAAGGCCGGGTACTAACGAGCAAACATGTACGATGAAACCGGTCCGTCAGACCGTTTTCACCGTACATGTCTGCCAGAGGGCTTCTGTACGATGGCTGTACTAACAATCGTACAGAAGTCCGCGCGTAAACAATACGCGGGGCGTGTCCGCGTCGTCGCGGCGACGATGACGCGGCGATGACGCAGCGACGTGGGCGGGCCTGCCATTTAAAGGCTTCCACGCATGCGTCGAAGTCATTCGACGCATGCGAGGGACGGCGGGCGCTCGGACATGTACGGTAGGTCTGTACTGACGACCGTACATGTCCAAGCGGGCAGGATTCCAGCGGACGGTTTTAAAACACGTCCAGGAATATTTGTCTGCTGGGAAAAGGCCCGGCGGGCAAATGTTTGCTGGAATTCGGCCCGCTCGCGCCTACACACGACCGAACATGTATGCTGAAACTGGTCCGCGGACCAGTTTCAGCATACATGTTTGGTCGTGTGTACGGGGCCTTACTCTCCAGCAATAGTAAATAAACCCCATTGTGTACTTAAAAGTGGGGTATGCCTGTATTTATAAATCACAATTACCGCACCACAAAACCCAATTTTTGTTTTGCTCTGTACCTGTTCAATGCAATTTCAATGCTCTCCTAACTTCACAACTAAGTATAAAGATTTATTTCTCTGTTGACAGGTACAAACCACCCTGTTACCTTCCATAGAATTGGACGTGGAACAATGTGATGAATGTCAGTACAGCAGCTGTCTAAGTGCCGATGAAAGCAAAACGTTCTACTGGATACTGAAAGCATCTAAGCTGGGTGAGCCGTGTGTCCAGTGAGAAATACTCAATGCAATACCCGACTGCTTTGAGAAGGATTTAAAAAAATACACTCCTTTTACCTATGAGTGGAGCTGCCACTTACGGTTGCCACCTGTACGGGATTCACCTGGACAGTTCGGGTTTTGAATCCCGTGTCCGGACACATTATTCAGACCAGACTGTGGCTCCTTAAGTAACTAAGATAGTCACACGCAAATCTGTTTCCGTCCGAGAGCTGCAGCGGGCCGTCTAGTGGCAGATTTGGCATCACTGGGGGGCAGGGTGGTGATGTCAGAAAGAGTAATCTGGCCACACCCACCATTCGCTGCGGCGCGCTATGCGCACCACATTACTACTCTCCTTGCGGTACCCAAAGGTGTCCCAGGCCGCGAAAGTGTGGGGGTTTGGCTTGAAGAAAAGGTGGCAACCCTACTGCCACTGCTGACTTTTTTGTTTTTTTAGAGGAGCAGACTCCGGGGTTGTCATGCTGACATTGGTTTCACTTCCTGGTGCGTTACTGACCTGAAACAAGTATGGAATGAAGTCTCAATAGTCTAAACTCCTCATTCCACAAGCTTGTTCCAGGTCAGTGACCTTAGTACATAATAAATAAACAACCTGGGAGCCTATACTTAAACAAGTCAGCAATGGCAGCTTCCAAATGTCCAACTTCAACTACACTTTATTCTCTTTATTTGGCTAGAGCCCTGTCTTTTGTTTAGAGTGGTCTGAACTCTGCAGGTTATGTTGCTTGAGGCCCAAGTTAAAGTCTAAGTTTGGGTTATTTTTCTTTAAATCAGCACAAGGGACCATGCTGACATTTAATGCCAACGGCGAAGGCTAACTGAAAGTGCAGTTTTTCACAATGGCATAACCTGGGTTTAATGGCGTGTTTTCACGCATGCGCGGGATATGCCGGTCCCGCGTATGCGCCGGAGTGACGTCATCGCCGCTCCGGACAATCACAGCGCCGGAGCGGCGAAACAAGTTAGTATCTGTGAGGTGACACAGCGGCGGCGGCAGCGGCGAACGAGGAGGACTACGGGGGCTTCAATTTCAGGTAAGTGGCACATAATGAGCTAGTATGCTATGCATACTAGGTCATTATGCCTTTCTCTTGCAGGATTAGGTTTTTCCCCATTTTTCACGGGGCGGTTTACTTCCTCTTTAATAGCTACCATTTCATTACATTAGCATGTTTCTTTCTTTCCAGGAAACGTACCGATCACAGTGAGGACAGAAGCTGTTAAGTCATCGGAACTGTGTCAGAATGAAATACCTTTTGTCCCCACACAAGGCAGCTCTGATACAATTATTAAGCCACTTCTTGTACAGGTTAGTATCCTGATAATTAAAATTTTGGGATGATAGTACCTACCTCTACTTGTTAAATCCTTCAATGAGACAATACATGATAATTCATTCTCGTAGCTCTTTTCGTTTTATTCTAGTGACATAAAGGGCAGAATACATTTGTAATGCTGGTTTTACAATTGTTACCTTATGCTATGTACACACATTATCAGGGCCGATCCTAGGCAGGGTGCACAGGGTGCTTTGCACCCAGGCGCCTGCAGAGGTGGGGGCGCCGAAGTGTCAGAGTTCTCCACTCCCTCCTTCTCTCCTTGTTTGTGCCCATCCAGAACTAGTGTTCTGAGCATAGGTGTGTGTCCGTCCAGAACTGATGTGTCTCTGACCATCTCCTGTACTGTGTCTGCAGTCTCTGACCATCTCCTGTACTATGTCTGCAGTCTCTGACCGTCTCCTGTACCAGGTCTGCAGTCTCTGACCATCTCCTGTACTGTGTCTGCAGTCTCTGACCCTCTCCTGTACTATGTCTGCAGTCTCTGACCGTCTCCTGTACCAGGTCTGCAGTCTCTGACCGTCTCCTGTACTATGTCTGCAGTCTCTGACTGTCTCCTGTACTATGTCTGCAGTCTCTCACCATCTCCTGTATCATGTCTGCAGTCTCTCACCATCTCCTGTATCATGTCTGTAGTATGTCTGGGGGTCTTTCTAACAGACTCTCTAACAAAAGCCCTCTCTGTGTCCATCAGAGAGGCCCCCCTCCAGGTCCCAAGAAAGTACACTGCTTCTCTTCCTGTATTTTGTTTATTGTTAAGAGATCATGTAAGGATCCCAGGGTAATGAAGACTTTGTGGGGGAGCATCTCTGTGGTTGAGTCATTGCCATAGAAACATTTGTAAAGGGGAGGAGTTAGTAAGATGACCACACCCATGTGAGGGCGTCAGAAATATTTCTGCACCCAGGCGCCTGTGACCCTAGGATCGGCCCTGCACATTATCGGTTGCAGCAAAATCTGGAGAGCCTTATCTCACCTAAAATATATGCAAAAAATCAAATCCAACCTATGTATATGTCAGTATTACCTCGTATATCCCTGTATGTTGTGGTCGTTCAGGTACTTATCTAATAGTTTCTTGAAACTATCGATGCTCCCCGCTGAGACCACCGCCTGTGGAAGGGAATTCCACATCCTTGCCGCTCTTACAGTAAAGAACCCTCTACGAAGTTTAAGGTTAAACCTCTTTTCTTCTAATTTTAATGAGTGGCCACGTGTCTTGTTAAACTCCCTTCCGCGAAAAAGTTTTATCCCTATTGTGGGGTCACCAGTACGGTATATTATTTGCTTATACAGGATTAGAAAGTCACTCTAGCAGTCCTATAGGAAAATGCAGTTGTGCAAAATGCTGTAGACCAGCGGTCACCAACCAGTGGTCTGTGGACCATTGATGGTCCATGAGAAAATTCTGGTGGTCCCCAGGGGTGCTGTCACAAATCAACATCGTGCTGGATGTATACCGCCCAATGTTGTTTCCAGTGTTGTTCTCAATGCGCACTGACAGTTAATACTGTTAGCGCGCATTGATAGCCGATGCCTCCTCTGTAGTTCTGGCTCCTTTGAACTTGGAGGGAGGCGTCGAGAGTAGTACAGAGAGCGGGAGGTGAAGGAGGGGGCTTCCAATGGCAGCGCTGATCACAGACTGGGAGGGAGCACCGAGCTCAAGCACATGGCTGGATAAGGAGGTGAGATCCAATGATGAGTCTGGGGAAGGTAGCAGTGTGATGCAGAGTGCGGAGGGGGGGGGGGGGGGGGGAGAGAGATGCACATTGTGTGTATAAGGAAGCAGTGATATCCAGGGGAGGGGGCAGAGAGCCATAGCATTGTGTGTGTACAGTATATGTAAAATTCATGTTACTGGTCCACAGGATTTAAAATTGTGAGTTCAGTTGTCTGGGAGGTCCAAAAAGGTTGGCACCAGGGCTCAAGTCCTGCGGGAACGTGTGGGAACGGAGTTCCTGCACTTTTTTCAAAGCAGGAACGCAGTTCCCTTTGCAGGACTAGAGCAGCCGAGAGAAGCCGAGCCACCCGAGCCAATCCTTCACTAAGCGGCGATGCCCAGCTCGAGTCACTGTCAGGGGCAGGCGAACCTTAGTAATCCTTTATTTTACTGCCCGCTTCCTGTATATGGATATGTATATGTATATATATATAAATATATATGTATATGACTCGAGCTGGGCATCGCCGCTTAGTGAAGGATCGGCTTGGGCGGCTCGGCTGCTCTCGGCTGCTCTAGTCCTGCAAAGGGAACTGCGTTCCTGCTGTGAAAAAAGTGCAGGAACTCCGTTCCCACGCGTTCCCGCAGGACTTAAGCCCTGCTGTTTGTTCTTTTAGCTAACATGTGTTTATTTGTACTTGCAGCCTGGGGGAGTCCTACAAGAAAAGTCTTACAGTTCACTGTTTTGTAGCCAAGGTGGTAAGGAATTACTGTGTATTATATAACTGGGGGATATAGAAAAACAAATATGTAATGTCTTTGTCTGTTTCTGGACCCAATAACCATAGCCCACCATACAAAATTTCCCATGTAAGTGACTTTCCAGTGCAAATTTAGGTAAACTGACTATGAGTGTGTAAGCAGGGCCCAAGCGTTAGATACCCAGAGGCAGGGGCGTTGCTAGGTGGCAAAATAACCAGGAGCTTCAGCCCGAAGTCCAGGGCCGGAAAACGGGGGGGGGGGGGGGTGTATGTGACGCAGGCTTTTTTGGCTGGGCCATGACCTACCTAACCTACATATACTGACCTACATACACTGACAGCATTGACCTAAATACACTGACCTACCTGACCTACATACACTGACCTACCTACACCGACCTACCTGACCTACATACACTGACAGTAGTGACTTACATACACTGACCTACCTACACCGACCTACTTGACCTACATACACTGACAGTAGTGACCTACATGCACTGACGGTAGTGACCGGCATACACTGACCTACATACATTGACCTACATACACTGACCTATCTGACCTACATACATTGACGGCAGTGACCTACATACACTGACCTACCTGACCTACCTGACATACTGACCTACATACATTGACAGTAGTGACCTACATACACTAACCTACCTGACCTACATACACTGACCTACATACACTGACCTACCTGACATACACTGACCTACATACATTGACAGTAGTGACCTACATACACTGACCTACCTGACCTACACTGACCTACCTGACCTACATACACTGACCTACTTACACTGACCTACCTACACTGACAGTAGTGACCTATATACACTGACCTACCTACACTGACCTACATACACTGACATTTACATACACATTACACTGTCTGACCTACCTCAGCTCAGCGGTGTCACAGCAAGCACAGGCAGGCCAGGCAGTCAGTCATTCTGTCAGAGGAGGAGAGGAGGAGGGGAGGAGAGCCAAAGAACCTGGAGGGTAGGAGAGCCGAGGAGCTGCCCTGGAGGAGAGCCTGAGGATAGCCACCCACCCGAGCGCCAAGCAGGGAAGTGGCGCGGCGGCCGCCGCATTGTAATTCCTGCCTTCTGGAGCCTGCAGCGCATATGATGGACCCTTCAATCACACAGATCTCTGCTGCCACGATAAGCCACACCATGCAATGGGACATAAAATGCAGAGTGATGGACAGATGCACAACTTAGGCCGCGTACACACGATAGGATCGCCAGAGGAGAACGGTCTGAAGGACCGTTTTCATCAGTCCAAACCGATCGTGTGTGGGCCCCATAGGTTCTTTAAACTTCGGTCAAAAAAATGAGAACTTGCTTTAAAATTGAACCGATGGACGCCGAACCGATAGGTCAAAAACGATCGTCAGTATGCAAAAGCATCGGTTAAAAACCCACACATGCTCAGAATCAAGTCGACGCATGCTTGGAAGCATTGAACTTCAGCACATCGTTGTGTTTTACGTCACCGGGTTCTGACACAATTGTTTTTTTAACCAATGGTGTGTAGGCGCGACGGACCATCAGTCGGGTTCATCAGTTAATCCTTCAGGCCGTTCTCATCGGATGGACCGATCGTGTGTACGCGGCCTTAGACCTATTGAAAGGAACATTTTAAACTTGCATAGCATATCCTCTGAATGGATACAGAACATTTGGCATTTTAATTTCCCTGAAAAAAGTTTGAAATTTCAGTGAAATCTCACCATTTTCGCAAAGTGTATAGGACAATAAGAAATTAGAAAGGCTCTTGGAGGCTTTTTCAGTGTAATAGACTTTAAAAGGCTCTTCAGGTTAAGTGGTCTGCTACCATAGACTGTCAGAAATGGCTCCTCCACAGCCTTATTAATATTTTGCCAGTACAAGATAAAAAATAAATAAAAATGATGGAAAGAAGTAAAATTAAAAAGTTAAAGTGACAATACACAAATACAATAAATAAAAAATAAATAAAAAATTCTGAAATAAATTATCTAAACTACCTGAAATACACGCAGCCCCCCCCCCCCCCCCCCCCCCCCCCCAAAAAAATGGCAGCCAAGAGTCCTATGATCGTCATTATTACAGCCTCTGCATGTTGTACAGCATGTAGAATTGGAGGGTTGGAAAAGGTGTCCCCATTTACTCTTACCTCTTTTTCTGGGGACAACAAGTTTGGATTTTCCCTCACTTTCTAGGTGACAGTGGTCACCACTACAAATATAGAGTTGGAATCTTCCCAGTGGGGGCACAGACAGCAATAAAATCCTGTCTAACCTATCCTCTACCCAACAGTAAAAAAAAGGTTTTGCCTACAGATATAATTTGCATTGATGAAGCTGTGTGCATGTCTAACATCTAATCATACACTAGGGCAGTGTTTCTCAATTCCAGTCCTCAGGCCCCCCCAACAGGTCAGGTTTTCAGGATTTCCATTATTTTGCACAGGTGATTTGATCAGTTTCACTGCCTGAGGCTGGGTTCACACTACTACACTACTTTGATCCTACTTTGCTCTGCTACATTGGTCCTACACTGATCCTACATTGGTCCTACATTGGTCCTACATTGGTCCTACATCCATCCTACTTTCATGAACAGGATACTACTTTGATCCGACTTTGTGATAGTCTGACTTGTTCTTTGACCAATCAAAACAATCCCAGAGTGAGATAAATTCCTTTTACTGCTGCTGTAATCACAAGTCGGATGTCAAAAGTCGGATGGTTAGGACAAGGCTCCTACTTTGATCCTACTTTAATGATATTCAATGGGCTGATGTAGGATCAAAGTAGGACCAAAGTAGTACAGGGAGTAGTTTCAAAGTCGGACCGACTTGTGTAGGACCAGTTAAGACGGCTCCCATAGGGAAACATTGATTTTCACACGTCATGCTACATGAGCTCCCAATGTAGGACCGTTGTAGGACAAGTGTGAACCCAGCCTTAGTAATCACCACAGCCTTTTCATCTGAGGGAAATCTTGAAAACCTGACCTGTTGGGGGGGCCTGAGGACTGGAATTGAGAAACACTGCACTAGGGTAACTCCTATTTCTGCAAACTCCCCTGCAATTAACTGGGTTATTTAAAGTGACATTGGGATCTATTGGCTATTAGTGTTGAGCAGAATACGCCATATTCGATTTCGAGATATATCACGAATATATAGCCGAATATTCGAGAAATATTCGCTAAATTCGAATATTCGTGATATTTTATCAAAATGAAATGTTTGCGAAATTTCGCTATTGCGAATGCGAAAATAATTGCGAAATTTCGACAACTGCGGTAGGAGCACTCTGATTGGCTCAGAATATTCGTGATATTTTATCGAAATTTCGCAAAATGCGAATGCGATATTTACTGCGGAATTTCGACAACTGCTGTAGGAGCACTCTGATTGGCTCAGAATATTCGTGATATTTTATCGAAATTTCGCAAAATGCAAATGCGATATTTACTGCGGAATTTCGACAACTGCTGTAGGAGCACTCTGATTGGCTCAGAATATTCGTGATATTTTATCGAAATTTCGCAAAATGCGAATGCGATATTTACTGCGGAATTTCGACAACTGCTGTAGGAGCACTCTGATTGGCTCAGAATATTCGTGATATTTTATCGAAATTTCGCAAAATGCGAATGCGATATTTACTGCGGAATTTCGACAACTGCTGTAGGAGCACTCTGATTGGCTCAGAATATTCGTGATATTTTATCGAAATTTCGCAAAATGCGAATGCGATATTTATTGCGGAATTTCGACTACTGCTGTAGGAGCACTCTGATTGGCTCTGATGCAGAAGAAGGGCGAAGAAAATAATCGCGCAATATTCCTATTGCCGAATAATCGCATTGCGAATTTTCAGCAATATAAAATGATCGCTTCAGCTACTCGGCCCAGGGTCTCTAATCATACCAGCAATGCTTTTAGACGTCGATGGAGATCTCTAGGATGTGATCTGTTCTAAAAATAAAAATTGAAAAAATCCGAATATTCGGAATAGCGAATATTGACCGCGAAATTCGAGATATTCGCGAATACTCGAATATGCTATATTCGAGCCGAATATTCGCAATACGAATATTCGTGAGCAACACTATTGGCTATGGAAACATGTATTCCTTAAATTAATCAAAGTCTGGATTTGTAAACGTTGATGTATATTACATGTGTTATGGTATATACACACACACACACCCAGATTAAGTTTTATTCAAAGCATGAATAACATATACAATCTATATCAGTGGTTCTCAACCACTGGACAATGTCCAACTTCCAGGCCACAGCCTCCCTCCTCCAGGACTTTCAGCCTCCTGCAGATTGCCTAACCTTCCACAATACCTCCCAGTTCTCATATAGCTCCCAAACTCCCATATTTGCCAGTAGTGCCCCTAAACCGCCCCACAGTGCCATTGGCCCCCTGAGAGCTCTCAGCCCTCACAAAGCCCTTAACATCCCACAGGGAATCCTAACCTTCCACAGTGTCCTGAAAAGCCCCCAGTGACCTTGGGAGTCCTCAGCCCCCTCCAGAACCTCATCCCCTACAAGGCTATCAAGTCTGATTCAGAGCACCTAAATCCCCCCCAGAACCCTCATCCCCACACTGACACCCAATCCCATTCATAGATGGCTCTTACATACCTTTATTGTGTAAGTATAAACTTTTTTTTTTACTGTTGGAGCATGAAAGGTTAAAAAAATAATTTACTGAGACCTGGTCTCAATAAGGTTGAGAGCCACTGATCTTTATCTTTGTTGTATTTTGTTTGTTTTGCCTTTATGTGAATCTAACATCAGTGTGTTTACATCAGGAAACCCAAAGACAGAGAACATCTTTCTGCAAATTCCAGTGAATACTCTTAAAGATTCTGAAAGAGCCGATGTAACCGTTCGGGGTAAGTTGTATGTAATCACTTGAAGTGAATGTAAACCCTAAACCTATCCTGCAGGATCCAGGCAGCGGTTCCAGGGTTGTGGGCTTCCTCTCTTGCTCCAGTGGCTTCCTTCCTGGCTCCACGTCAGGCGGCCAATAGGATCGCCTGACGTTTTGGCCAATCGGGAAGCAGGCCTCACACCTACTTCCTGATTGGCGAGGAGAAGATTTAGTGTGAAAATGTCGAACATTTATTTGCTATTGTCACACAACTGGGTGGGATCAGGACACAGTACTCTGCGCCCCAAGCCTGTCCTTTTTTGAAGCCTATTATGCCGCGAACACACGATCAATCCATCCGATGAGAAGGGACCGATGGACCGTTTTCATCGGTTAACCGATGAAGCTGACTGATGGTCCGTCGCGTCTACACACCATCGGTTAAAAAAAATGATTGTGTCAGAACGCGGTGACGTAAAACACAACGACATGCTGAAAAAAACAAAGTTCAATGCTTCCAAGCATGTGTCAACTTGATTCTGAGCATGCGTGGATTTTTAACCGATGGTTGTGCCTACTAACGATAGTTTTTTTTTCCCATCAGTTAGGAATCCATCGGTTAAATTTAAAGCAAGTTGGCTTTTCTTTAACCGATGATTAAATAACCTATGGGGCCCACATACTTTGGTTTTGACCGATGAAAACGGTCCATCAGACCGTTGTCCTCTGTTTAACCTATCGTGTGTACGAGGCCTTAGAGCCTCTGGCTCAAATGATGTACTTTAAAAAACACTGCTATAGGATAGGGAGGCCGGCGGCGTTGTTAGGGGGCGACGCCGTGCGCCCACAATGCACGGGCAGCCACTGTTAGGATGTGGCATTTAGTTTTTCCTATTCATAGATGCATAGGGCCAGATTCACAGTGGAGATACGACGGCGTATCCCTGTTTCTATCTATGCGACTGATTCATAGAATCAGTTACGCATAGATAGCCATAAGATCCGACAGGTGTAATTGTTTTACACCTGTCGGCCGCCGCTGGGGGGAGTTCGCGTCGTAAACCAGCGTCGGGTATGCAAATTAGGAGTTACGGCGATTCCCGACGGTTTTTCGCGTTCGCTACGTCGCCGCTAGTCTAGTTGCCCGTCGCAAAGTTAGTAGTTTTTTTTGGTGCCTTAACTTTACACAGCAATCGTATTGCTGTATAAAGTATGGCCGTCGTTCCCGCGTCGAAATTTAAAAAATAACGTTGTTTGCGTAAGCTGTCCGGGAATACGGAATTACGCTACGAGCGTCGCCGTTCGAAAAAATGACGTCACGGTGCGCAATGCACGGCGGGAGTTCGGAAACGGAGCATGCGCGGTAGGTCCAGCGCGGGAGCGCGCCTAATTTAAATGGCACACGCCCATTTAAATTGGCCCACCTTGCGCCGGAGGCCGCCGGCGTAGGTTTTCATCGCAAGTGCTTGGTGAATCAGGCACTTGCGATGAAAAATTGCGGCAGTGTAACGTATCTACGATACGTTACGCTGCCGCTGCCCTACGTGAATCTGGCCCATAGTTCTTCCACCACTAAATACAAAAGAAGACTTCAGTATTTTTAGATAGTAATAAGATGTGGGCTTCAAATCTTTCTATTCATTGATAGTACACGGGTAATTGGAAGTGCCCATCAGATCTTTCGATACATAGATAGTACCCTAGCATTAAGATGTTGCCTTTAGTTCAACCTAATAATAGATTGTACACTAGTAATACGTTGTGGCCTTTAGAGCTTTTTATACATTGATAGTACACCAGTGATGTTAACAGTTGTGAGGCTTTTAAGCCTTCCAATACTTAGACATTGCTGAAAATAAGATGTGTCCCTTAGTTCTTCTTGTACTTGGCACACTAGTATTCCATACAGAACATTTTAACTCCTATCATTAGCCCACATAAAACTGTTCAGTAGATTGTATCACAGCTTTTCAACAAAGTAAGCAGTCACATCCAGAAGAGTCTTGGAAGAGGATTATTATCTCCATAATCTCCTAGAACAGTAAATATGGAATTTATTTGATAGTAATTTAGGCAGCTTAACTCCTCTCTGGGTCCTACTATGTGTAAAGCAATAATAAAATGCCTCCTGGAAGCCATTAAATACATAAGAAGACTCTGACATTTCTTGATATTTGAAAGATCCTCCTTGATTGATAAAATAGAACGAGTCCTGAGACGGGTAACAAAAATGGTGAAAAGTTTGGGCAAGCAACCTCAGGAACTTACTATATACAGTCTGGAGCAGGGGTCTCCAAACTTTTCAAACAAAGGGCCAGTTTATTGTTCTTCAGCCTTTAGGAGGGCCGGATTGTGGCCAGCGGGGGCAGAAAAAGCCCCGGGCCCAGTATTGGTGAGAATAAATATGGCCTCATAGTTTGTAGACATGTGCACACTGAAATATTTTGTTTCGTAATTTTGTTTTTCGTCCGAAAAATAAATTAATTAGTTACTCCTAAAATTCGTTTTCATTTGTTTCGTTTTTCGTAAAAAAAATGCATTCGTCGGAAAATCCAAATTAAGGTCGAATCTGTCATTGAAGGCTTATGGTGTCTGTCGAATGTTCTAAGAAAAAAAAAAAAGAAGATTCGACAGAATCTTTAAAAAAATAATAATAATAATAATAATTTCGACTCTTCATGTCTCTCTATGTCGAATCTCCATGTCTCTCTTTGTCGAATCTTCATGTCTCTCTATGTCGAATCTTCATGTCTCTCTATGTCGAATCTTCATGTCTCTCTATGTCGAATCTCCATGTCTCTCTATGTCGAATCTTCATGTCTCTCTATGTCGAATCTTCATGTCTCTCTATGTCGAATCTTCATGTCTCTCTATGTCGAATCTTCATGTCTCTCTATGTCGAATCTCCATGTCTCTCTATGTCGAATCTTCATGTCTCTCTATGTCGAATCTTCATGTCTCTCTATGTCGAATCTTCATGTCTCTCTATGTCGAATCTTCATGTCTCTCTATGTCGAATCTTCATTTCTCTCTATGTCGAATCTTCATGTCTCTCTATGTCGAATCTTCATGTCTCTCTATGTCGATTCTTCATGTCTCTCTATGTCAAATCTTTTCTCTCTATGTCGACTCTTCTTCATGTCTCTATAATGTCGAATCTTTTCTCTTTATGTAGAATAATATTGGACTAATAGAGTTAAGGTTAGGCACATTCGACCGCAACGAAAACGAAAATAAAGCATTTGTTTATGTCGGATCATTCATTTTTCGTCTTCTGTGCTTTTGTTATCGTTTGTTAAAACGATAACGAAAATACCTGAAATTCGGACGAAAATGCATTCGGACGAAAACGAATGCACATGTCTAAGGCCCCATACACACGATAGAATCCATCCGCTGAAAAATCCCAGCGAATGGGTTTCAGCGGATAGATCCTATGGTGTGTACACTCCAGCGGATCTGTTTCCGCGGATATTTATCCCCTGGGATGGATTCCAGCAGATCAAATATTCGCTGACATGCTAAACAAATCTATCTGCTGGAATCCATCCCAACGGATGGATCCGCTGGTCTGTATAGACTCACCGGATCCATCCGTCCGAAGGGATCCCCCGCATGCGTCGTAATGATTCGACGCATGCGTGGAATTCCTTATATGACAGCGTCGCGCACGTCGCCGCGTCATAATCGTGGCGACGGCGCGACACGTCATCGCCAGAGGATTTCGGCGCGGATTTCAATGCGATGGTGAGTACACTCCATCGCAGAGAAATCCGCTGAAATCCTCGAGAGGATTTATCCGCGGAAACGGTCCGCTGGACCGTATTCGCGGATAAATCCTCTTGTGTGTATGGGGCCTAATAGTTTGCGATCAGTAGGATAAGGAGTAGTGCCCCTATTAGTAAGAGTAATTGTATCTCATCATTAGGAAAAAGGGTAGAGAGTGGTGGGATTATCACAGTGCCACAGAGAGAAACCAAATTCTGAATACAATTGAATACAAAAAATTAATTATTTTTTTAAATTACAAAAAAAGGTTAAAAGTCTATTCAAACACATGAACAGTACATTATGAACATGGGAGCAAAACGTCATAAATACAGACAAATGGTCCTCCTGACTAGTTTCGCCAAACCCTTGGCTTCATCAGGGCATTATGACATGACCAGCTCAATAAATAGCTCCACTGTCCCCACAGGGATCAATCAGGAAGCGCAGACCCCATAAGGGATAAAGTCGAATACAAAGAGTCCACAGAGTGGCTAAAAAGACTGGAGTTTAAGAGAAAAGGCAGGGGCGCTGTATTAGTTTAAATGTGGCTTATAGTGTGGATAACGCTGGAGTTATTTATTAGGAAAGCCCAAAATGATGACGCAGTAGAGCTTCTCAGTGTCATGGATATGCAATAAAGTCTGGCAGCTTACCTGTCTCATGTGTTCATTAGAGGCCTGACCCTCTTTCTAGCTGTCTTTTATCACCTTCCTTCCACTATGGCTCCACCCCAGGCCATCCCAGGAAGCCTATATTAACCACTGCACTGCTAGTCTGCTTTGCTGTTCAACCGTGTTGTTAGCTTTAGTTCCTGTCTGCAGTGTGCTACGATTGTCCCTGACTTCTCCTGTTTGCCTGTGACCCTGACCTTTTGCCTGTCCCTCGGTTACCCTTGTCTGCCTGTTGCCATGACCTCGGCTTACCCATCACTATTGCTTGTCCTGGTTGCTGCTTCCCCCTCTCTCCCTGCGGAGCGTGACCTTGGGGACCCCAGGGGTCGCTACCTGGATCCAGCTGCGGCGAAGGCCATCCTCACCACCAGAGGCTCTGGTGAACGCAAAGCTGGGTCTTAGACTCCGCACCCTGGGAGATCTTGGGCTCATGCTTCCTCTCTGATCGCAGCAGTCGGCCATAGGTTTCACTACCCTGTGGTGCATCCGTGACCTCAACGGGGTGCACTTGTCACCTGGCCACAGGTGACCTGACACTCAGCATTGACAGGTAATATGTCCAAGTCAAGGACAAGCCCAATACATTAGCAGCGCCCCAAATAGACATTGGTATCAGTGGAAGAGAAAGTGCCCCCTTGTTGGAGTCAGTGGGAAGAATAGTGCCTCATATCAGTGGCCCTCGGGCCACAGTTTGGAGACCCCTGGTCTGGAGGAAAGAAGGGAAAGTATTGAAACCTTTAAATACATCAAGGTGGTGAATAAGGTTCAGAAGGGCAGTTTTTTCAATATGAAACCGAAACAGAACACGGGGACATGACCTCAAATTAACTGGGGGAAGTTCAAACCTAATACCTTAGAAAGTATTTTTTTTACAGAAAGTGTAGTTGATCCTTGGAATAACCTTAGAAAAAAGTTAACGAAAAAACAAACAAAAATAAATAAATATACAAACAAATAAAGAAAAATTAACAGACTTGATGGACTACTTTTTTCTGCCGGACACTTTTCTATGTTTCTTTGATTTGTCCCTTTTAATAGGAGATCTGATGGGCTCAGCCCTGGAAAACCTGGACCGGCTCCTGGCCATGCCAAATGGGTGTGGAGAGCAGAATATGATGCGCTTTGCCCCCAACATCTTTATTCTGCATTATCTGGAGAAGACTCATCAGCTGACCGATGAGATCGAGAGCAAAGCCATCAGATTTCTCAATAGTGGTGAGCTATTCATTACGAATGATAAAATATCTATTCAAAATTGTCATTTTAACCTTTGCATGGAGATTAACAATAATGTGTAGAATATCTGCTGATGCCCGCTAGTCCTGATGACTGCCTTTTTTTCCAGAATGATATCCTCATGAATTAGAATGTATAAACTCGGTACTGGATTAAGACCAAATAGGGTCCCAGTAATAGGCCCCTCCATATATTTACCTTGTTCACATATTACAATGTAAGAACAATGGGCCAGATTCAGAGAGAACTACGTTACGCTGCGGCTTACAGCGTATATGCCTGATTCACAAAGCTCTTACCTGTAAACTTGCGGCGGTGTAACGCAATTCCACTCGGCGCAAGCCCGCCTAATTCAAATGTGGCGGGCACCATTTAAATTAGGCGCGTTACCGCGCCGAACGTTCTGCGCATGCTCCGTGTTCAAATTTCCCGACGTGCATTGCGCGAAATTACGGCGCCCCGACGTTTTTTTTTAAATGCGACGTGCGTTACGGCGTTTCGTATTCCCGGACGTCTTACGCAAAGAAAAAAAAATCGAAATTCGACGCGGGAACGACAGCCATACTTTAACATGGCTGATCTAAAGATAAGCCATGTTAAAGCAGGTGTAACTTTGCGACGGGTAAAACCGACGAGCGACGACATACGGGATTGCGACGAACACGCGGATCTTCGTGGATCGCCGTAACTAGTCATTTGCATATTCTACGCCGACCGCAATGGCCTCGCCACCTAGCGGCCGGCCTAGAATTGCATCCTTAAGATCCGACAGTGTAAGTCAATTACACCTGTCGGATCTTAGGGCTATCTATGCGTAACTGATTCTATTAATCAGCTGCATAGTTAGGACGGCCGGAACACAGAGATACGACGGAGTATCAGGAGATACGCCGTCGTATCTCTTCTGTGAATCTGGCCCAATATATCAGGGGCCAGATTCACGTAGCGCAGCGGATCTATAGATCCGCTCGATCTACGTGAATTAAGATCCGCTCCCGCAAGTTTAGGAGGCAAGTGGCTAATTCACAAACAACTTACCTCCAAACTTGCGACGGCGGATCCTAAATCCCCCAGCGGAATTCAAATTCCGCGGCTAGGGGAGTGTACTATTTAAATCAGGCGCGTTCCCGCGCCGATTTAAATGCGCAGGCGCCGTCCGGGGAATTTCCCGGCGTGCATTGCTCCCACTGACGTCACTAGGACGTCAGTGGTTGCGACGTGAGCGGGACTTGCGACGCGCGTGTTCGTGAATCAGCGTACGCAAACGACGTAGGAAAATTCAAATTCGACGCGGGAACGCCGGCTATACTTAACATTGGCTGCGCCTGATAAAAGAAGGGGTAAGTATACGACGGAAAACCGATACGGAAACAACGTAAGAACACTGCGACGGGTCCGCGTACGTTCGTGAATTTGCGTATCTCGCTGATTTACATATTATTTATCGTAAATCAGCGGGAACGCCCCCGGCGCCATTTTTAAATTGAAAAAAAGATCCGACAGTGTAACACAGTGTAACACTGTCAGATCTTAGCCCTATCTATGCGTAACTGATTCTATGAATCAGGCGCATAGATAGGACCAGTGTAAGTCAGAGATACGATGGTGTATCTGTAGATACAACGTCGTATCTCTTTGTGAATCTGGCCCCATATCTTTTCACCTCAAGTGAAATTAAAGGCATTTAAAAAAAAAAATAACAAACATGTCACACTCATCTGCTCTTTGCAGTGGTTTTGCACAGAGCAGCCCCGATTTTCCTCTTCTCAGATCCCCTGCTGGTGCTCCTGGCCTCTTCCAGCTACCGAGTTCCCCCAGAGAAAGCAGACGCTGCTCTGCATGTCCATCCCCCCTCTCTCCTCATTGGTTCACTGGCTATGATTCATAGGAATGGCTCCCCCTGCTGTCTCAACCAATGGCTCTCATGCACATCGCTGGATCGCGATGGGTCTCAGGTAAGTATTAGGAAAAGTACTGATAATACAGATAAGAGAAGGTCTGTTCAGTAATGTGACTCCGCACTAAGGATGAGCTGAACACCCCCGGGTCGGTTCGCACCAGAACTTGCAAACAGGCAAAAAATTTGTTCGAACACCGTTAAAGTCTATGGGGCACGAACATGAAAAATCAAGTGTTCATTTTAAAGGCTTATATGCAAGTTATTAGAAAGGTTAAAGCTGCGCCAACCTTTCTATTTTGCTATTTGTGTTTATCCCTTTTTTAATTAATTTAATTCAATTTATTGATTTAATTTATTTTTGAAAGCGGCACGTTTTTTTATTTTTTTTTATATGCAAGTTATTGCCATAAAAAAAAAATCGCTGATCGCCGCCATTAGTAGTAAAAAAAAAAAAAATCCAATAAAACTATCCCCTATTTTGTAAATGCTATAAATTTTGCACAAACCAACCGATAAACGCTTATTGCGATTTTTTTTACCGAAAATATGTAGAAGAATACGTATCGGCCTAAACTGAGGAAAAAAACTTTTTTTATATATATTTTTGGGGGATATTTATTATATTGTTTATAGCGCAAAAAATAAAAACCACAGAGGTGATCAAATACCACCAAAAGAAAGCTCTATTTGTGGGAAAAAAAGGACGCCAATTTTGTTTGGGAGCCACGTCGCACGACCGCGCAATTGTCAGTTAAAGCGACGCAGTGCCGAATCGCAAAAACTGGCCAGGTCCTTTAGCTGCCTAAATGTCCGGGTCTTAAGTGGTTAAAGCAATCTACTGAGCTGGCCAGAACCACCTCTGCAGGGAGTCTGTTCCACATTTTCACAGCTCGATTGGGAAAGTTTGATGTGAAATTTTGGTCGAAAATTCCGACTGTGTGTAGGCCATTGGACTTTCTCTGTCGGAATTTCCAACAGCAAAAATTTGAGATCTGGTTCTAAATTTTTCAGACGGGAAAATTTCTTTTGTCGGAAATTCCGATCGTCTGTATGCAATTCTGACGTGCATAAAACACACATGCTCGAAATCCGACGCATGCTCGGAATCATTGAACTTCATTTTTATCGGCTCGTTGTAGTGTTGTACGTCACTGCGTTCTTGACGGTCGGAATTTTGTGTGACTGTGTGTATGCAACACAAGTTTGAGCCAAAATTCAGTCGGGAAAAAAAAATCCAAGTTTTTCTTGTCTGAATTTCCGATCGTGTGTATTACTGTGAAGAAACCTTTCCGTATTTGGAGGTGAAATCTCTTTTCCTCTAGATGTAAAGAGTGCCCACTTGTCCTCAGTGTTGACCATAAAATTAATAACAACACCAAGTTCACTATATGGACCCCTTATAAATTGATACATGTTGATCATATCCCCCCCCCTTATTCTCCTCTTCTCAAGAGAGAATAAATTCAGTTCCTCTAATCTTTCCTCATAGCTGAGCTCCTCCATTCCTCTTATCAGTTTGGTTGCCCTTCTCTGCACTTTCTCCAATTCCCCGATATCCTTTTTGAGAACTGGTGCCCAAAACTGAACTGCATATTCCAGATGAGGTCTTACTAATGATTTGTACAGGGGGAGGGGGAATATTCTCTCTCTCTCTCTCTCTCTCTCTCTCTCTCTCTCTCTCTCTCTCTCTCTCTCTCTCTCTCTCTCTCTCTCTCTCTCTCTCTCTCTCTCTCTCTCTCTCTCTCTCTCTCTCTCTCTCTCTCTCTCTCTCTCTCTCTCTCGCTCTCTCTCTCTCTCTCTCTCTCTCTCTCTCTCTCTCTCTCTCTCTCTCTCTCTCTCTCTCTCTCTCTCTCTCTCTCTCTCTCTCTCTCTCTCTCTCTCGTTATTATTGAGCTTATGATCTACCAAAACTCCCAGATCCTTCTCCACTACGGATCCCCCCAGTTGTACTCCCCCTAGTATGTATGATGCATATTCTTAGCCCCCAAGTGCATAACTTTACATTTATTAACATTAAACCTCATCTGACACTTAGTTGCCCAATTAGACAGTGAATGAAGGGGCTCAGGTAAGTAAAATGGGGGGGGGGGGGGGGTCAGGATGCATTAAGGTGAAAAAACATGAGGGTTTACAACCCCTTTAAGGCTTGCAACTATAAAAAAATATACCAGAGAATGATTAATTTTGTTTGTTGTTTGCTTTTTATTGTGTCTTTTATTATAATAGTTAATGAAAACGTACTTTATTTTTTTATAGGATATCAGAGAGAGCTGACATTCAAACGTAATGACGGGTCATACAGTGCATTTGGAAGTAACGATCCATTGGGCAACACATGGTGAGTTAATGTCTTTTTTATGCATTATTTATAATATGTGGTATTATGGATCAAATCATTAAGGATTTCTGAATGTGAACTCCAAACAAACAACGTGAAAAATATGAAAAGTAAAAAATAACTTTACTTGAACAAATGTAAGTGGTGGAAGAGAACTGGTTGCAATAACTAGAAGTATGAAAGTATATGAACTTCAAAGCCATGGAGGCCTTTTTTTTTGCCATTAAGCACTTAAGACTCGGACCTTTAGGCAGCTAAAGGACCCGACCAGGTTTTGCGATTCGGCACTGCGTCGCTTTAACTGACAATTGTGCGGTTGTGCGACGTGGCTCCCAAACAAAATTGGCGTCCTTTTTTTCCCACAAATAGAGCTTTCTTTTGGTGGTATTTGATCACCTCTGCGGTTTTTATTTTTTGCGCTATAAACAAAAATAGAGCGACAATTTTGAAAAAAATGCAATATTTTAAACTTTTTGCTATAATAAATATCCCCAAAAAAATATATAAAAAAAAAAATTCCTCAGTTTAGGCCGATACGTATTCTTCTACCTATTTTTGGTAAAAAGAATCTCAATAAGCGTTTATCGGTTGGTTTGCGCAAAATTTCTAGCGTTTACAAAATAGGGCATAGTTATATTGCATTTTTATTTTTTTTAGTACCAATGGCGGCGATCAGCGATTTTTTTCGTGACTGCGACATTATGGCGGACACTTCGGACAATTTTGACACATTTTTGGGACCATTGTCATTTTCACAGCAAAAAGTGCTATAAAAATGCACTGATTACTGTGAAAATGACAATTGCAGTTTGGGAGTTAACGACAGGGGGCGCTGATGGGGTTATGTATGACCTAATATGTGTTTCTAACTGTAGGGGGGGTGTGGCTGTAGGTGTGACTTCATTGATTGTGTCCCCCTATAAAAGGGATCACACGATCGATGACGGCGCCAACGTGAAGAACGGGGAAGCTGTGTTTACACACAGCTCTCCCCGTTCTTCAGCTCCGGGGACCGATCGCAGGACTCCTGCGGCGATCGGGTCCGCATGCCCACGACCGACGGCTGGGCACTAGCAGAGGACGTACCTGTATGTGCATGTGCCCCGCCGTGCCATTCTGCCGACGTAAATGTGCAGGAGGTGGTCCTTAAGCGGTTAACCTCCCTGGCGGTATGATTATGTCAGATTTTAGGTGCTGAAAGCAGTACCATTATTTTGCATGCAAATTTGGCGTTTTATATTTTGGGCCTGTAATTCTTAGGAATAACTCACTTAAATCTGACCAAACAAGAGTCTAGTAGACATCCCGGGTATGATAAAATTTGAAACACAATATGATAAATTATAATATAATTAATAATTATAACAATTAATAGTATAATAATAATAAAAGTTATTCTATAATGTAATCAAATCAAAAACACTGAAATTTGCTCAGTTGCAGAATTGTCGCTGTCATTACTTTTAAGCCGTGTACACACGATCAGTTTGTCCGATGAAAACAGACTGATGGACTGTTTTCATCGGTCAAACCGATCGTGTGTGGGCCCCATCAGTTTGTTTTCCAACTGTTAAAAAAAAAAAAAGAACATGTTTTAAATTTATCCTATGATTAAAAAAACGATAGAAAAAAACGATCGTTCGTGTGGAAGTCCATCGGTCAAAAATCCACGCATGCTCAGAATCAAGTCGACGCATGCTTGGAAGCATTGAACTTCATTTGTCTCAGCACGTCGTAGTGTTTTACGTCACCGCGTTTGGACACGGTCAGATTTTTGACTGATGGTGTGTAGGCAAGACTGATGAAAGTCAGCTTCATCGGATTAGATTCCATCAGATATCCGATCGTGTGTACAGGGCTTTATTGTTTGTTGATGAATTCCCCCGCAAATTGCTATCGCTCAATTCTGCAAGTGATTCTAATTTATTACCTCTGTTTTCTAGCTTTTCTTTCTTTCTTTCTAAATGCACTTTTGATGTAAAGCAGTGGTCTCAAAGTACCGGCCCGCGGGCCATTTGCGGCCCGCGGACCAGTTATAAATGGCCCTCAGGCAGGGTGGAAGTGAGGGGAGCAAAAAAAAAAAAAAAAAAAAAAAAAAAAAAAATTTTTTTTTTTTTTTTTGAGCTGGAGCCATCTGGTGGTGAGCCGTTGGTATTACAAGTTATTACCACCAGATGTGAGCTGGCGCCATCTGGTGGTGGCCGTTGGTATTACAAGTTAAGCATTACAAGTTAAACAGCAATTCTAATGTCATTTTACACTATTTTCACTGCCATATTCTTCCCTCTAAAGAAAACCCCCAAACATTATATATATTTTTTATCCTAACACCCTAGAGAATAAAATAGCGATCGTTGCAATACTTTCTGCTACGCCGTATTTGCGCAGCGGTCTTACAAGCGCACTTTTTTGGGAAAAAATTACTCTTTTTTTAATAAAAAAATAAGACAACAGTAAAGTTATCCCCATTTTTTTTAATATTATGAAAGATAATGTTACGCCGAGTAAATTCATACCCAACATGTCACGCTTCAAAATTGTGTCCGCTTGTGGAATGCCGACAAACTTTTTTACCCTTTTAAAATCTTCATAGGCGACGTTTAAAAAAATCTACAGGTTGCATGTTTTAAGTTACAGAGGAGCTAGAATTATTGCTCTCACTCTACCAATCGCGGCGATACCTCACATGTGTGGTTTGAACACCGTTTACATATGCGGGCGCTGCTCACGTATGTGTTCGCTTCTGCGAGCAAGCTCGTCGGGACGGGGTGCGTTTTCTGGCTCCTAACTATTTTAGCTGGCTCCTAGATTCCAAGCAAATTTGTCAAACCCTGACTTACACCAGTGCTGGTGGTAATAATGCGCTCGCTGACACCAGTGCTGGGGGTTAATAATGTGTCCGCTGACACCAGTACTGTTGTTTTTGAAGTTTGAAAGTTTGCATGCGGCCCCCCATGGCATATGAAAACTTGTCTTGTGGCCCTCAGGTAATTTGAGTTTGAGACCCCTGATGTAAAGGGACACTTTTTGGTTGCTATGGACAATCTCCAGTTTCCAGGCAGAAAGAACAGTCTTTATAATACAAAACTACGTGCAGGGCACTGGACAGACCACTAGGGACAAAGGGGATGTGTATTTATTTGATACAGTACTGTAATCTGTAAGATTACAGTATACTGTATCTATACTGTGTTTTTCACTTTTTGAATTTGTCGCCGATCTCCGCCCCCTGTGCGTCGCACCGCTCGCAGGGAACAGAGCTCGGCACTGTGAATCGAGGGAGACACGGTGACTCGCAGATCACAGCGGGGAGACATCGCAGGATCCTGGGGACTAGGTAAGTAACTTTCCCTGGATCCTGTGATGCGATTAGGGTGCCCACGTGTCCCGGATTGCCCGGGATTATCCCGTAATTGACATCTTTGTCCCTGGTCCCAGGCACCTTCGTTCCGGGACAATACAGTGTCCCAGAATTGCCCCCTTGGCAGATCTGATGCCCCCTAAAAATTGCTGCCGCATTGCTGCTGTCCCTCACTGCCTGCGGCTGTGCTAGTTCTGTCTGAAGCCTCGTACACACGACCGAGGAACTAGACGGGCGAAACACATCGTTTTCCTCGTCGAGTTCCTTGTTAGGCTGTCGAGAAACTCGACAAGACAATTTTCTCCATTCCCGTCAAAGAAAATAGAGAACTTGCTCTCTTTTTGGCTCGTCAAGTTTCTCGACAGTTTCCTCGACGAAAATGTACACACGACCGGTTTCCTCGGCAAAAAAATATCTCCCAGCAAGCTTCTTGCTGGTTTTTGCCGAGAAACTCGGTCGTGTGTACGAGGCCTGAGACGGTTTCATTCCCCCCTCCCCCAGACGCTGCCTGGCTCACTGCCAAAACAACTGGTTGCTAGGCATGGCCCGACTGGCGTCTAACAACAAGTGACGTCACAACGAGGAGGAGAGTGGAGCAACAGCCACCACTGCTGGCAGCCATCCTTTGCATGGAGTACATGCATGTAGACTGGAAGTGGCTGCTGAAGGGATGCAGGAAATCAGCAGCACGGATTATATAATAAGTATGAAAGCCCTCCAACCTTGAACAATCCTCTATTGATGCAATGGGGTTGATTTACTAAAATTGGGGGGTGCAAAATCTGGTCCAGCTCTGCATAGAAACCACCAATCAGCTTCCAGGTTTTTATTTTTCCTCAAAGCTACATTCACACCTAATCGCGGCGTTTTGTCCCGCGAATTGCGGCGACAAATTGCCGCGTTTTGTACCGCGATTTGTGGCGACAAAACGCCGCGATTTTAACCCCCAGGTCCACATCTCCTATGTCGAACGCCAAAGCCGCCTGAAAAAAAGGGTACGGGACTTGTTTTGAGCTTCAGGCGTTCGGCGTTCGGCGTGGAGATGTGAACCATCTCCATAGAGGGCAATGGTATTTCTCCCCTCCAGCGTATCGAGCGTCGGGCGTAAATACGCCTAGGTGTGAATGGAGCCTAATAGAACATGCTGAAGTTAGAACCTGATTGGCTACCATGCCCAACTGAACTAGAATTCGTACTCTTCCACTTCAGTAAACCAACCCCAATGTAAAGCTGTACTGTCTTGTATTTATTCATCTGTTTTATCAGCAGAACTGATTACCAAATACTGTATGCAATAAAATTTAATTGTATCATAAGACATTCTTTATCCCAAATCCCTATATAGCCACAGTTTATAACAACAGACACAATTCAGAACATTATCTCTATTTCATTATTTATCATTCAACCTTTTATGCAGGCTGACGGCTTTCGTAGTGAAATCTTTCAGCAATGCTCGCCGATACATCTTCATAGATGAAGGACACTTGAATGAATCGTTCAGCTGGCTACGAGAGCACCGTAAGGAAAGTGGGTGCTTCAGAAATGTGGGGAAACTCTTTCATACTGGCTTAAAGGTACAGTAAAGTTTGTTAGAAATACATGGAAGTAAATAGCAATATGTCGTATGCAATAGAATCCTATCAGTTGTTTACTTTCCTCACTGATTGCCCACTCGGGCCCCATGGGTTATATTGAGAGGAGACAGGTGGCATCTCACTTGTGTTCTCTTACCTGGAAGTAGCGGGATTTTTTTTTTTTTGTGTATTTTGTGCGTGTACTCGAGAGAGGAGCCGGACTGCAGGAGTTGGGAGTAGGCAGGCCTCCCCCAGAGGCAATCTGCCACCTTTCTCCATGCCCCGGGTGGCAATGGCGGGTGCGTGAGGGGGTCCTCCCACAGAGCCCGCCCTACCTGCTCCGCTTTGAAGCCCAACGGAGCAGAGGGACTCCCTATAAGGAAGTGAGAGGATCTAGCCCGCTCAACCAGCCCCGTTAGTCCTTCGCCTCTCTTTTTAGAGACCGCGTGGTCAAAGTGCGTGCATGGTAACCCAATTTCGAGTGCGTGTAAGTGTGGTGGTTTTTGTGGGAGGGGGGTGGGCGTACTAAGCGCAGGCTTACCTCGCATTGCACACCCACCGGGAGCCGGGCTGAGACCACCAAACTCAATTCACATGCAGCCGGGACCGGGATCCGAACCCCTAGCTGCAGAGGTGAATGGCTTGTCAGCTCAGTGCCAATCGCGTTGAGCCACCGCAGCTCCGTCAGGGGATTTTTTCATACTGTCGAAGCAGATCTGCACGCTAGGCAGCAGCATCCCATCCATAGCAGACGCAGGGCCGCCCTCCCCCGTCTGGCACCCAATGGTGATGTCTTCTCCCGCCCTCGATGAGGCTTCAGCCAATCAGGTTACCGGTAACCTGATTGGCTGAGACGCCTGTCACTCTTATGCAAGGAACGCACCCCCCGTGCATCCCGAGGATAAGCATCTGGAAGCCGTTTACAGCCTGAGAGCCGCTGGCTCTGATAGGCACTTCCACAGCCAACCAGCTGCCGTTATTCAGATGGCCGGCACTCGCCAGGGGGCCGGCCATCTGAATATTCGGCGGCAATACATAGATTAATGCAATGCATGAATCTATGTATTGTATCAGTGGCGTGTGTGGGAGCCAGAGGGGGCGGCGCTCCGGCGCCCTCTACACACGCACCGCCACTCCGCCAAATGCTCCTAAACGTAAGTTTAGAAGCTGTAGTGTACATGAGCCCTAATGAATTTTCAGATTTGTTTATATTGTGAATATCAATGTTGTAATCTCTATGTTCCAGGGAGGAGTGGAAGATGACATCTCTCTATCAGCCTATGTAGCAATCTCATTGATGGAGTCTGGTGTATCTGTAGAGGTAAGAGATTGCATCATGGGAATATTATGGTTGATATCATATTAAAACATAGAGACATAAACATCATCTTATAGTCATATCTACCATAATATGCGTGCGGTCCCAAGGTGCTTCCACACTGCCCCAATGAGGTTTGGCTACAGCACAGGTGCGGCGCAGTGTACCCGTGCTTTCCCAAAGACTTCTATCATATCCTGAATTTTTGGTGCATTTTCTGAAAACATACCAAAGAAGCTGCATGCAGGTCTTTAGGATCGCTTTAAGAACATATTCCAAAAAAAAGGACATAATAGAAGTCTGGAGGTAACCTGCTTGAAAACCATGGTTACACAGCACCGCACCCACGCTGCAGCCAAACCACATTGGGGCAGTGTGAAAGCAACCTTATACTTATGGAAGCAAAATAAGAAAACGCTATCAAACAATATTTACAATTTTGGAAGAGAGGGGGGATGCAGGACTCACATGACTTTATATTAGAGATGCACCAAAATTTCGTCAGCCAAAACATATCGGCCAAAAATAGTGTTTTCGCCATTTTGCCGGTAAAGAAAAAGGTGCTGATAATGGCACGGAAAAAGCACACACGTTTTTTGCTGCGATTTTACAGCGATTTTACTGTGCTTATAGTGTATTTTTTTATAGGTCGTGTGACTCAAAAACCCCATCAAAAACGTAACGGGGTGCGTTATTGATGCGTTCTTGCCGTGTTTTCAATGCAGCAAGCAAGATTTTTAACACCACTATAGAAAGGAAATGGACCAGTGTGAAGACATACGCAGAATTTAACCACTTATGGACTGCCCGCCGTCGTTATACGTCGGCTGTTTGAAGAGGGATATCCTTATTATGGCAGCAGCTAGCTACAATAACCCTGGTATCCTCTTCTTCAGTGGGTGGTCCGCTTTCAGATAAAAGTGGTCTCTGTGGCGCAAGATCAATTTTATCGGCGGCGGGAGAGGGGCCCCTCCACTTCTGCCGCGCTCCGGTGTGGATCGGGTCCGCTCTCCTCTGTGGTATGGAGATGAGTGAGGGGAAGATGGTCCCCACCCGTCTCCATACCATTGCAGGGCGGAAGCGACATCAAAACGTCACTTCCGCCAACAGCTCTTAACCACTTAAGACCCGGACCAAAATGCAGGTAAAGGACCAGGCCCCTTTTTGCGCTTCGGCACTGCGTCGCTTTAACTGACGGTCGTGCGACGTGGCTCCCAAACAAAATTGGCGTCCTTTTTTCCCCACAAATAGAGCTTTCTTTTGGTGGTATTTGATCACCTCTGCGGTTTTAAGTTTTTGTGCTATAAACAAAAATAGAGCGGCAATTTTGAAAAAAAATTATATTTTTTACTTTTTGCTGTAATAAATATCCCCCAAAAATATATAAAAAAAAAAAAAATTTTTTCCTCAGTTTAGGCCGATACGTATTCTTCTACATATTTATCGTAAAAAAAATCGCAATAAGCGTTTATTGATTGGTTTGCGCAAAAGTTATAGCGTTTACAAAATAGGGGGTATTTTTATGGCATTTTTATAAATATTTTTTTTTTACTAGTAATGGCGGCGATCAGCGATTTTTTTTCGGTACTGCGACATTATGGCGGACACTTCGGACACTTTTGACACATTTTTGGGACTATTGGCATTTTTATAGCGATCAGTGCTATAAAAATGCATTGATTACTATAAAAATGCCACTGGCAGTGAAGGGGTTAACACTAGGGGGCAGGGAAGGGGTTAAGTATGTCCCTGGGTGTGTTCTTACTGTGGGGGGGGGGGGGGGTGGGTGGACTCACTAGGGGAAATAACTGATCTTCTGTTCATACATTGTATGAACAGAGGATCAGCATTTCCCCCACTGACAGGACCGAGAGCTGTGGTCTTTTTGACTCCAGATCTCATATTTAAGAGGTCCTGTCATGCTTTTTTTCTATTACAAGGGACCTCTTTAATGTAAGATCTAAGGTCAAAAAGACCTCAGATCTCACATTTACACTTAAAGTGGTTATAAACCCTCATGTTTTTTCACCTTAATGCATCCTATGCATTAAGTTAAAAAAACTTCTGTCACTGACCTGCCCCTCCAGCCTTTTACCTGAGCCCCGTATTTCCCACACCGGAGACGTGCTCTTCCCCTCTGCCCGTTGTCTCGGCTTTTGAGTGGATAGATTAATAGCAGTGCAGCCATTGGCTCCCTCTGCTGTCAATCAAATCCAATGATGCGGGGGGCGGGGCTGAGTCCAGCATTCTGCGTCTATGGATGCAAATGCTGGACTCAGGAGCACGCCCGCAAGGTAACCCTCCTGGGAAAGCGCTTCTCCTAGGGGGTTATACGATGCAGGGAGGAGCTACCAGCGCCGCCGGGAGACCCCAAATGTCGAGGATCGGGGCCACTCTGTGCAAAATGAACTGCACAGTGGAGGCAAGTATGATATGTTTGTTATTTAAAAATAAAATAAAAAACAAAGCCTTAGGCCCCGTACACACGACCGAACATGTCTGCTGAAACTGGTCCGCGGACCAGTTTCAGCAGACATGTTCGGTCGTGTGTAGGCCCAAGCGGACAGGATTCCAGCGTTCATTTGCCCGCCGGGCCTTTTTCCTGTGGGCAAATATTTCCAAACTTGTTTAGAAACAGCCCGCTGGAATCCTGTCCGCTCGGACATGTTCGGTCGTCTGTACAGACCTACCGTACATGTCCGAGCGCCCGCCATCCCTCGCATGCGTCTAATGACTTTGACGCATGCGTGGAAGCATTGAACTGGCAGGGCCGCCCACGTCGCCGCGACGGCGCGGCCACGCCCCGCGTATTGTTTACGCGCGGATTTCTGTATGATGGTGAGTACAGCCATCATACAGAAATCTCCGGGCAGACATGTACGGTGAAAACGGTCCGGCGGACCGGTTTCATCGTACATGTTTGCTCGTCTGTACGCGGCCTTACAATCACTTTAAATGCAGTAAAAAAATAAGTGCAGGAACTCAACTACGATCCTCCAAAAC
Source organism: Rana temporaria (assembly GCF_905171775.1). Classification (NCBI taxonomy): domain Eukaryota; kingdom Metazoa; phylum Chordata; class Amphibia; order Anura; family Ranidae; genus Rana; species Rana temporaria. The sequence continues at coordinate 13,855,993 of NC_053496.1, forward strand.
CCCCTCCCCTCCACCACACACACCCTCCAAACCATTCATCCAACCTCTACCAAGTGGTGTGGTCAAATTTCACTTACAGTGGAAGGGTCTTATAGGTGCATTAACCACTTATCACAAACCACTGTAGAGAGAGCTGCCATAGCCCTGGTGTTTTCTGAAATGGCGGGCGATCCTCTTTAACCACTTGACAACCGGGCCTTTTTTGGCACTTCCTTTGGCACTCTCCTTCATGTAAAAATCACAATTTGTTTGCTAGAAAATTAATCAGAAACCCCAAACATTATATTTTTTTTAGCAGACACCCAAGGGATTAAAATGGCGGTCATTGCAACTTTTTTTCTCGCACGGTATTTGCGCAATAATTTATCAAAGGCCTTTTTTTAGGGAAGAAAAAACAGTTTCATGAATTAAAAAATAACAAAACAGTAAAGTTAGCCCAATTGTTTTGTATAATGTGAAAGATGATGTTACGCCGAGGTAAATAGATACCTAACATGTCACACTTTAAAATTGCACACACTCATGGAATGGCGCCAAACTTCGGTACTTTAAAATCTTCATAGGCGACGCTTTAATTTTTTTTACATGTTACTATTTTCGCGTTAGAGGAGATCTAGTGCTAGAACTGTTGCACATGCTCTAACGCACGCGACGATACCTCACATGTGGGGTTTGAGCGGCGTTTACATATGTGGGCGGGACTTGCATGCGTGTTCGCTTCTGCGCAAGAGCTACCGGGGACAGGGGCATTTTAAATCTTTTTCATTTTTTCATTTTTTTTTTATTTTACTTCATTTTTTTATTTTTACACTTTAAAAAAAAAATTTGATCACTTTTATTCCTATTACAAGGAATGTAAACATCCCTTATAATAGGAATCACTGTGACAGGTCCTCTTTATGGAGAGATGTGTGGTCAATAAGACCCCACATCTCTCCTCCAGGCTTACAAGCATGAAATCGGTGAAAAAAATTCACCGATCACATGCCGACAGACGCAATTGAGGCCTTGTTTACTTGCGGATACTGGGCGTGACGTCATAACGTCGCGCCCGGGCCTCCGACGGTCATAGAGATGACTGGTGACCATCTGGTGAATCCTCTTTGCGAAAGATTCATCACAAGATTCACCACAATTCACCAGTCATCTCTATGCTTCCCAGACAGCGCTGGCCGATTCGCTCTCTGGGCCACCGATGGCACGGGAGAGCCCGGGGAAGCACCGGATGGCGGCGAGAGGGGGGGGAAGTCCCCTCCCGCCGCCTATAAGAACGATCAAGCGGCGGAACTGCTGCTTTGATCATTCTTATAGTAAACAAAATCGGCGGCTGAAGACGGTGATATCTGAATGATGCCTGTAGCTGCAACCATCATTCAGATATCACAGCACAAAGCCGCACAAAGCCGAGGCCGTTAAAAGATGGCCTCCAGTTGTAAACTGGTTAAGATAAAAGTGGTGTCCGCCACTTTTTCAATGATTTTATTTCCCCTTTAAGCCGTTTGTGGGAAGTGACGTTGGACGTCTTTCGTCATCCAACATCATTGAGTCAAGTGGGCGCTATCATTCCCTCGACTCACAGTCTCTGAGGGGAAAGGATCGGAGTGTCTCTGCTGCTACCGGCACCCTCCCGCCGCCGATAAAAGTGATCTTGTGGTGAATCCATCGCAAAAGGATCGCCCACCGTTTCAGAAAACACCAGGGAATGGCAACTATCTGCTACCATAACCCCGGTATTCTACGTCAAAGCACCAACCTACAGCTACAGCGGTTTGCGGTACGTGGTTAATGCACCTTTAAGACCCTTCCACTGTAAGTGAAATTTTACCACACCATTTCATAGAGGTTGGATGGATGGTTTGGAGGATGTGTGTGGTGGAGGGGAGGGGGGTTTTGGAGGGTCGAAGTTGAGTTTCTGCACCTATTTTTCTGAGAAAAAAAGTCCTGGATTATTCTTAATAAATGTCAGTAAATGAACTAAACCAAGCTGGCCATTCATTTAAAAAAAATAACATATTAAAATTGTTTTCTGATCCAGGACCCACTGATCAGGGACGCGGTGTCCTGTCTGCAGAAGGAAGCTGTGAATGTGACCAGTATGTACACCTTGGCTCTTCTTGCCTACACCTTTACTTTGTGCGGAGAAATGGAGTCCAGGAAAATAGTATTCGACAAACTGTATGAAAAGGCTGTGAGAGGAGGTGAGTACTGACAAAGTATTTCTACCATGGAGCTTCCATCTTTCTCCTGAACTTAAAGTGGAGGTTCGGGGGCGTGGCCAAGATGGCGGACTGAGCAGACGTGTTCCCTGAGCTCTCCTGGAGTGCGATCCGGATCTTATCCTTTATCTCCTGCCTGAGCCTGCCTTGAGGCTCCGTGGTGCTGTGGATGTCGCACAAGGCGTTCGGGTCCCGCAAGAAGCCTAAAAAGCTGAAGTTCCCTACCTACATCCCGGAGGATCCTGCGCCGGCTGCTGTCTCCCCGCCGCCTCCCGCGCGCCTCTGCAACATGGCGTCGCAAACGGACCACGAGGAGGGAGATGCCTCGACAGCTCCTGGCATTCCTGAAGTGATGGCGGCGATCACGACGTGCCAGGCGGCCCTAACGAACAAAATTGAGGAGGTTCAGCTGGATGTCAGTCTGATCCGGCAAGACTTCGACAAAATTAGGTCGAGGGTGACTGAGGCCGAGAGGCGCGTGGGGGAAGTGGAGGACACGGTGACGGATCACGACGCTTCCATTAGGGCCCTGCAGACGAGGGTCAAGGCGCTTGAATACCGCGCGGAGGATGCCGAAAATAGAAGCCGCCGCAACAATATCCGGATCGTGGGCCTACCGGAGGGTGCTGAAGGCCGTGCCCTGGCCCCCTTTGCCGAGGAGCTCCTTCGTTCCCTGGTGCCTGCGGCCCGGCTCTCTTCCTACTTTGCGGTGGAGCGGGCTCACCGGGTCCCTCCTAGGCCCGGGCCTGAGGGGTCGCCCCCCCGCACATTTATCCTCCGGCTGCTGAACTTTAGAGACAGGGATGAACTGCTCCGTGCCTCCCGGGCCGCTGGGGACCTGGCGTACCGAAATGTGAAGCTGCTTCTTTTCCCGGATTATACCATGGAGACCCAACGACAGCGCCGTTCTTTCGATGCAGTGAAGGCCGCTCTCCGCCGAAAAGGCTTGAAATACAGTGTTCTGTTCCCAGCTAAGCTGCGGGTCGTGGATGGGGAGACGGTACGCTTCTTTACCTCGCCAAGGGATGCATCTGCGTGGGTGGATACCTTACCCTGATCGATGATCCGATGGCTGCCTTGCGCTGTTCCTGTTCCCTTTGTTGTGCTGGTGGTGCGATCCCTGTCCTGATGCCCTACCGGAGAAGCCTACGCTCCTTCTATCTGATGGAACCGTGTGACTGAGGGCCCTACTGCTGAACTGACACTCCCTGTGATGGGTGCCTCTTTGCCCTGTTATGCTGCCCGCGCTGGTGCTTGATGGCGCCCCGGACTGGGGGTGAGTGTTACTCTTTGGGGTTTTTTGGGTGGACTGGGTCTGACCCCTGTGTATTATCCGGGCTGAGGCACGGTGCCCCTCACATAGTCTCCGGAATGGAACGGTAAAGGTACGATGAGGGCTGCCCGTTGAGCCCACCAGCACCTGTTTGTAACAACTTAAGAACGTGCCCCCGCTTGGCGGGAGAAATGGAGAAAGCTTGAAATTATACTGTATCACTCCGGGGCCGGAGGATAGAGACTGGTGACTGCCTATTCTCTTCTGCCCTATAGCTGCGGAAGAGCTCTGACACTGGATACACGCCCCCAGCCTTCGTTCTAGGCTCCTGTGTTTTTTGGGGGGGACTTTTTGGGACTAAATGCTCCTCAGGTTTTTGGGGTGCATGGGGTGGGGGGAGGGAGGGGTTGGGGGTTCTCGCCGAAGTTCGGCTGTTTGTTTTTTCTTGGGTTATTTCCCTACTGTTACTGTTCTTATTTTGGTTGGTCTGGGTCACTATATTGTATTTGAGTTGCTGCGAGTAACGGGGGCATCGATGCTGCTCTTGATGGGCTCTACTCCTCGGCCCTGGCGAGGCGGGGGACGAGGGGCTCCTCTCCCCGCCGCGTTGGGCTTGATCGTGCTCCAGGGAGGGCGGGTTCCGTTTGGTTATCTAACCCCCCCCTATGACTAATTGTCGGGTGATTTCATGGAACGTGAGGGGGCTGAATTCAGCAGTTAAGCGCTCTCTGGTGCTTAACCACTTGAAGAAACTCCACCCGCATGTGTGTATATTACAGGAGACGCACCTGATGGGCTCCCGAATCCTGAGTCTGAAGAGGGCATGGGTCGGTGCGCACTATCATGCACCCTACTCCAATTACGCCAGGGGCGTTAGCATTCTTGTGCATAAATCCTTGCCCTTTTAGCTTCTGGACGTGAAACTGGACCCGGGTGGCAGGTATGTACTCCTACATGCCTTGATCTCTGCTATTCCTTTTGTGCTTGTGGGGGTGTATCTGCCCCCTCCGGCAGATCTGGACATGCTTCACTCTCTCATGCAGCAGGTTACCATGTACAATGTGGAGGATGTGCTCATCGCGGGGGATTTTAACTTGGTGATGTCCAGGGACCTAGACAGACTCCGGGCTTCCGGCCCTAGGCAGCAGGGACTTGCCGACTGGGCATCTGCATTCCATCTGACAGATGTCTGGCGACATGTGCATCCTTCCACCAGGGGATATACGTGCCTTTCGAGCACGTATCGAACCATGTCCCGCATCGACCTGGCATTTGCCTCCCATGGTCTGCTGCGGAGGGTGGTTGATGCAGAGATACTATCTCGGGGTATTTCAGATCATGCCCCGCTCTCTGTCACGATCCAGCTATCCAAGGAGGTTGGTGTGCGGCTACTGCGGCTGTCCAAGTATTGGATAATGGACCCAGACATTCAGGAGGAGATGCCGGAGGCCTTGTGTACTTATTGGTTGGATAATGAGGGTTCGGTGGATCCCCTGGTGGGGTGGGACGCCTTTAAGGCCTGGTTGAGGGGTGATTTTGTGGCTCGAGTTGCGGTGCGGAAACGGGGAGCCATGCAGTCTCTGAGGGACCTTGAGGAGCGAGCTAGGATTCAGGAGGCTGAATATGTTCGCTCTCCTGACTCGGAACATTATGTGCCCTGGCAGATCTCCCTCAGGGATCTCTCCCTGATCAGAGTCGATCTCACTAAAAAATCTATGCTAGAGAGTGCCCAACGAGTCTTTGAATATGGGGACAAGAATGGTAGGCTGTTAGCTTGGCTCGCCAAGGGACAGCGGCCGATGACACATGTTTGCAGGCTGAGGGACAGTACGGGGGAGTTGCTCACGTCGCCGAGGGATATCGGGGCCCGGTTTCTGGAGTTCTACCGGACCCTGTACTCCTCTAGGGTGCAGTATGATGTCTCTGATCTGGGTCGGTACTTGGACCGGATACCACTTCCGTCCTTAACTGAGGCGCAGTGTGCCCAGTTGGACTCGGATGTTACTCTGGAGGAGGTGCAGGTTGCCCTGCACTCCATGCAGTCCGGGAAAACACCTGGGCCGGATGGGATCCCTGTAGAGTTCTACTCTGTGTTTCAGGAGCTTATTGCTCCTAGACTCAACGCTATGCTGCAGGCTTCCTTCTCTGTGTCGACCCTCCCGGAATCTATGTCAGAGGCGATAGTTGTGCTGGTGCCCAAGCCTGGTAAGGACCCGGAGGAGTGTGGCTCATACAGGCCTATCTCCCTGATCAATGCAGACGCTAAACTCCTTGCAAAAATCTTGGCTATCAGGCTCGGGGCGGTGATTGAATCATTGGTTCAAGTGGATCAGACGGGTTTTATGCCGGGCAAGGGTACCGACATCAATATCCGTCGGTTGTTCCTTAACCTATCTACTGCCCACAGCAATGCAGGGACTCGAGTCGTGGCCTCTCTAGATGCTGAGAAGGCCTTCGACTCTGTGGAGTGGGGTTACTTATGGGCAGTGTTGAGGAGATTCGGTGTAGGACCTAAATTTCTGCAGTGGCTTGAGATGTTATACAAGTCCCCTAAAGCTAGGATTCGAGTGAATGACTTTCTGTCGGACTACTTTCTCCTCCAGAGGGGGACCCGTCAGGGGTGCCCCTTGTCACCCAGCTTATTCGCCTTGGCTTTGGAACCCTTGGCGGTGTTGGTCCGGGAATCGGACCGCATAGTCGGTCTTAGGGTTGGCCCTCTGGAGGAGAAAATATCGTTGTACGCAGATGACACTCTTCTTTACCTCCGGGATCCGTGTGACTCCTTGGCGGCTGCCTTGGAGCTATTCGAGGAATTCGGAAAGTACTCAGGGATACGCATCAACTGGACTAAGTCTGCTTTATTCCCGTTGGACGCTAAGGCTAGGGAGATGGCCCCATCGACGGCGCTGCAGTGGGTGGATGAGTTCACGTATTTGGGGATCGGGGTCTCCCGGGACCTTCAGTCCTTCGACCGGCTTAATCTCAGCCCGGTGGTTAGACGCCTGAAGGACCACTGTACGCGTTGGCGCAATCTGCCGTTAAACCTCCTTGGTAGGATTAACGTATTGAAGATGATCTTCCTCCCTAGATTCAACTACCTGTTTCGGAACTGTCCTGTGTGGGTGCCCCCTTCTTTTTTCAAGAATCTGGATGGCTGCATTGGCTCATTTCTCTGGCGGGGTTCTACCCCTCGATTGGCCAGGTCCACCCTCCAATTGCCGGTTAGCTTTGGGGGGTTGGCCCTGCCCAACCTGCTGATCTACTACTGGGCCGCGGTACTGGTTACGGCGCGATGGTGGCTAGAGCAGTCCAGAGCTAATGCGGCCGTCTGCCTCGAGGCGGCGATAATCGGTTCCCTTACTGAACTCAGTAATCTGCTCTACAGAGGGCCGTCTCCGTACCCCGCGCTGCCGAGTCCGACGAGAACTACATTACGGGTGTGGGGCAGGGCCAGGCGACGTTTCCTGTGTCCAGGCCGCTGGTCTCCCTTTACCCCGCTGTGGGGTAATCCTGCGCTCGCTCACTTCCGTGCGGTGCCTGACCCACAACTGTGGGCCCGACGGGGCGTCAGGGTGCTACGGGATATCGTCTCGGGGGGCTCCCTCCTCTCCTTTCAGGCTATGTCGGGGCGCTTTGGCCTGCCGCCCTGGATGCTATTCCGCTACTTTCAACTGCGGCATGCCTTTAGGGCACAATTCCCTGCTCCGCCTGTTCTCCAGGCGGATGTGGTGGAGGAGTTGCTGGCTCAGAGCGCACTGACGAAGACCCTGTCTTCCTTATACTTTACGCTTCTTACTAAAGACTCCCCTAAGATGGATTCCCTGTGGAGGAAATGGGTGGGAGATATTCCGTCCTTAGATAGGGAGACATGGGATGATTGTTTCGAAGACAGTTATAAGCTGGTGATCTCCTCTAGGGATAAGTTGATACAAACTAAGTTCCTGCATAGGGTTTACTTTACTCCCCGGAGACTGCATGGGGTCTATCCGCAGCGTTCCCCAAATTGCCCGAGGTGTTGCACCTCGGAAGGCACATACATGCATATGTTCTGGTCCTGCCCCAAACTCTCGGACTATTGGTCCGCGGTCTTTGAGACGGTTAACGTCCGCCTACAACTCAGTCTTCCCACTGCCCCAGAGCTTGCTCTGCTGGGGGTGCAGGACGATGAGCAAAGACCCAGGTTTACTAAGTTGCTGGTGTCCCTGCTGTTTTTCTATGCTAAGAAGGTTATTTTGATTAAATGGACATCCAGGGCTCCCCCTACTCTGGGAATGTGGATGGACGCGGTCAACGCTGTTCTTCCTCTATATAAAATGACGTATTTGAGCAGGGGTTGCCCATCCAAGTTTGAACGGGTGTGGGGACCATGGACGGACCTCCTTTGATAGAGTTGATGGAACCAGTGGGATTGTCGGGGGGCTCTCAAATATCCTTGTGCCCCCCCCCCCTCGTCCCCTCCCCCCCCTCTCTGCTCCGCCTCTCCCCCCTCCCCTTGCCTTCCCCCCTCCCCTCCCTCCCTCTCCCCTTTCCCCTTGCCTTCCCCGCCCCCCCCTTTTCACCACCTCCCCCCTCCATTCCCCGCCTGGGATAAGTACTGCAGTCCTGTAGCGTTCACCTAATCCACAATTAGATACAGTTCTTTTGATCTGATCTCATTTTGCTCTGTATTGCTTTCTACATGTAATCTCTCCGTTCAGTCATGTATGCACTGTAACCCGTTGCTTTGTATATGTTCTTTTTTTATATTTTGACCCAATAAAGACCAACCTTGTTGTTAAAAAAAAAAAAAAAAGTGGAGGTTCACCCGGAAATGTTAATTTTTAACATTAGATTGAGGCTCATTTTGTCTAGGGGAATCGGGTAGTTTTTTTTTAATCAAAGCCGTACTTACCGTTTTAGAGATGCATCTTCTCCGCCGCTTCCGGGTATGGGCTGCGGGAGTGGGCGTTCCTACTTGATTGACAGGCTTCCGACAGGCTTCCGACGGTCGCATCTATCGCGTCAGGATTTTCCGAAAGTAGCCGAACGTTGGTGCGCTGGCGCCGTATAGAGCCGCACCGACGTTCGGCTTCTTTCGGCTACTCATGACGCGATGGATGCAACCGTCGGAAGCCTGTCAATCAAGTAGGAACGCCCAGTCCCGAAGACCATACCCGGGAAACGGCGGAGAAGATCTATCTCTAAAACGGTAAGTACAGCTTTGATTAAAAAAAAAACTACCCGATTCCCCTTGACAAAATGAGCATCAATCTAAGGTTAAAAAAAAAATTTCGGGTGAACTCCCGCTTTAATGTTAAAAAAATAACCGTTCTCTTATCTCTCTGCAGAGATAAGAGAGCTGAAATTTGCACCGCACTAGTGTGAATCCGGCCTAAAGCTAGTGCATTGTTGGTTCACTTACCTTTTCCTTCGATTTCCCTTCTAAATGTTTTTTTCTTTGTCTGAATTTCTCACTTCCTGTTTCTTCTCAGTAAGCTTTCCACCATCATCTGAGCCGTGGAAAGTCAGTCAGAACAGCTTACTGAGGAGGAGCAGGAAGCAAGAAATTCAGACAAAGAAAACAAAGAAAAAAAATATTTAGAAGGGAAATCGAAGGAAAGGGTAAGTGAACTAACAATGCACCAGCTTAACCTCCCTGGCGATATGATTATTTCAGATTTTAGGTGCTGAAAGCGGTACCATTATTTTGCATGGAAATTTGGCATTTTACATTGTAGGTCTGCAATTCTTAGGCCCCTTTCACATTGAGGAGTTTTTCAGGCGGTAAAGCGCTAAAAATAGCGCTGCTATCCCGCCTGAAAAACTCCTGCACTGCAGACTCAATGTGAAAGCCCGAGGGCTTTCACACTGAGGCGATGCGCTGGCGGGAGACAAAAAAATCTCCTGTCAGCAGCATCTTTGGAGCGGTGAGAGGAGCGGCGTGTATACCGCTCCTTCACCGCTCCTTCCCATTGAAAACAATGGGAACCGCGGCAATACCGCCCGCAATGCGCCTATATAGAGGCGCATTGCGGGCGATATTAACTCTTTATCGGCCGCTAGCGGGGGTTAATACCGCACCGCTAGCGGCTGATACCCGCGGCAATTCCGGCGGTATAGCGCCGCTATTTTTAGCGGCGTTATACCGCCACCGCAGCTCCTGCCTCAGTCTGAAAGGGGCCTTAGGAATAACTCACTTAAATCTGTCCAAACAAGAGTCTAGTAGACATCTCAGGTATGATAAAGTTTGAAAAACAAAATAATAAATTATTAATATAATAACTATAAATAATTATAACAAATAATAATGTAATTATAATAAAAATGATTCAATAATGTAATCAAATCAAAAACACTGAAATTTGCTCAGTTGCAGAATCGTCGCTGTCATTACTTTTATTGTTTGACGAATTTCCCCACAAATCGCTATCGCTCAATTCTGCAAGTGATTATAATTTATTATCGCTGTTTTCTAGCTGCTCTAAAACCATTTTTGACATAAAGGGACACTTTTGGTTGCTATGGACAATCTACAGTTTGCAGGGAGAAAGAAAGGTTTTTATTATATAAAAGAACATGTAGGGCACTGGGCAGACCACTAGGCACAAAGGGGGGGACATACTAAAACATTTAATGTGAAAATGGCTTAATGTAGCTTAACAAGCAAAAAAGTGCCTAAACCTCAATCAATTGCCCTGAAACTTTGTACAGCCTAAAATCTCGACCTTCCAAACCTATCCTATACGTTTTGTGCAATTTGGTGTTCCAGAAGGCAAACTAGGGACATTAAGCTTGTTTTTTGGGGAGCTTAATGTGGCTTAACGTACAAAAAAGACCTTAAATGTTAACCAATTTCTCCAAAACTTCACACAATAGAAGACTCTATCTATGCCAACATATTCTGAAAATTTCAGCTCAATTGGTTTATCACACCAAAAGTTATTCACATTAAGCTATATTTTACAATACTAAAACATTTAATGGGAAATTGGCTTAATGTAGCTTAATGAGCAATAAAGTACCTTAACCTTAATCAATTGCCCTGAAACTTTGCACAGCGTAAGATCTTAACATTCCAAACCTATCCTATGCGTTTTGTGCGATTTCGTGTTCCACAAGGCAAACTAGGGACAATAAACTTGTTTTTTTGAGAGCTTAACGTACAAAAAAGACCTTAAATGTTAACTAATTTCCCCAAAACTTCACCCTATAGAAGACTCTATCTATGCCAACATATTCTGAAAATTTCAGCTCATTTGGTTAATCACACCAAAAGTTATTCACATTAAGCCAATTTTACATTTAATATGAAATTGGCTTAATGTAGCTTAACGAGCAAAAAAGTGCCTAAACCTCAATCAATTGCCCTGAAACTTTTCACAGCCTAAGATCTCGACCTTCCAAACCTATCCTATAAGTTTTGTGCAATTTGGTGTTCCACAAGGAAAACTAGGGACATTAAGCTTGTTTTTTGGGGAGCTTAATGTGGCTTAACGTACAAAAAAGACCTTAAATGTTAACCAATTTCCCCAAAACTTCACACCATAGAAGGCTCTAGCCATGCCAACATATTCTTCAGCTCACTTGGTTAATCACATCAAAAGTTATTCACATTAAGCTGTATTTTACAATGCTAAAACATTTAATGTGAAATTGGCTTAATGTAGCTTAACGAGCAAAAAAGTGCCTAAACCTCAATCAATTGCCCTAAAACTTTGCACAGCTTAAGATCTCAACATTTCAAACCTATCTTATGCGTTTGGTGCGATTTGGTGTTCCACAAGGCAAACTAGGGACATTAAGCTTGTTTTTTTGAGAGCTTAACGTACAAAAAAAGACCTTAAATGTTAACCAATTTCCCCAAAACTTCACACCATAGAAGGATCTATCCATGCCAACATATTCTGAACATTTCAGCTCACTTGGTTAATCACACCAAAAGTTATTCACATTAAGCCAATTTTACATTTAATGTGAAATTGGCTTAATGTAGCTTAATGTAGCTTAACGAGCAAAAAAGTGCCTAAACCTCAATCAATTGCCCTGAAATGTTGTACAGCCTAAGATCTCGACCTTCCAAACCTATCCTATAAGTTTTGTGCAATTTGGTGTTCCACAAGGAAAACTAGGGACATTAAGCTTGTTTTTTGGGGAGCTTAATGTGGCTTAACGTACAAAAAAGACCTTAAATGTTAACCAATTTCCCCAAAACTTCACACCATAGAAGGCTCTAGCCATGCCAACATATTCTTCAGCTCGCTTGGTTAATCACATCAAAAGTTATTCACATTAAGCTGTATTTTACAATGCTAAATCATTTAATGTGAAATTGGCTTAATGTAGCTTAACGAGCAAAAAAGTGCCTAAACCTCAATCAATTGCCCTAAAACTTTGCACAGCTTAAAGCGGGGGTTCACCCTTAGAGGGCACTTTTTCCCCTTAGATTCCTGCTCGTTTTCTGTAGGGGAATCGGCTATTTGTTTTAAAATATGTGCAGTACTTACCCATTTACGAGATGCATCCTCTCCGTCGCTTCCGGGTATGGGCTGCGGGAATGGGCGTTCCTTCTTGATTGACAGTCTTCCGAGAGGCTTCCGACGGTCGCATCCATCGCGTCACGATTTTCCGAAAGGAGCCGAACGTCGGTGCGCAGGCGCAGTATAGAGCCGCACCGACGTTCGGCTTCTTTCGGCTACGAGTGACGCGATGGATGCGACCGCCGGAAGCCTCTCGGAAGACTGTCAATCAAGAAGGAACGCCCGCTCCCGAAGACCCATACCCGGAAGCGACGGAAGAAGATGCAGCTCGAAAACGGTAAGTACGGATCATATTTTAATACAAATAGCCGATTCCCCTAGACCGAACGAGCAGGAATCTAAGGGGAGAAAAAAAAAATTAATACATGGTTGAACTCCCGCTTTAAGATCTCAAAATTCCAAACCTATCTTATGCGTTTAGTGCGATTTGGTGTTCCACAAGGCAAACTAGGGACATTAAGCTTGTTTTTTTGAGAGTTTAACGTACAAAAAAGACCTTAAATGTTAACCAATTTCCCCAAAACTTCACCCTATAGAAGGTTTTATCCATGCCAACATAATCAGAACATTTCAGCTCATTTGGTTAATCACACCAAAAGTTATTCACATTAAGCTATATTTTACAATGCTGAAACATTTAATGTGAAATTTGCTTAATGTAGCTTAATGAGCAAAAAAGTGCCTAAACCTCAATCAATTGCCCTGAAACTTTGTACAGCCCAAGATCCCAACTTCCCAAACTTATCCAAGAAGTTTTGTGTGATTCGGTGTTCCACAAAGCAAATTAGCGACATTAAGCTCCTTTTTTAAGGAGCTTAATTTAGTTTAACGTACAAAATAAAGACCTTAAATTTTAACCAATTTCCCCAAAACTTCACACAATAGAAGACTCTATCCATGCCAACAAATTCTGAAAAGTTCAGCTTATTTGGTTAATCACACCAAACGTTATTCACATTAAAGCGGTAGTTCACCCCCCCGACACATTTTACCATCGAGACAGGCATTGTAGCGCGAGCTACAGTATGCCTGTCCCGATTTTTTTAACCCCGGACTCACCTTGTAATCCGACATCGTAGGTTTCGGCTCCCGCGGGGAATGGGCGTGCCTATGGAGAGGGAGGATGATTGACGGCCGGCCCTGGCACGTCACTCTCCCCGAAGACAGCCGGAGTAGGTCTCTGCTCTTCACGGCGCCTGCGCACAGGCTATGCGCACGCGTCGTGAAGACCAAGCCTATTTCGGCTATTTCCGGAGAAGCGTGACGCGCCAGAGCCGGCCGTCAATCATCCTCCGTCTCCATAGGCACGCCCATTCCCCGGTATCTTCGATGGACGACTACAAGGTGAGTACGGGGGTAAAAAATTTGGGACAGGCATACTGTAGCTCGCGCTACAATGCCTGATTTTAAGGTAAAAGAAAAAAAATATTTTTTTTTTTGGTCGATAGGGTGAACCCCCGCTTTAAGCTATATTTTGCCCTTCCCTGTCTCAGTGCCCAACAATTCAGCAGCTGTCAAAATAAATAAAAAAAGAAGCAGGCTGACAAAGTTTATCAACAAACACTTCACAGAAAGTTACATTGAAACATTGTATCAATTGTAATGCTCTGTGTTCTGAACCTATATAGGGATGAACTTTGATTTGCATGTGAAGAGAGTTAAAGCAACCACAACCAATTAAACGTTCCTCTGTTGAACCCCTTATTAACCCTTTAGTTTTCTCTAATCAGCACTGATTAACTCTATATTCTATATTTTTTTCTTTTCTTTTTTATTTATCTAATAGTTAAACTTATTTTTTGGGTTGTTGTTTGCTTTGCTTATTAATATTTTTTACAACTTTATACATATATTTACTGCTGAAAAAAATGCCTTTTGTTTAGTTTTATTACATTAAATTGTCTAAGGATTGCAAAAAAAAAAAAAATATTGTTGCAGGACAATATTCACAGAAAGAAAGCCTTGTTTGACCTTAAATAAAAATTGTATGTATTACGGTGTTATCTTAAAGCGGAGTTACACATAAAAATGGAATTTCCATTTTTCGGAATCCTCCCCCACTCTGTCACATTTGACACCTTTCAGGGGGAGGGGGAAGCTGATACCTGTCTAATACAGGTATTTTGCTCCCACTCCTGGGCATAGATAGCCGCAGTAGCCGCGGATATCTACGCCATGTCCGGCGCCTCCTCCGTCCCCCCGCTGTCTTCTGGGAGACACACAGGTCCCAGAAGACAGCAGGGACCAGTGGGATCGCGCAGAGCGACTCGAGCTTGCGCAGTAAAGAGCCAGGCTGTGAAGCTGCAAGGCTTCACTTCCTGATTCCCTTACCAAAGATGGCGGCGCCTCCACCCGAGAGCCAAGTGACAGATGGAGAAGAGAGAGGCGGCTCGGCTCGAGTGCCCCATAGCAAGCTGCTTGCTGTGGGGGCAGTTGGCAGGAGGGAGCGGCCAGGAGCGCCAGGGAGGGAACTGAGAATAGAAGGATCAGAACTGCTCTGTGAAAAAAACACTGTACAGAGGAGGTACAGTATCTCACAAAAGTAAGTACACCCCTCACATTTTTGTAAATATTTTATCTTTTCATGTGACAACACTGAAGAAATGTCCTTTAAGAGCCATAGCAGGCGTGTGCCCACTGCACGGTGAGGGACCCAATGCGCATGGCCAGCAGGCGCGTTCGCCACCGTAACCAGCAATTGCAGGCATGAGAGCCAGGATGGGGATTTGTGTGTGTAAACACACAAATCTCTGTTCTGACAGGGGAGGAGAGACAGATTGTCTATTCCTACTAAGGAGGAACAAAGATCTGGCTCCCCTTCTTGTCATTCCCATCCCCTCACAGTTAGAAACACACTAAGGACACATTTAACCCCTTGATCACCCCCCAGTGTTAACCCCTTCTCTGCCAGTGACATTTGCACAGTAATTAGAGCATTTTTATAGCACTGATCACTTTATAAATGTCAATGGTTCCAGAAAAGTGTCAAAAGTGTCCAATCAGCTCACTGACATTACTAGCAAAAAAAAATAATTCCATAAAAATGCCATAAATCTATTCCCTATTTTGTAAACGCTATAACTTTTCCCAAACCAAACAATATAAGCTTATTGCTATTTTTTTTTACCAAAAATATGTATAAGAATACATATTGGCCTAAACTGATGAAGAAATTGTTTATAAAACATTTTTTGGGGATATTTATTTTAGCAAAAAGTAAATTCGCTCTTTTTTTGTTTATAGCGCAAAAAATTAAAACCGCAGTGATGAGCAAATACCACCAAAATAAAGATCTATTTGTGCGATAAAAGGACGTCAATTTTGTTTGGGTACAACGTCGCACGACCATGCAGTTGTCAGTTAATGTTAAAGTGGTTAATCAATAGCTTTGAAACTTTGCACAACCAAAGTTTAAGGGCCCTTTCACACGTACGGACCGTATGTCCGCATTTTCATCCGTCCGTTTGCGGATGAAAACGGGACATACATTGGTCCCTATGTGATTACGGGTGTCAGCGGATGAACATCTGCTGACACCCGTAATTTGTCCGCCTCCGCAAAGATCCGCATTTGCAGATGAAAGAAACGCGGAGGAAACACAGGGCGGTCCCTGCACAGTGTGCGGAGACCGCCCTGTCAGCTGCCAGCTCAGCGGGGATTTTACAGAGATCCCCGCTCATTACTGATCCGCTCCGTGTGAAAGGGCCCTTAATCTTCCCAACCCTATCCTGAAAGTTTTATGGATTTTGGTTTCCCACAAGGGAAATGATTGACATTTAGCTTAACCACTTCCATACCGGGCCTATTCTGGCACTACTCTCCTTTATATAAAAATCATAATTTTTTTGCTAGAAGATTACACAGAACCCCCAAATATTATATATATTTTTTTTAGCAGACACCCTAGGGAATAAAGTGGCAGTCATTGCAACTTTTTGCCTCGCACGGTATTTGCGCAATAATTAAAAAATAACAAAACAGTAAAAGTTAGCCCAATTTTTTTAGACCCCCCTACGATACAGACCCCCCCTACAAAACAGTCCCGCCTACAAAACAGACCTCCCCCCTACAAAACAACCCCCCCTACAGTGCAGACCCTCCCCCCTACAATACAGCCCCCCCTACAATACAGAGCCCCCCTACAATACAGCCTCCCCTACAGTGCAGACCCCCCTAAAACAGTGCAGACACCCCCCCCCCTTCAGACCCGTAATGCACCTCGCTCGGCTCAGATGATCAGCGCGCCACGTGCTGCACACACAGCAATTGTAGACTACACGGAGGAGGGGGAGGAGGCACGGCTTCACTCTGCTCGGCTGGGTGACTGCGAGACAGTCACAGCCGAGACTTATCAGAGCCGCAGCACGGCCACGAGAGAAGGGGATCTTTGCGGCCGGGTCCCGGGTCTGCCGATGGGATGGGTATCACTCGGGTGCGGCTCGCACCCCCCCTGCAAAGCTAGGCGGCTTCAGTCTGCTGTGTGTTACCTAGGCTGCCTCCCTGTCACCACGCCATGCTGCCCGCTGTCTCTGCCAAGTCTTCAGTCACGGAGGGGGGCACCGGCCTGACACCCCCTGGTGTGGCACGCCCCCCCCCGCCCCCGACTTAGTACGCCACTGCATTATGCTCTTTTTACACTAAGCCACATGTTTTAGGGTTGTAAAATGTGACTGACATTTGGTGTGATTAACCAAATGAGCTGAAATTTCAGAATATGTTGGCATGGATAGAGCCCAACGGCGGATCCAGGGGGGGGCAACAGGGCAATTGACCCCCCCCCCCCCGAGACAATCATGTCACATTGGCTTTAAAACAAGCATTTTTTTAAAAAAAACTGCCTTGCGGTGCCTGCAGCTGCCGCTGCCGAGTCTGTCTCTCTCATCACCAGGGCCGGACTGGCCCAGTCCGGTAGGCTGCCTGTCCTGAGGCTGCTTTGAGCTGTAGCTGACTGCAGCACTCCCCCTCTCTCCTGCGTGTATGACACCGGGCATCTCTCGCTGTGTGTGAGAGCTGGGTCTGTGTTCGGCTGTGCTGCCTTGCTAGACCTGCTTGTGTGATAGTAGATGGAACTATCACACAAGCCCGTCTAGGGGGGGACCTTGCTAGAGCACACTGCCCTGCCGAACACAGACCTACAGCTCCTGTTTGTTCCATGACACACTTCGGGAGAGGAGATACCTGCTGTGTGTGATCGAGGCAATGCCATGGTGAGTGCCATGCACAGTGGGGCTTCATTCATATACAAAAGTGGGGCTGCATTAATATACAAAGTGGGGCTGCATTAATATACAAAGTGGGGCTGCATTCATAGACAAAAGTGGGACTGCATTCATAGACAAAAGTGGGACTGCATTCATAGACAAAGTGGGACTGCATTCATATACAAAAGTGGGACTGAATTTATATACAAAAGCGGGACTGCATTTATATACAAAAGTGGGGCTGCATTTATATACAAAAGTGGGACTGCATTTATATACAAAAGTGGGACTGCATTAATATACAAAAGTGGGGCTGCATTCATATGTACAGTGAGGCTGCAATGATGGGCACTGATGAGGCTGCATTGATCTCTTGTACCATGACCATCCCTTGTACCACGTCTGCAGTCTCTGACCATCCGTTGTACCATGTCTGCAGTCTCTGACCATCTCTTGTACCATGTCTGCAGTCTCTGACCATCTCTTGTACCATGTCTGCAGTCTCTGACCATCTCTTGTACCATGTCTGCAGTCTCTGACCATCCCTTGTACCATGTCTACAGTCTCTGACCATCTCTTGTACCATGTCTGCAGTCTCTGACCATCTCTTGTACCATGTCTGCAGTCTCTGACCATCCCTTGTACCATGTCTGCAGTCTCTGACATCCCTTGTACCATGTCTACAGTCTCTGACCATTTCTTGTACCATGTTTGCACTCTCTGACCATCTCTTGTACCATGTCTGCAGTCTCTGACCATCTCTTGTACCATGTTAACAGTCTCTGACCATCTCTTGTACCATGTCTGCAGTCTCTGACCATCCCTCGTACCACGTCTGCAGTCTCTGACCATCTCCTGTATCATGTCTGCATTCTCTGACCATCTCTTGTACCACATCTGCAGTCTCTGACCATCTCTTGTACCATGTCTGCAGTCTCTGACCATCTCTTGTACCATGTCTGCAGTCTCTGACCATCTCTTGTACCATGTCTGCAGTCTCTGACCATCTCTTGTACCATGTCTGCAGTCTCTGACCATCTCTTGTACCATGTCTGCAGTCTCTGACCATCCCTTGTACCACGTCTGCAGTCTCTGACCATCTCCTGTATCATGTCTGCATTCTCTGACCATCTCTTGTACCACATCTGCAGTCTCTGACCATCTCTTGTACCATGTCTTCAGTCCCTGACAATCGTCTACAAACTATGGGATAGATTTATGGCATTTATATTTAAATATTTTTTACTAGTAATGGCGGCGATCATTGACTTTTTAGCGGTACTGCAACATTGCAGCGGACACACCGGACACCTAATTGAGTTCTGTAAGCAACACCTTATTTTCTGGCAGTGCCCCTCCCGAGACTAGACTCTGGATCTGCCCTTGATAGAGCCTTCTATTGTGTGAAGTTTGGGGGAAATTGGTTACCATTAAGTACGTTAAGCTCCCCAAAAAACGCTAGTTGTTGCTAGTTGCCTTGTGGAACACCAAATCGCTTGAAACTTATAGGATATGTTTGAAAAGTTGAGATCTTAGGCTGTGCAAAGTTTCAGGGCAATTGGTTGAGGTTAAGGCACTCTTTTGCTCGTTAAGCCACATTTAGCTACATTAAGGCAATTTCACATTAAATGTTTTAGCATTGTAAAATATAGCTTAATGTAAATAACTTTTGGTGTGATTAACCAAATGAGCTGAAATTTTCAGAATATGTTGGTATAGAGTCTTCTACTGTGTGAAGTTTGGGGGAAAATGGTTGACATTTAAGTTCTTTTTTGTACGTTAAGCCACATTAAGCTCCCAAAAAAACAAGCTTAATGTCCTTAGTTTGCCTTGTGGGACACCAAATCACTGGCAACTTCTTGTATAGGTTTGGAAGGTCGAGATCTTGGGATGTGCAAAGTTCCAGGGCAATTGATTGAGGTTTAGGCACTTTTTTGCTCGTTAAGCCACATTAAGCTACATTAAGGCAATTTCACATTAAATGTTTTAGCATTGTAAAATATAGCTTGATGTGAATAACTTTTGGTGTGATTAACCAAATGAGCTGAATTCTGAATATGTTGGCATGGATAGAGCCTTCTATTGTGTGAAGTTTGGGGGAAATTGGTTAACATTTAAGGTCTTTTCTGTACGTTAAGCTCCCCAAAAAACAAGCTTAATGTCCCTAGTTTGCCTTGTGGAACACCAAATCACATGAAACACATTGGATAGGTTTGGAAGGTCGAGATCTTGGGATGTGCAAAGTTTCAGGGCAATTGATTGAGGTTTAGGCACTTTTTTGCTCGTTAAGCTCCCAAAAAACCAAGCTTAATGTCCCTAGTTTGCCTTGTGGAACACCAAATCGCACTAAACACATAGGATATGTTTGGTACGTTGAGATCTTTAGTTGTGCAAAGTTTCAGGGCAATTGATTGAGGTTTAGGCACTTTATTGCTCGTTAAGCTACATTAAGCCGATTTCACATTAAATGTTTTAGCATTGTAAAATATAGCTTAATGTGAATAACTTTTGGTGTGATTAACCAAATAAGCTGAAATTTTCAGAATATGTTGGCATGGATAGAGTCTTCTATTGTGTGAAGTTTGGTGGAAATTGGTTAACATTTAAGGTCTTTTTCGTACGTTAAGCCACATTAAGCTCCCCAAAAAACAAGCTTAATGTCCCTAGTTTGCCTTGTGGGACACCGAATCGCACAAAACTTCTTGGATAGGTTTGGGTAGTTAAGATCCTAGGATGTGCAAAGTTTCAAGACAATTGATTGAGGTTAAGGTACATTATGGTACGTTAAGCTCTGTTTTAGCATTGTAAAATATAGCTTATTGTGAATAAATTTTGGTGCGATAACCCAAATGAGCTGACATTTTCAGAATATGTTGGCATAGATAGAGCCTTCTATAGGGTGAAGTTTGGGGGAGATTAGTTAACATTTAAGGTCTTTTTTGTACGTTAAGCTACATTAAGCTCCTAAAAAAACAAGCTTAATGTCCCTAGTTTGCCTCGTGGAACACTAAATATCACGAAACTTATAGGATAGGTTTGGAATGTTGAGATCTTAGGCTGTGCAAAGTTTCAGGGCAATTGATTGAGGTTTAGGCACTTTATTACTCGTTAAGCTACATTAAGCCATTTTCACATTAAATGTTTTAGTATATCCCACAAAGGGGGTGTGTATTTCATACAGTACTGTAATCTATAAGATGACAGTATACTGTATGTATTGTGTGTATTTACTTTTTTGAATTTGGCGCCGATCTCCACCCCCGTGCGTCGTAACGTCGCAGGGAACGGAGCTTGGCGGCACACAGGCACTGTGAATCGAGCGAAAAGACACAGCTCGATCATACAGCGGGGAGGCATCGCAGGATCCAGGGACAAGGTAAGTAAACTCTGCCTGTGGACACTGCGAGGCGATCCCGAGTCTGGCTCGGGGTTACCGCTTTTGGTTCTGAAATTCCACCCCGAGCCAGACTCGGGAATACCGCTGAGGGGGTTAAAGGAACCTATTTAGAAATTAAAAACAAACCCTTAAAACCCCTTTAATTTAACCTCCTAAAAAAATAATTCTGAACAAGATGGCCCCTAAGCTGCTCATGAAGACATATGAAAAATATGATATGCATAGGCCTTAGGAATTAATTATTTTTAACCCCAATATCCCTGACAGTTTAGCAAGAACCATTCTTCATGAATCCATGCTGATTACTGCTTATGATACCGTTGTCATTACTAAAATCTTGTATATAGTCCCTTATCATCCCCTCCAAGAGCTTGCATACAATTGATGTTAGGCTAACTGTTCTGCAATTCCCAGGGATGTATTTTGGCCCCATTTTAAATATTGGTGTGGTATATAATGCAGCACAGAGTATGTAATACAGTGTACTGAATTAGTTAAGGGGAACCCTAAGGCCGGGTACTCACGACCAAACATGTATGGTGAAAGCGGTCCGTCGGACCGTTTTCACCATACATGTCTGCCAGAGGGCTTCTGTACGATGGTTGTACACACCATCGTACAGAAGTCCGCGCGTAAACAATACGCGGGGCGTGTCCGCGGTGTCGCCGCGACAATGACGCGGCGACGTGGGCGGCCCGCCTTTAAAATGCTTCCACGCATGCGTCGAAGTCATTCGACGCATGCGAGGGACGGCGGGCGCCTGGACATGTACGGTAGGTCTGTACTGACGACCGTACATGTCCGAGCGGGCAGAATTCCAGCGGACTGTTTTAAAACAAGTCCAGGAATATTTGTCTGCTGGGAAAAGGCCCGGCGGGCAAATGTTTGCTGGAATTCGGCCCGCTCGCGCCCACACACGACCAAACATGTCTGCTGAAACTGGCCTGCGGACCAGTTTCAGCAGACATGTTTGGTCGTGAGTATGGGGCCTAAGACACAATTAAGAAAAAAACAGTTTGGAGTCCCCCCTCAAAATCCATACCAGGCCCTTTGGGTCTGGCATAGATTTTAAGGGGAACTCCACGGCAAAATAAAAAAAATGACACAGGGTCCCCCCCAAATCCATACCAGACCCTTATCCGAGCATGCAGCCTGGCAGGCCAGGAAATGGAGGGGATGAACGAGCGTCACCGCCTCCTGAACCATATTAGGCCACATGCCCTCAACATGGGGGGGGGTTCATTGGGGCAGGGGGGGCCCGTGATGTACATCCATCATGCCGCCTGAAAAAAAGAAAAAATTAAAAAGGCTCCACCTTCATTGGAGACCTCCCGGCGACTGCTGTCTCTTGGCTTTGACAGCTGTTATATAGGCAAGGGGTGATCAGCAAACAATATCAGTCAGAGATGGTATTGTAACCTACCTGATCACTTTCTCTCTCCAGAACAGTTGTGTGAGAGAGTCCAAGACTGCTACATAGAAATTATACGTTGTCCAATAAATACAATTTGGTTTGGGAGACTGTTCATATATTTATTTTAAATTAGTGTAAGCTTTTGTTTTTTACTCTTTTATAGAAGGACAGCTACACTGGGAACACAAGTCTACTCCTTCCTCTGATGCCCCATACTGGCACAGAGCTGCATCTTTAGAGGTGGAGATTGGTGCCTATGTCTTACTGGCTCTGCTGTCTCAACCTAATCCTGATCTGGACAAAGCTAATGAGATTGTCAACTGGCTATGTAAACACCAGAACCCCTATGGAGGCTTCTCATCTACACAGGTAACAGATAAAAAAAGTGTGTCCATGATGTGGTACACCAATGGCCATCTGAGGGTAGAGCTACCTCACGTAAAAGAGACAAGTAGCTCCAAAATCCCCAGACAGTCTCAGGGCTAATCAAAACCTCCTGCCTAAAACACACTTGTAGCCATGGTAGGGTGGTTGTCACATCCTCCATGTTTCCCTCCTCATTGGGCGACAATCCAGTGTCACATGAGAGGCCTACCCCGAGATGGGTTCTTCTGGGCCACGATAGGCACCTGTCATGGGTTAACTTTGCTCTACACATAAGGTACATTTGCTCTTGTGCCGTTTTCATCAATGCCGTGGGACAAGGCTGAGGCTGCAGTGGGGGGAATACTCAACCTTAAGGTGGTCTCTACTTTTAGAGATGAAAGTACATTGTGTACACTTGCACCGT
This sequence comes from Rana temporaria, assembly GCF_905171775.1. Taxonomy (NCBI): domain Eukaryota; kingdom Metazoa; phylum Chordata; class Amphibia; order Anura; family Ranidae; genus Rana; species Rana temporaria. The sequence continues at coordinate 13,878,800 of NC_053496.1, forward strand.
AGCTGTTCTCCAGTTAACTCTGGGGTTCCTGTGACAGGTACACCTTCCCCATAACTTGCATTTAGGAGGGACACGTTGAGCCTTGTCCATTTCCACTTGTCCAGCATTTCCACTACAATTCCCCAGTAGCAAAATGAGACCCACAGTGCACCTCCACTCCCATTGCTATGCCTCGCTGCTAGAGGCCATTTCACCTGCAACAGGCATAAGCTTGCAACTGGCTGCTTGCTAGACATCTGTTACCCTAGGTACCCACTAGAGTTGAGCGGACACCTGGATGTTCGGGTTCGACCGAACTTCGGAAAAAAGTCCGGGTTCGGGACCCGAACTTGACCCCGAACCCGAACCCCATTGAAGTCAATGGGGACCCGAACTTTTGAGTACTAAAATGTCTCTAAAAAAGTAATGGAAAGGGCTAGAGGGCTGCAAATGGCAGCAAAATGTTGGTAAGAGCATGGCAAGTACTCTGCAAACAAATGTGGATAGGGAAATAACTTAAAATAACATAAAATACATAAAAAAAAATCTTGACCTAGGAGGACGAGGTCCATATGGAGTAGGAGGCTGAGGTGACGGTGGATGTGGCGGTGTAGGTGGAAGCGGCGGTGGAGGAGGATGAGGTAGCCAACACAGGTTTTTGTTTTTAATTTATTTATTTTTTTAAATTAGGGTAGTACACCCCAAAAGAGTGAGAAAGATCAAAAATACAAGAATGGCTGGGTAAGGCCGGTAAAAGTGTCTATTCTGCACAAGGTATGGACAAGTCCCGTGGGATCCATGCCTGGTACATTTTAATGAACGTGAGCTTGTCCACATTGGCTCTGGACAGGCGGCTGCGCTTGTCTGTGATAACGCCCCCCGACGTGCTAAATACACGTTCAGACAATACACTGGCCGCAGGGCAGGCCAGCACCTCCAAGGCAAAAAGGGCAAGCTCAGGCCATGTGCCCAATTTGGAGACCCAGAAGTTTAAGGGGGCAGACCCGTCATTCAGTACATGTAGGCGTGTGCACAGATACTGCTCCACCATGTGGGTGAAATGCTGCCTCCTGCTAAAATGTTCCATATCAGCTGGTGGTGCTGGTTGTTGTGGCGTGCTGACAACGCTTTTCCACATTTCGGCCATGCTAACCCTGCCTTCTGAGGTGCTGGCAGTGCCCCGGCTGTGTTGGCAACCTCTTCCTCCTCCTCTGCCTTCGCCTTGTGCTTCCACTGTGCCCCCGCTGTCAGGTGGGAATTCCACCAGCAGCGCGTCTACCAGCGTGCGCTTGTACTCGCGCATCGTGCGATCACGCTCCAGTGAGGGAATTAAGGACGGTACATTGTCCTTGTAACGGGGATCCAGCAGCGTGGCCACCCAGTAATCAGCACCTGTTAAAATGTGGGAAACACGGCGGTCGTTGCGGAGACACTGCAGCATGTAATCGCTCATGTGTGCCAGGCTGCCCAGAGGCAACGAAAAACTGTCCTCTGTGGGAGGTGTATCGTCTGTGTCCTCTGTATCCCCCCAGCCACGCACCAGTGATGGCCATGAGCTGGTCTGGGTGCCACCCTGCTGTGAACATGGTTCCTCCTCCTCCATCTCCTCCTCCTCATCCTCCACCTCGTCATCCTCCAGAACTGTGCCCTTGCTGGACAATTGTGTACCTGGCCTTTGTTGGTGCAGGAACCCACCCTCGGAGCCACTTGTGAAAGCCTTGGAAATGATCCCGATTCCTCCTTTCTCCTCCTCCTCTTGTGCCACATCCTCTTCCATCATCGCCCGAAGCGTTTTTTCAAGGAGGCATAGAACTGGGATAGTAACGCTGAGAACGGTATCATCGGCACTGGCCATGTTGGTGGAGTACTCGAAACAGCGTAACAAGGCACACAGGTCTCGCATGGAGGCCCAGTTATTGGTGGTGAAGTGGTTCTGTTCTGCAGAGCGACTCGCGCGCGTGCTGCAGCTGAGACTCCACTATCGCCTACTGCTGCTCGCACAGTCTGGCCAGCATGTGCAAGGTGGAGTTCCACCTTATGGGCACGTCACATATGAGGCGGTGAGCGGGAAGGCCGAAGTTACGCTGCAGCACTGACAGGCGAGCAGCAGCAGGGTGAGAACGCCGAAAGTGCGCACAGACGGACTGCACTTTCTGCAGCAGCTGTGGCATATCGGGGTAAGTTTTAAGGAACCTCTGCACCACCAAATTCGGCACATACGCCAGGCAAGAGATGTGCGTCAAACCGGCTAGGCCCAGAGCTGCTACGAGATTTCGCCCATTATCGCACACCACCAGGCCCGGCTTGAGGCTCACTGACGCCAACCACTCATCGGTCTGTTGTTCCATGTCCCTCCACAACTCCTGCGCGGTGTGTGGTTTTTCCCCCAAACAGGAAAGTTTTAAAACTGCCTGCTGGCGTTTACCCATGGCTGTGCTGAAGTTGGTGGTGAATGTGTTACGCTGACCGGATGAGGAGGCGGTAGAGGATGAAGAAGCGGAGTAGGAGGCAAACTGAAGCGCCCTGCAATCCTCGGTGGTGGAAGGACATGCGCCAAACTGCTATCCGCCTCAGGCCCAGCCGCCACTGCATTTACCCAGTATGCTGTTAGGGAGATATAACGTCCCTGACCGTGCTTACTGGTCTACGTATCCGTAGTTAGGTGGAGCTTGCCACAGATGGCGTTGGGCAGTGCACACCTGATTTTGTCCCCCACTTGGTTGTGAAGGGATGGCTCGTCTGGAAAAGTAGTGGCGGCTGGGCACGACGTACTGTGGGACAGCCAATGCCATCAGGCTTTTATAACTCTGCGTCTCCACCAGACGGAATGACCGGAATGTCCTGTGCCTGCAATAGAATAGAGTTGGCCGACGGCCACGGACCCTGCAGTGCAGTGCAGTACAGTACAGTACTGAGTCTGTCTGACTATAGTACCAGCCCAGTTTTGCTCCCGAGTCCTGCGCACAGTGCCTGGTGAGCACACCGGATTGGCAGTCATGTGATCAGTGTTGGGCCAGGCTTCGGATGGTGCACAGGGACGGGGCTCTTGGGGAGATGGCTGCTTGACTCATGTAATTGTATTTAGAATTACGATTGCCCTAGGGTGGTAATCAAACACCCCTTAGTATAAAGGTGCCACATCCTTAGTTATATAGGTATGTAGAAAAAGACAATAAGTCTAAGACCGAGAGAGATTGGACTTTGTAGGCACCGAACTTTAAGAATATAAATATTTTAATTTAGACAATACAAAACATAGATATACAGGACAATTGCTCGAAATAATAAAAAAAAAAAGAAAAAAATGAACAATAAAGTACACAAAAGAGCTCAAATCCTATCACTTTCTAAAGACACCGCTAATAGCCACAGGGCTGGATGTATAGAATACACTATAGGCGCTGGGTGGCGTTGTAGCTTCGAAAAGATGGTACAGGATGAGTTCTGGTTAAAATGGGGTTCAGCTCGACATGTTTCGCGACGTCGTCGCTTCTTCGGGAGCTTCTGGGTGTTAAAAGACAATATAGTGTTGTCATTACAAATACAAATATACAGAGGTGCAATACAATGCTATTACATATAAGGCGTTTATAAACATACATAAAGGCCTCTGAGCAATTAGAAATGCATATATCCATGACTATAGTACTCACCGATAAACGGTGCTTTGGTAGATTTGAAGAATGCTCAACAGCGTCCAAGATGCAACTTGTAATCAGACCCTTTACCTTATGAGGTGGAGTCTGGTACTATAGGTTATACCCACATTCATCATGCACCATTGGGCAAATTAGAACTAGTTGGGGTATCTATAAATGAATGATAAACATAGATAATAAGTCCATAACTAAATGGAACCATATGATAAGAAAAAAGAGAAAAAAGAAAAATACTATAAATGAGTGTGGATGACAGAGACCACTATGTGTGGGTAAGTGGAAAATGATCAAAGAAATGGTTTAACCAACTGAATTATTCAGTCGGCAACCAAACTGAAGATTATTTAGTTTCTCAGTAAAAGTGGTATGACAAACACACAATATACTTATTCTATAGTTCACCATATCAGGTAGTGTGTTGGTTGATAAAGAAAGATAATAACGTTTTGCTGGTATTACATACCTTGTGAAAAGTATGAAAACCTGGGCGTGAATGGAACAGTTCAAAGGACCAAAAAGCGCACAATGGTAGAGGCAATATGAGGACAACAGCTGGCAAAGTGTCCGCAAAGGTCCTCTCCTAACTGCAAAAAGTCAAAAGATATATAATATAATATACTCTCAATCCAAAATAAAATTGATAAAAAAGAAAAGAGAAAAAGAGAAAGAGAATGTGTGCTGCACAAAGACTGCCATCTAAGGGAGCCTCACAATGACAAACATTGTAATTACACACTAAGACTTTTTTGGATCAAAAAATGTATTGATGCGCTGAAGTCTATTACCTTAGCTGGAACATAGGTTTGAAGACTGGAATGGGGGTTAACTCAAAAACTGCCACTAGATGGCACTGCGGCAGTGATGAGGATTATGCTAATAAGAGAAAAAAAGAAAAAAACCCCAGAGAGGAAAACAGTCAGCTGTTAAGGAGAGGAAAAAACGCTTTTTAATAAGAGCATAATGGTCAAGAGTAACTTCAAAGTTTGCATGGGAGAGGGGTATGCATACCTGTAACTGTGCTGGAACACGGAGGAATCTCAGAGGATGCAACGGCGTGCGGCCACGCTGGACATCCGTCCTGGTTAACACTCAGCAAAGGCACCTGAATGTGTCAGGCTCTTGCTGGATTTAATAAATACCCCGCGCGGATGACGTCAGAATGATTGACAGTCATCCGGCTGGCCAGGAAACATACACCGCGCATGCGCGTACTTCGCGCATGCGCAGAGAGAGCCGCGATCGGGTTCTCTGAGATAGGTGGAATCTCAATGTGATGTATGACATGGTGTTTCCCAGATGGAAGGAATAAAGGGGAAAACACCATTTTAATTTGCCATCACAGGATCTAAGGTCTGGATGAAGACATCTGACCAGACACTGTGATGGCTTACCTGGCCACTAGTTCAATTGCTCAACGGCGCATGGTGCTGTGGTAACTGTTGGTATAGCAGGTACTGGTTTAATTGCATCTTGACGCTTGGTGAGCAGAAAAAGTAAAAAAGAAAAATGACAAGCATTTATGTATAAAGGCATGTAGGTACATGCATAACATGTTTAAGTCCATCACGTGGTGGGCAAATAGGTAAATATTGATCAGAAAAATAGTGCTGTTTTTACTTAAGTAAAAAACTGCACATGATTAGTCACAAAGAACTTTCTAACCTAGAAATGGGAAAAAGGGGAATGGAAATGGCCCTTGTTTGGGCCATTACGCCACTGAGCGGAATAGCTAGGTCCTAAATTTAAACAGCTTATTAGATCTCAGAATATTATTTAATCAAAATCATTCGTAAATACGTTTTTTGTCAGGAATATTGCCAAAACACGATCAGATCTTTCATTATCAGGCCAACAATGATTTGAGGATGAAAAACATATAAATAAGAATCAAAATAAAAACAAATATAAAAATTGATCAAAAGTGATAATATTGTGAACAGATATATGGTTCAGAAGGTAATATACAATCACTATTGAGAAACCAACATACATGTAGTGGATGAATCCCGGGACACGTGGGCCGTCATACAGGTCCCTCAAAGGAAGGGCCTGTATGACAGCACCTCGTTAATCCCGGGTAATTTTGTGGCACTAAGACGCTCTATCCACAGAGTCTCCCTCTGGAGAATAAACTTGTCCCAGTTTCCCAATGGTGCATGACGAATGTGGGTATAACCTATAGTACCAGACTCCACCTCATAAGGTAAAGGGTCTGATTACAAGTTGCATCTTGGACGCTGTTGAGCATTCTTCAAATCTACCAAAGCACCGTTTATCGGTGAGTACTATAGTCATGGATATATGCATTTCTAATTGCTCAGAGGCCTTTATGTATGTTTATAAACGCCTTATATGTAATAGCATTGTATTGCACCTCTGTATATTTGTATTTGTAATGACAACACTATATTGTCTTTTAACACCCAGAAGCTCCCGAAGAAGCGACGACGTCGCGAAACATGTCGAGCTGAACCCCATTTTAACCAGAACTCATCCGGTACCATCTTTTCGAAGCTACAACGCCACCCAGCGCCTATAGTGTATTCTATACATCCAGCCCTGTGGCTATTAGCGGTGTCTTTAGAAAGTGATAGGATTTGAGCTCTTTTGTGTACTTTATTGTTCATTTTTTTCTTTTTTTTTTATTATTTCGAGCAATTGTCCTGTATATCTATGTTTTGTATTGTCTAAATTAAAATATTTATATTCTTAAAGTTCGGTGCCTACAAAGTCCAATCTCTCTCGGTCTTAGACTTATTGTCTTTTTCTACATACCTATGCTTGACTCATGTGACAGGCTGCTGTCTGACGGGGCTGGAAGATGGCAACCTGCGGGTGAGACATGTGCTGTGTTGCTGCTGTCGAGAGAGAGAGGGAACAACCCCAGAGGAGCTGGTAAGTGTAACCCAACCACCACCACCACAACCTGCATTCACCCACCCTGCATCGGTCGCCACCCATCAAAACCTCTCTATTACCCTTCAGGCCAATGTACACTGCATTATATGTCACCATACCCTGTGTGTACTCCTCATACCCTGCACATATCCATTACACCTGCTCAACTACAGACGACTAATGCACAGCTATGCACTCCCTGCCGAGCCCCGACACCACCCAACCAGGGTTTCCACCTCATCCCTTTAAACCTGAACACATGTTAATTACGCAGGTTTCAAGTCTAATTTGATGCCGATAAGACACCATGTGAGTTTAATTACCACCTTAACCTGTTAAGACCCGGACCAATATGCCGGTTAAGGACCTTGCCCCTTTTAGCGAATTGGCACTGCGTCGCTTTAACTGACAATTACGCGGTCGTGCGACGTGGCTCCCAAACAAAATTGGCATCCTTTTTTTCCCACAAATAGAGCTTTCTTTTGGTGGTATTTTATCACCTCTGCGTTTACATTTTTTTGCGCTATAAACAAAAATTTTGAAAAAATATATATATTTTTAACTTTTTGCTATAATAAATATCCCCAAAAAATATATATATAAAAAATTGTTTTCCTCAGTTTAGGCCAATACGTGTTCTTTTACTTATTTTTGGTAACAAAAAAAATCACAATAAGCGTTTATTGATTGGTTTGCGCAAAAGTTATAGCGTCTACAAAATAGGCATTTTTAATGGCATTTTTATTAATAATTATTGTTTTTACTAGTAATGGCGGCGATCAGCGATTTTTTATCGTGACTGAGACATTATGGCGGACACATCGGACACTTTTGACACCATTGTCATTTTTACAGCGATCAGTGCTATAAAAATGCACTGATTACGGTAAAAGTTGCACTGGCAGTGAAGGGGTTAAACTGTAGGGCGCCCCCGCTGAAGGGGTTAAGTGTGACCTAGGGAGTGCTTCTAACTGTTAAGGGTGTGGCTTGCCGTGACACATCACTGATGACTGTTTCCGATGACAGGGAACAGACGATCAGTGACATGCCACTAGGAAGAACGGAGAGATGTTGTGTTCACACTGACATCTCCTCATTCTTCAGCTCTGTGAACCGATCGCGGGACACCAGCGGACATCGAGTCCACGGGTCCGGCGAAGCGTGTGACCAAATTAAAGGGGACGCATATATCCGCCCATTTGCCCGGCCGTGCCATTCTGTCGACGTAAAAGTGCGTGCGGCGGTCGGCAAGAGGTTAATATGGAAACAAAAAACAGAAAATTCCACACTCTCGATAGTAAGCAGCTTACACTGGACAATACAATACAAACATAAAAAGTGTAGCGCATAAAATTAATAGATCACCCAATGAAAGGATGAATAAACAGTGCATCAAACAAATGGTGAAAAAATGATGATGACAATATATCAACCAAAAAAGTGATGTATATGTATAGACACTGGATGGTGTATATATAAAATCTAAATAAATATATGTGAAAAAAAATGTCCAATGTGATGAAAATTAGTGATAATAGTCCCAATGCCTCGGAATGAAGTGCAGTAAAGAAATCCACCACCGATCATTGAAAGGAAGGCTTACCAGAGATACTGTACCCTAATGGACATATGCCCAGAGGGTCAGTAAAGCAGGGTATAAACCACTCTCAGGCCTGGATCATCAGCTGCAATTCTCACGGAGACGTCTCGCACGTCAATCAGAGAGGAACCCAGGGATCGAATCAGGAAAAAGGTCGCTTAAACCAACATGTAAAGATGTAGGAGAAGAAGAGAAAGGCACATAGCGTAATACTGAAAGGTACCAATGTTTAATGTAGTTAAAACACTTACATTATAAAAGGTGATCAGCGCTTTCAAATGTACAAAGTGGCAGCGGTGGAGTCACCTGACGCGTTTTGCATCATATAGTGCATGGTCTGGCTAAGCGGTTAATAAACACAAGGGGATATTGATTAGAAAACAGAAATATACAGTACATCAAGTTATATAAATGAACTGTTCAGTCTCATTAATTCTATTGTAATATCCTTTGTAGATAACGTCTAGGCATTTTCTCTTATAGGACACAGTTGTGGCTCTCCAGGCTTTGGCCAAGTATGCAGATGCTACATACATTTTCGAGGGAGATACAACATTGACCGTTACTTCCAAGACAGGATTCCTGGAGAAGTTCCATGTAAACAACGAAAACCGACTTCTCGTCCAGAGGAGGAAACTACCAACCATCCCCGGAGACTACACAGTGACTGCTACAGGAAGTTGTTGTGTCTTTGTACAGGTACGTGGGAAATCCCATATATTTCTTCTGTTCCATCCATTCTCCAATCATCTCATCCCGTTATCCTTTCCTTGTAGACGGTTCTTAGATTCAACATCCCAGTGGTAAGAAATGAGGCCACCTTTGCAGTCAGTGTTGAAGTAACACCCAAAGAATGCGTGCAAGATCCAGTGAAAAAACTTGGACTTCTCATAACTGCTCAGTAAGTCAAACTTTGTTTATATTCAGCATCATATAAGATTTCATAATTAACTACATTTTTACAAAACGTAACCTCTGAGTGCAAGTTTTTTTAGGCCGGGTTCACATATATGCAGCTACAGTTCCCAGCATGGGGTCCGGTTATTGTTATTTATTATTATTAATTTGTTACATTCCATTCGTTTAGATGCAGCATTTGTTATTTCGGATAATTCGTAATCATTAGTACAAATCATTAGTAAGACCTCATCTGGAATATGCAGTTCAGTTTTGGGCACCAGTTCTCAAAAAGGATATCGGAGAACTGGAGAAAGTGCAGAGAAGGGCAACCAAACTGATAAGAGGCATGGAGGAGCTCAGCTATAAGGGAAAGATTAGAGGAACTGAATTTATTCACTCTTGAGAAGAGGAGAATAAGGGGGGATATGATCAACATGTACAAATATATAAGGGGTCCATATAGTGAACTTGATGTTGAGTTATTCACTTTACGGTCAACACTGAGGACAAGGGGGCACTCTTTACGTCTAGAGGAAAAAGAGATTTCATCTCCAAATACGGAAAGTTTTTTTCACAGTAAGAGCTGTGAAAATGTGGAACAGACTCCCTCCAGAGGTGGTTCTGGCCAGCTCAGTAGATTGCTTTAAGAAAGGCCTGGATTCTTTCCTAAATGTACAGAATATAACTGAGTACTAAGATTTGTAGGTAAAGTTGATCCGGGGAAAATCTGATTGCCTCTCGGGGGATCAGGAAGGAATTTTTTCCCCTGCTGTAGCAAATTAGATCATGCTCTGCTGGTTTTTTTTGCCTTCCTCTGGATCAACTGTGGGTATGGAGTTGGGTGTATGGGATTGTACTGTGTTTTTTTTTTTTTTTTGTGGTTGAACTGGATGGACTTGTGTCTTTTTTCGACCTGACTAACTATGTAACTATGTAACTTTGGATAAATTCGTATTCATTACAGTCACTGACAGCCAAATTTGAAAGGAAATTCCAATACCTATAATTTAATAGTTAGTTATTATTTCAGATTTTTCGATTTTTTTTTTTATGTTTTCAAATTTACAAATTTAAAGGGGTTGTAAAGGAAAACATTTTTTCCCCTAAATAGCTTCCTTTACCTTAGTGCAGTCCTCCTTCACTTACCTCATTCTTCCATTTTGCTTTGTAATGTCCTTATTTCTTCTGAGAAATCCTCACTTCCTGTTCTTCTGTCTGTAACTCCACACAGTAATGCGAGGCTTTCTCCCTGGTGTGGAGAAAGCCTCTTGAGGGGGGAGGGGGCGAGCAGGAGTGTCAGGACGCCCACTTACACACAGCTCCTTTCTCTATCTGCAAAGTAGAGAGTGTCCTGACTTGCCTGCTCGCCCCCTCCCCCCTCAAGAGGCTTTCTCCACACCAGAAAGAAAGCCTTGCATTACTGTATATATGCGTCCTCGGCTTTCGGGGGTTATACCGGGATGATGCCCGCAGCTGCAGGCATCATCCCAGTACCGTTGTTTAGAGCCGGCGATTGTCTATCCAGGCATAACAGCCAATGTGGCTAAAAGCCGCTCGGTTGTTATGCCGCAGGAGCGGGAGGGGATATCCCCCCTCCCGCCGCCTCTCGCCACTCTGACCGGGCCTCCCGTCCCACCGAGAGACCCGATCCTCGATCCGCCGCCTCCAGTGTCCAGGCGAAGACTTAAACGAAGCTTAAACGGCTTCGATTCAGTCTCCGCAATGTAAACACGGAAGCGACGTCATGACGTTACTTCCGGGTTTCTCGGCTGCCAATGGCGCCGGATTTAAAAAAATACACAGTATTCAGAATCGCCGTTTTCAGTGATCTGAATACTTTGCAGTGCAAAGGAGGGATCGGGGGTCTTTTAGACCGCCGATCCCTCCATAAAGGAGTACCTGTCACCACCTATTACTGTCACAAGGGATGTTTACAAATATCCCCAAAAAAGATATACATGTATTTTTTTTCTCCTCAGTTTAGGCCGATACCTATTCGTCTACCTATTTTTGGTAAAAAAAAAAATCACAATAAGCGTTTATCGATTGGTTTGCGCAAAATTTATAGCGTTTACAAAATAGGGGATAGTTTCATTGCATTTGTATTAATAAAACATTTTTTTTACTACTAATGGCGGCGATCAGCGATTTTTTTTTCATGACTGCGACATTATGGTGGACACATCTGACAATTTTGACACATTTTTGGGACCGTTGTAATTTTCACAGCAAAAAGTGCTATAAAAATGCACTGATTACTGTGAACATGACAATTGCAGTTTAGGAGTTAACCACTAGGGGGCACTGTAGGGGTTAAGTGTGACCTCATATGTGTTTCTAACTGTAGGGGGGCGGGACTGGACATGTGACGACATTGATCGTCTTTCCATATATCAGGGAACAAACGATCAATGACAGCGCCACTGTGAAGAACAGGGAAGGTGTGTTTACACACAGCTCTCCCCGTTCTTTAGCTCTGGTGACCGATCGCGGGACACCGGCGGCGATCGGGTCTGCGGGTCCCGCGGGCGCGGTCACGGAGCTTCGGACCGGGTCGCGAGCGTGCCGCTGGCGGTGCGCCCGCGACCCCATTTGCTGGGCTTAAAGAGACACGTACAGGTAAGTGATTGTGCCCAGCCGTGCCATTCTGCCGACGTATATCGGCGTGAAGGGGTCCTTAAGTGGTTAATGTGCCTGTAAAGTGCCGCATTTGTAGCATATACAGAACATGCTACAGCAAAAATGAATTTCCTAAAGAAAAAAAATCCCATTTAGGCCCCTTTCACACTTATACCACTTGTCCCACAATTTGTGATGGCAAAGTAGCATGACAAGTCGTTTCCCATGTTTTCCAAAGACAACCAGGGCCGCTGATAAGCCAGTACAACTGGCCCTGTTGTAGGGGGCCCCGGGCCAGCAGGGGCCCGGATGGCAACCCCCTTTTTTTTGAGGGGTCCGGAGGTCCCCAGGGGCCCGGAGGCCCACAGGGTCCCAGATAACAACTCCCCTTTTTTTATTATTTATTTTTTATAAAAAATATATATATATTTTTTAATATATTTTTATTTAAATTTTTATTAAAGGGACAATTATTTTTTTTTTTTTTTAGAGGTCCGGGAGTCCCCAGGGGTCCGAAGGCCCCAGGGCCCCGGATGGCAACCCCCCTTTTTTTTTTTTTTTTGTATAAAAAAAAAATATATTTTTTCTAATATATATTTTTTTTATTTTTTATTAAAGGGACAATTTTTTTTCTTATGGGTACGGGGGTCCCCAGGGGTCCGGAGATCCCCAGGGCCTGGGATGAAAACACCCCTTTTTTTATAAAAAAATAAATACATTTTTATATATTATTAAAGGTCCCCAGGGCCCCGGATGGCAATCCCCCTTTTTTTATAAATTCTGCTCCAGGTGCCTACCAATGCCGCCAATCCCGTAACGTGCTGCAGAGACAGTTTCAAGGCGGGGCCAGGGGTGGAGCTAAAGGCGGGACCAGGGTGGAGCTGAAGGGGGCCCCGTCAGGTAGGCTGTACGGGGCCCCATGATTTCTATCAGCGGCCCTGAAGACAACCATTCATATTAGTACGACTTCAAAGTTGTCCCTGTACTACTTTGGTTCGATTTTGGTGCCATTTACAGGGGCATTCCCTGAAATCGTGGCTGCGAACCAGCGCAGAAAAATCGTGGTAAAATCGTGACTTTGATGTCGCAGTAGTGTGAAAGGTGTCTTAAAATGACTCGCGGTTACAATTGCCGACACCTGGCTATTAAAAAGTAAATAAAAAAATTACATAGGGTCCCCCCAATGCCCCCCCTCCTGAACCATACCAGGGGTGCTTTGGACAATGTTGATGGGGACAAGGTCTGTATGGAATTCCGATGGGAAAAAAAACATGCATGCTTGGAATCAAGTCGACGCATGCTCGGGAGCATTGAACTTCATTTTCCTCCGCTCATCGTAGTGTTGTACATCACATGCCGCGTACACACGATCATTTTTCTTCATGAAAAAAAACTTTGGGCTAGATTTACAGACAAAGTATGCCGGAGTATCTGCTGATACTCCGGCGTACTTTCAAATTTGCCGCGTCGTATCTTTATTTTGAATTCTCAAACCAAGATACGACAGCATTTGGCTAAGATCCGACAGGCGTACGGCTTCGTACGCCTTCGGATCTTAGGATGCAATACTTCGGCGTCCGCTGGGTGGAGTTTGCGTCGTTTTCCGCGTCGGGTATGCTAATTAGCTGTTTACGGCGATCCACGAAGGTACGCGCGCTCGTCGCATTCTCTTACGTCGTCGCTAGTCGGCTTTTACCGTCGTAAAGTTACGAGTCCTATTTCATGGCTTATATTTAGACCAGCCATGTTAAAGTATAGCCGTCGTTCCCGCGTCGCACGACGGGAAAATTCAAAACGGAGCATGCGCAGTACGTTCGGCGCGGGAACGCGCCTAATTTAAATAGGGTAGGACCCACTAATTCGGGGTACTTTGTCGCAGTAAGTGGGCTTAGCACTATATGATTATATAGTGTGACCAAACCCCCGTATTTTTGAATATGTTCAGGTGTTTTTAACTAGCCTTGCAGGATAAATGTCATTTTTGCATGTGTGCGCTATAATCTGTTTTGTACTGTATTTGGTCTTATAGCAGCACCAGCTTAGATGTATAGCATTTTTAGGGTGTGCCCACCAAGTATCTTTTTGTAATTTAAATGGTACACGCTGTATATGCTACAAATGCGGCACTTTACAGGCACATTAACCACTTAAGGACCCCTTCACGCCGATATACGTCGGCAGAATGGCACGCCCCATTTGAATTAGGCGGGCTTGCGCCGGACGGCTTTACGCTACGCCGCCGCAAGTTTACAGGCAAGTGCTTTGTGAATCAAGCACTTACGCTGAAAACTTGCGGCGGTGTAACGTAAACGGGATACGTTACGCCGCCGTAAAAGTACATGAATCTGGCCCACTGTTTTTAAAAAATGTCATTTAAAATGATGGTGTGTGGGCTTCACATCATTTTTCAGGTTCTGAAAAACGACAAAAAAAAAATTCGAACATGCTGCATTTTTTAACGTCGTGTAATATTGGGGGTGTTTAGCTCAATTGGGATAAGCGATTTTAAGCGATTCACGCCAGTCCGGAACTATGTTTAAAGGCTTGTTGGCCCACTTTTATTGAAAAGGCAAAAATAAACAAAATCCAAACATAGGTTTCCCACGCAGGGGGTTTTCACTGTCCACACAGAATGGTACCTTCAGCCTCCTGGCTTATACGTGCCAAAGAAAATACCAAGCCATCTCGCTCTTGTCAGCAGTAGCACAACTGCTCAGGCTCCAGCATGGAGCTCTCCTCACTCCTGTCAGCAACCTTAGACTCAGGTCTCTGGGGTTTCACAGTGCAGCCTGCACTCTCCAGCTTCTCTAGCCACTTCACAGTGCACACCTGCACTCTCTGAGTTCTCCCTTGCAAGCCTGGACTCCTGGGGAGGGTGGAGCCCAGAATGCTGGTCCTGAGTCTGCTATCAGGCCCACACACACCTGCACAATCAGAGTGCTGATCAGCTCTAAAGCCTGAACCCAGGACTGGGGATTTTATTAACCATTGAGGAAACTTGAATGCCAGTTTCCTCTGTAAACTGCAAGCTCCCTGGAGCCCCTCAACCAGTCCAATTGAAAACCCTGGGTCACCACACCCCTGGGGTACCACACTACTACATATCTCCCCCCCTTGTTTCGACCCAGAGGGCGGAACACCAGCATACCTCATCAGGGTTGGGACACCTCTGTGCCGGCTGTCAGCCGCGTAGGCCCAACCCTTTTTCCGGGTGCGTTTCCAGGCACACCCTACCCTGGATCGGAACGGGATCCTACCATTCTGTATCCCCATCCTACTCCTTCTGTCCTTGGGGTTCCTGAACTCACATTTCTTTTCTGGTGGCCCCCTGCCTTTCCTGCTACTTCCTTTAAACTCAGTTTCTGGTTTCTGTAAGGAACCTGCTCCAGACACTATGCCTGATGAGGAACCACCTTTTCTCCAATTACCAATAGTGTCAGTCATTTCTTGCTCAGGGTTTGTTAGGGCCAGGCCCAAGGAGGGACAACACACAGGTGAGCAGCTATCCCCTATGGGACCTTCACAAGGCTTCACTTCACCTGTTGTCCAAATCTCTGTGGGCAGTTGTCCTAACAACTGACATTGAACAACGCATGACCCATTCCTAGCCGTACCAATTTTTGCCAGCTCACACTTTTCCATGTCACAATGTTTGTTCCTCTCCACTCTATATTTGAGAGTGTCTCCGGGTACCCCATCTTGTACCTCTTTATAGGTGAGAGACAAAATATCTGCTTTTGCTGCGTCCATATCTGGCCCTTCCTTCTTAGGAGGTGTAACAGGTGAGGCAGTATCCGCGCCATTTACTAAACACTGCTCAGCCGCACCTCGGACCGCACTAGCAGATATGTCCATCACCACATCAGGCGGAGAGACCTCTGACATCTCCAGCAGCCCCCCAGAGTGCCTTCCGTACTGAACTGTATGCGGAATCGCCCTCACAGGAAACCGGGAGATCACTTGCCACACTATCAGAAAGCACCGTACTAACCAGTTCCACTGGTGACTAATTTTAACTGGCACAGGTTGCACTACCTGGCTCCATCCATTGGTACCACCACCGCCGACTGTAATGGAGGCATCCAGGTATACAAGGACTGTGCTTTCACCAGTTCAAGCAAATCCACTAGCATATCTGTAATTTCTACACACTCCACATCAATATGCCAAACATTTTTGGGGACCTTAACCTTATTAGAGACATGGAGGGGCTCATTCACTGCAGCTTGGGGGTCCGAGACCTTTAAAGGGGCATCCACCTCACTGGAGGTAGCCACCACAGTCGGATGCTCCCCTGGAACACTGTCCAAATTTAGCATCACTTGTTTCCCCATGTACACTGCATGCTTCATTCTGTCAGTTTCATCACCAACACCCTCATATGACTGCGGCCTCGTCCTAGTCTCCCTCTGAAGGACATCCTGACTGTCTCGCCACTCTGAGGTTTCTAAGTCATGTGACACCTTGCTGCGCTTTGGGCCATTTCCCTCCAACCATTGTTTACCAGGATCCTTCTCAGATCCTAGAAGTTCCTCAAACCTCAGGAAACCTTCCCCAGAATTACCCTCCTGAACCTCTAGGGGGCCTAATTCTGCTTTACCTTTTACCTCTGTCAAACCCATCATTCCCTGTCTCGCTACAATTTTCAGGGTTTTCTACAACCAGATCAACTTGACCAAGACCATCAGGTCTACCATTATTTTTGTGGTCACCCATGGCAACCATACCATCAAAAATCGCCAACATGCTGCATTTTTCATCATGGTCAGAAACATCAATGCATTTGTCATATTTAATTTCACCCATGTTCCGCAGGGCAGTGTCTGGAGAGGAACTGCACCCAGCGGAGTGGTTGTCCACGGCAGCTTCAGTATACACCAACTCCAATGGCATGAGATCCTCTGCCAGCAACTGTCCCGACCGCTGAACATCACATAACACAACATTTGGATCTTTGACTACAATCAGTTCACTTATTGCTGTGCCCTCTGGCACTTCCACCAACATCAGCTCATTTGGCACGGCACCATCCATTACCACATCATTAGACCCTTTGTGGATCACAGACATGACCTCTTCTGTGCGTTCGCCGTTACTTGGCGCTTCCATCTTGTGAGCAACATCATCTGCAGAAGCAAATGCACCATTGCATACAAGTTGCTCTGCAGGTCCTTCATCTGGCACTGCAGAAATCATGTCTGCTCCACTCTTACCAACAGAGGCCTTTTCCAATAAAGCCAACAGGCTTTTTGCCCATCTGTCCCAATCTGTTATCTCTGCGCTACCAGAGGGACAGAGTGGCACAGCAACAGACACATTGCAAACATCACTTTTGTGTAAACCAGAATGTGGTAATACATTTTTAACCATTGCAGGCTGCAATACCACACTCTCACCACCTTGCTCTGGTGGCGCTTCATTAAATGCATGAACACCTTCACACCTGTCATTGCCAGACAGCATTAACCCCTTTCCACCATGAGTGTTTTCAAACATTTCCATTTTAGCATTTAACATTTTGTCATCACCATGTTCAGGTACCCTCCTATTCACCAGGGCGGCACCATAGCTGTCCCAGGCAACCTCCGGCTCCAAAATGCAGAGCTCCCTGGGGGTTTCTAGGGACACCTCTGTGGCATTCATCACAGTTGCTAGGGGAGATAACACATCTTTAACTGCATTCATAGCAACATTGTTATCTCTAGTGAGCTGCACTAGCCCATTAGCAGCTGGACCATCAACTTTAGCCAATACAATATTATCAGTTTTACCTATCACATTGTCATATTCAACTTTACCACTTGCCTCCCCACTGAACAGGGCACTGCAGCGAGGCAAGTCCTTTTCCACACAGACAGCGGATCTCCCATTTGGGGTCATTTCAACTCCAGTGTGCACATTCACATAGTCAATCTTTTCCATGCATTTACCAGCAACAGTCTTACCGATCACTGTAACGGGGGCTGCCATGTTCATTTGAGTACGTTGTCTGTCCTTTATCGCACTTTCACTGGCCAACTCTCCCTGGTGGCCATGGGATGAAACTCCAGAAGCCACTGCTGACTCCTTAGCACCCCCTACAGGCACAACAGGTACTTCCTCACTGTTGCCAGAGGTGATTGCAAACATGCTTGCACAAGGATCTGGGCTTGCAGACAAAGACTTGTGCCCAGTAGCCATATCTCCAGCCAAGTTCCATAATCTGGGACAAGAAAACATTCCATGCCCAAGCTGACCACATTCCAGGCATGGTACATTTTTGCACATTTCTTTAGTGGGACGCCTTCCCACATCTCCACTGTAGCTCCTCCTTCCGGTTGACATCTGATCTTTCGTTGCTAAAGGAGATGGCGCTCTTCCAGCTGTACTTTGCTGACTCTCCCAAATGCAGCGACTTTGCGATTCTTGATGCATTGTTGCTTTCAGCTTGCCACGATCCTCTGTCGGCAATACGTTTCTCACGTGGTCTGCAGACTTGACATCACCACCGTTGCTACGGGCAACCACATACCTCTCAAACTTCTGATCCGCCTTTTGGACACTCCTGGCACTCAAATTAGGTTTCCCAAACATGGTCGCAGACCTTTGTCTGGCCATGTCACCTTGTCTTGGCGACTGAGACAAAGGGCACTTGGAGACAACATGCCCCCACTCACTGCACCACAAACATCGCTCTTGCTTCATTGCCTTAGCAGGGCTTCCCCAACTGCAGCCGCTTTCAAACTTAGGACTTTGCACATTAACAGCTGGCCTGCTTGTACTAGCGTTACCAGGGGCAACCGCATGCACTTCCCCTTTAACTGGCGTTGGTTTAGCAAAAAACAGTCTGCAATGCTCTCCAGCAGGCTCAAACCCTTGCATCATCTTTGCAGTCACTCCACCAAACTTTTGCACCGTCCAGCAAAAAAAATGAAGCACTGTCACTTTAAAGCAAGTTGCTTTTCACTTCATGCAAGCTCTCCTCAGCTGCACACAGATTGTGCTGTCTCAAGCACACAAACACAGTTCATATAACAGATTAACTTACTTTTGCAGAGATCTCCAGTTCTGCCAAGATTTTCCATTCACAGGTACATAACCTGCAATGCCTTTTGCCTGGCTGCACACAGCCAACAGTTCCTGACGTGAATTCACTGTGGAGCAAGGACCCGGATACCACCGTCTTGTGCCCGCTGAATCCACCACTTGTAATATTGGGGGTGTTTAGCTCAATTGGGATAAGCGATTTTAAGCGATTCACGCCAGTCCGGAACTATGTTTAAAGGCTTGTTGGCCCACTTTTATTGAAAAGGCAAAAATAAACAAAATCCAAACATAGGTTTCCCACGCAGGGGGTTTTCACTGTCCACACAGAACGGTACCTTCAGCCTCCTGGCTTATACGTGCCAAAGAAAATACCAAGCCATCTGGCTCTTGTCAGCAGTAGCACAACTGCTCAGGCTCCAGCATGGAGCTCTCCTGACTCCTGTCAGCAACCTTAGACTCAGGTCTCTGGGGTTTCACAGTGCAGCCTGCACTCTCCAGCTTCTCTAGCTACTTCAAGCGGTAGTTCACCCTGACCCACATGATGTTACCATCGAGACAGGCATTGTAGCGCGAGCTACAGTATGCCTGTCCCGATTTTTTTAACCCCGTACTCACCTCGTAGTCGTCCATCGTAGATTCCGGCTCCCGCGGGGAATGGGCGTGCCTATGGAGAGGGAGGATGATTGACGGCCGGCCCTGGCACGTCACTCTCCCCGAAGACAGCCGGAGTAGGTCTCGGCTCTTCACGGCGCGTGCGCACAGGCTATGCGCACGCGTCGTGAAGACCAAGCCTATTTCGGCTATTTCCGGAGAAGCGTGACGCGCCAGAGCCGGCCGTCAATCATCCTCCGTCTCCAGAGGCACGCCCATTCCCCGGTATCTTCGATGGACGACTACAAGGTGAGTATGGGGGGAAAAAATTCGGGACAGGCATACTGTAGCTCGCGCTACAGTGCCTGATTTAAAGGTAAAAGAAAAAAAATTTTTTTTTTTCCTGTCGATAGGGTGAACCCCCGCTTTCACAGTGCAGCCTGCACTCTCCAGCTTCTCTAGCCACTTCACAGTGCACACCTGCACTCTCTGAGTTCTCCCTTGCAAGCCTGGACTCCTGGGGAGGGTGGAGCCCAGAATGCTGGTCCTGAGTCTGCTATCAGGCCCACACACACCTGCACAATCAGAGTGCTGATCAGCTCTAAAGCCTGAACCCAGGACTGGGGATTTTATTAACCATTGAGGAAACTTGAATGCCAGTTTCCTCTGTAAACTGCAAGCTCCCTGGAGCCCCTCAACCAGTCCAATTGAAAACCCTGGGTCACCACACCCCTGGGGTACCACACTACTACAGTCGTTTTAAACTATGTCGTTTTTCGGGTTGTTAAAAATGATCGTGTGTGGGCTAAAACGATGTTAAAAACCCGCGCATGCTCAGAAGCAAGTTATGAGACGGGAGCGCTCGTTCTGGTAAAACTACCGTTCGTAATGGAGTAAGCACATTCATCACGCTGTAACAGACGGAAAAGCGCAAATCGTCTTTTACTAACACGGAATCAGCTAAAGGGTGGCGTCATCCGCATTGAACTTCCCCTTTATAGTGCCGTCGTACGTGTTGTACGTCACCGCGCTTTGCTAGATAATTTTTTTAAAACGATGGTGTGTGGGCAACATCGTTTTAATGATCAGGTTGGGAAAAACGTAGTTTTTTCTACATGCTGAAAAACAACGTTTTTTTCATGCTGAAAAATGATCGCGTGTATGCGGCAACAGCGTACTTGACGCCAAGCTTGAGTGGAATTTCGTCGGAAAAAACATCCGATTTTTTTTCCATCAGAAATTCCGACCGTGTGTACGCGGCATAAGATTACAAAAAAAAAAGAGAAAGATGACAGAGCATACAGCTATAAAGCCCTGTAGGATAATCAAGAAAAGAATAATAGAAATGATGATGACTCCATAACTGTAATTTATGGGATGTGTTGGGGTCTCATACTGAACAATAAAATCTACAAATAAAATGCTACAACTTTTTAAAAAATATTTGCAGATACACAGGTGCTCGAAAGACCTCCAACATGGCTATTATAGAGGTGAAGATGTTGTCTGGCTACATTCCTGTGAAGAGCTCACTAAGAGAGGTACTGTATGTCATTTCCCTTTGTGTTTGCATTTTATGGGGTTTTATTATATTTAGGGGCAAGAGAATTCAATACAATAAATACTGAAAAGATTGTCATATACCATTAGTGTCACAAACTACGGTGAACGGGAGTGAACCACAACTGCGGTTAAGAAAAGGTTACAATGCACGCTCATGTTATGTGAAATTTCAGTACTGGACCCCTGTTCTCTGATTGGAGTGACGCCTGGGGTCCCGTACTGATAATCACTTGCATAGAGAAGTGCATTGGAATCTTTAACCACTTCCATACCAGGCACTTTCCCCCCTTCCCGCCCAGGCCAATTTTCAGCTTTCAGCGCTGTCGCACTTTGAATGGCAATTGCGCGGTCGTGCTACACTGTACCCAAACAAAATTGGCGTCCTTTTTTCCCCACAAATAGAGCTTTCTTTTGGTGGTATTTGATCACCTCTGTGTTTTTTTTTTTTTGCGCAACAACTAAAAAAAGACTGAAAATTTGAAAAAAAAATACATTTTTATTTTTTTCT
Source organism: Rana temporaria (assembly GCF_905171775.1). NCBI lineage: Eukaryota > Metazoa > Chordata > Amphibia > Anura > Ranidae > Rana > Rana temporaria. The sequence continues at coordinate 13,900,143 of NC_053496.1, forward strand.
GTTAATTTTTTTTGTAAATAAGTAAGTTTTCTCTTTCAATTATGGCACTGATGGGCGCCGATGAGATGGCACTGATGGACATCGATGAGGTAGTACTGATGGGCACCGATGAGGTGGCACTGATGGCAGCGCTGGTATGCGGCACTGATGGGCACTCATAGGCGGCACTGATGGGCACTCATAGGCGGCACTGATGGGCACTTATGGGCGGCACTGGGCACTCATAGGCGGCACTTATGGGTGGCACTGATGTGTACTTGTGGGTGGCACAGATGGGCACTGATAGGTGGGCACTGGGCATGGATGGGCACTGAGGGGTGGCACTGATGGACACTGTGGCGTGGCACTGATGGACACTGAGTGGTGGCACTGATGATCACTGAGGGGTCCATGTTGCCAGTCAGTGCCCATTTGTGGGCACTGATTGGCATCTATTCTTTTTTTTTTTAATGCCCTTTTATTTTATTTTTATTACTGCCCTTGTTGTTGTTTTTTTGCCCTTTTTTTTTCTGCCCATCCCTGGTGGTCCAGTGTGGGCTTCCCTGGTGGTCCAGTGTGGCAAACCCGAGAAGGGGCTGCACTGATAAACAATCAGCGCAAACCCCCTGTCAGGAGAGCCGCCGATCGTCTCTCCTCTACTCGTGTCAGACGCGAGTGAGGAAGAGCCATCAACGGCTCTTCCTGTTTACATCGTGATCAGCCGTGATTGGACACGGCTGATCACGTGGTAAAGAGCCTCCGCCGGAGGCTCTTTACCGAGATCTGAGATGCAGGGTGTCAGACTGACACCCCGCATCACCGATCGCCACGCTGCGCGCCCCCACGGGCGCACGCAGGCATGAAATCCTGCAGGACGTCAATAGACGTCCAGTCAGGATTTCAGAACCACTTCCCGGACCTCAATCTGTTATTGACCGGGCGGGAAGTGGTTAATGCAGTTGTGCTCATTCACCTTTATTGTAATCTTTTTACACTAGGGGTTGGAAGGCATGTTGTGATACCTCCTCCCTTAGTAGCTCAACACATTCCTATATGTGAAAGAGATGATGTAGAGAACCCCCAAACTCCTGTTCTCTGATTGGAGTGATGCCTGGGGTCCAATACTGAAATCTCACATAACATGAGTGGTGCATTGTAATCTTTCCTTAACCGCAGTTGTGCTTCACTTCCGTTCACCGTAGTTTGTGACAATTAGGCAATTTCGGTCTGATTTTAACATTTGGATGTTGATATTTTTACAGGATATAGACAGAGAAAACAGATAGCTTTGCTGGAAGAAGTCTTGCAGTAGTCTGAAATCCTTTTGCTAATTCCCTATAATTCAGCCAATTCCTAGTCCTAAGAGACTTTGGCACCAAAATCACAGTAAACTCAAGTACCGTATTTATCGGCGTATACCGCTCACTTTTTTGCCCTTAAAATCTAGGCAAAATCGTGGGTGCGCGATATACGCCGATACCCGCTTCCCGCGCTGTGTTTGAACCACTCCGCCGACATATACCGAGCGCAGTACACCCGGGTATAGTTGGGCAGGCTCGGCTCCGCTCGCGGTCACGTCCTGTGCGTCCTGTACGTCCTTTACGCGAGGAGAGCCGAGCCTGCCCGAGTATACCCGAGTGTACTGCGCTCGGTATATGTCGGCGGAGTGGTTCAAACACCACGCGGGAAGCGGGGATCGGCTGAAAAACACAGCGGGGAGGACATCACGATGGCCGCAGAAGGACGCCGGACCGGACGAGGCCACCGATGGACGCGATGGACGCCGGGCAAGACACCGACGAGGGGCATCCAAACTGTAAGTATTTCTTTTTTTTACAGGAATTTTTTTTCTAGGTTGGGGTGCGCGCTATACGCCGGGGCGCGTTATAGGAAGATAAATACTGTATTTTAAATACTTTTTCCTATCATGGGTGATTTTTTTTTGTTATTCAGTTGCTACATGCCTTTAAAGCGGTGGTTCACCCTAAAATCCACTTTCTGTCACTAGATCCAGCATACTGCTGACATCTGCAGTATGCTGGATATTTTTTTTTTTTTTTGTACTTATCGTTTTATCCGTATGTCTGCTCCGGCTCGAGCGGGGAATCCGTCGGGGAATGGGCGTTCCTAAGTAAAGCGCTGTTGATTGACGGGCTTGGATAGTGCGTCACACCTTCCGGAAATAGCCGACGTGACTCTCGGCTGCTTACGGCGCTATACGGCGCCTGCGCCTGCCGTGTAGAGCTGACTGCGCAGGCGCCGTAAATTGCCGAGAGTCACGTCGGCTATTTCCGGAAGGTGTGACGCGCTATCCAAGCCCGTCAATCAACTGCGCTTTACTTAGGAACGCCTATACCCGGAAGGATACGCCGCTCGGAGCCGGAGCAGACATACGGATAAAACGATAACTAGATCCAGCAGTATGCTGGATCTAGTGACAGAAAGTGGATTTTAGGGTGAACCACCGCTTTAAGCTTGTGCAAAAATATTATTTCCTCTGGAGAAGTCAGTTCTCTCTTCTAAGAGCACAGCTTTTTTTCAGCTGGAACTTGGTGGAACTTAAAGGGGTGGTTCACCCTAAAAACTACTTTTTCTTATTACACTGCCCCCCCACATTACAATCCGATTAAGGCTATTATTATTTTTTTCATGCTGTACATACCTTTGTACAGCATATACACCCGTGCATCCGGGTTGCGAGTCCCGCGGGAGTGGGCGTTCCTAACATGTCTGTGATTGACGTTTTGCCCAAAAACGAGCTCCCCCCGTCGCGTAAGCCGCGTCACGATTGGCGGAAGGAGCCGAACGGCGATGCGCATGCGCAGTATAGCGCCGACTCGCCGTTCGGCTCCTTTCGCCAACCGTGACGCGGCTTACGCGATGGGGGGGAGCTCGTTTTTGGGCAAAACGTCAATCACAGACATGTTAGGAATGCCTACTAGAGCTGGCCGGGTGCTTCAGCTCAATACAGCAACAATTTGACCACACCCACTATTTGATGCTGTTCAGAGGGTGTGTGTAAGGAACAGGGGGGCGATTGTGATTGAGTGCCTGTACCCATTTTCCAAGAAAAAAGCCCTGTCTATAGGAGTATATACTGTAAATACTCCAGTATAAGCCGATCTGAGTATAAGCTGAGGCACCTAATTTTACCACAAAAAAATGGCAAAACGTATTGTCTCGAGTATAAGCCTAGGGTGAGAAATTCAGCAGCTACTGTAAGCGGAAAAGAGGGTCAACAATGCCCATTTGGACGCCGCACTGTACCCAATTGCATGTCTCACTGTGCCCAACCTCACTGTGCCCATTACAACCTCACTGTGCCCTTTACAACCTCACTGTGCCCATTACCTCAATGTGCCCATTACCTCACTGTGCCCATTACCTCACTGTGCCCACTACAACCTCACTGTGCCCATTACAACCTCACTGTGCCCATTAACTTACTGTGCCCATTACAACCTCACTGTGCCCATTACAACCTCACTGTGCCCATTACAACCTCCCTGTGCCCATTAACTCCCTGTGCCCATTAACTCCCTGTGCCCATTACAACCTCACTGTGCCTATTACCTAATTGTGCTCATTACAACCTCACTGTGCCCATTGCAGCGTACCTGAAAATCTTGACAGGCTGCGCTGCGGGCATACATTTTTAAACACACACGGCTTCCCCCTGATCCCGTCCTATTCCGTAAAATGCGTTTGACACTGTGTTCAGTTTTTTCCGCCTATCACAGATGTACTTTCATCCTCGGGCAAGAGAAGGTCCGTGATTGGCGGAACACTGAACACAGTGTCAAGCGCCTATCACGGAACGGGATTGGACCAGGAGGAAGCTGTAAGTTTTAAAAAATGGACGCCCACAGCCCCTCGGGTACACACTGACTCGAGTATAAGCCGTGAGGGGTATTTTCAGCCCCAAAGAAAGGGCTGAAAAACGTGGCTTATACTCGAGTATATACGGTAATTATTTGCTATGCTGGCCTAACTACTCCTTTCATCTCCTTGCATGACATTTCATGCGACTGCTGGGGAAGGAGTAAATCTTGCAGCAAAAAAAAACAAAAAAACATCCATCGGTATACAACCGCTTTAATACAATCGTGTGTGTATTGTACTGTGGAGTCCTAATATATACAGCATTTTCTCTTCACAGATGGAAAAAAAACATGGAATCCAAAGAAGTGAGGTCAACAATGACTTGGTGACATTGTATCTGAACGAGGTTTGGGATTACTGTATTTAGATTTTTTGTGTCTATATGCATGAACACATTAAAGTATAACTAAAGGCTAAACAGGTGTAGAATCAAACACTATGGCCCAGATTCACAAAGCACTTACGCCGACGTATAACAAGTTACGCCGACGTAAGTGCAAATGTGCGCCGTCGTATCTGTGCGCCAGACCCACAAACTAATATGCGCCTAAAAACAGGCTACACCCCGCCGACGTATCTTGCTTACGCCGGCGTAGGGTGGGCGTACATTTAGGCTGGGCGCATGGTGCCGCTCCCATTGATTAGCCATTCAAATATGCAAATGAGGGAAATACGGCGATTCACAAACGTGCGTGTGCCCGGCGCATGCTACGCGAGATGCGCGGAAGTTGTACGTCCGGCGTAAAGTTATTCCCCATAAAGGAGGTGCAACCCAGCAGCAGACATGCTCAGGTCTGCACCAGGGAACACAATCCGGCGTATTGTGCGTTGGACGTGTGTCTGGCTGGGCGTACGTTATGTACACGCCGCACGCAGTGATCCGGCGTACCTTAGGTAATTGTGCTGGCGTGGTTATGAGCAGGCGCAGGGGGGTGCGTCCACGCCGCATGCGCAGTTCGTGATACGTACCTGTCTGGCGCTCGGGCCATCATTTGCATGGGGTCACTCCTCATTTGCATTGGGTCACGCCCACTTCCACCTACGCCGGAGTACGCATTCGAAACCCACGCCACGCTGGCGCAGCGTTGGGAGCACTGGCTTGCTGAATGCAATGCTTACCTCTCTGCGCTGCGTTGGCGTAGCGTACAGTGTTTGCTCTACGGCGGCGTAATGTGCGCCTTGCTTTCTGTGAATCCGGGCCTATATATATATTCAGCCCTGATTTGTGTCTT